>NC_137069.1:9016397-9094035 GCF_032717465.1 Coenobita brevimanus | reverse complement strand
TTTTCCTTTGTATAAAGGAACAATTATACCTGATTTCCAGTCCTCTGGAACCCTTCCCTTTCCCAAACCAATCTACACAACTTCCATATCCACTCCACAACAATCTCACCCCATACCTAAGCATTTCACCACACACTCCATCAATTCCTGGGGCCTTTCCCAACTTAATAATCTTCATCGCTTCCACTACTTCCTCCCTACTGATCTCTTCCTCCCTCCTCTCATCTCTTCTTCTCCCAGCCAGTCCCCAACCACTTATACTCGCACTACTCTCACTCTCCACATTCAACAAATCCTCAAAGTGCTCCTTCCATCTCCTAAGTTTCTCTCTCTTCTCCACCAACAATCTATTATTCCTATCTTTCACTCCCCTACTATTTCCCCTGTCACACTGCCTTACTTTCTTTACCTCCTTCCAAAACAAGTTCCTTACTCTCCCTCCATTTCACACTCAGATTCCTCCCAAACTCCTCATCCACTTTCATCTTACTCTCCTTCACCATTCTCTTAACCTCCCTTCTCCTGCTCACATATACGTCTCTCTTCTCTCTCTCATCTTCTCCCCTACCTCTACTCGCTAACCATTCACTATATGCCTTCTTCTTTTGTTCCACAGCTCGTTTCACCTCATCATTCCACCATGCTGTCCCTTGCACACCCTTGCATCTCCTCCTCACTCCACAAACCGCCTACACGCTGCGCCTATCTCTTCCGTGAATATCTTACATACGTCTTCCACCCCTTCCATCTGCTCTAGCTCATACCTTCCCAGTCTTTCTTCCACTATGCTCTTATACTCTGTCATTTTCTCACTATCTTGCAATTTCTCCACTCTTCTCACAGGAGTTGCTTCCTCCTGTCTCCCCCTTCGTCTCCTCAACCACTTTCTTTGCAGCTCTACCTTGGCCATCACTAAGTGATGGTCCGAGACTCCATTCCCCCACCCTCTCCACACTCTTGCATCCAACACTTGTCTTCTCATTTGCTCATCCACACACACGTAGTCTATCATTGCCTTTCGTTCAACAAGTTCACCATCCATCCTCCTCATTACTCTCCATGTATACCGGTGGATCATCTTATGCCGAAAGTAGGTGTTGGCTATTGCCAACCCCTTACAAGCACAGATGTCCACCAAAGCACTTCCATTCCCATCTACGTCAGCTGGCACACCCCACTGACCAACCACTCCATCCACTCGTACATTCCCAACTTTGCCATTCATGTCTCCAATCAACAGCACTCTCTCGCTCCTCTCAAACTTGTCCATACACGCTTCTACACTCGACCCAAAACTCATCTTTCACTCTTGCCACTCGATCCTCTGTCGGGGCATACACACATACAATCACCCACGCTTGTATACTACTTTCATCCTCACCCATACAATCCTTGCACCCACTGTTTTAATACTGTCTTATATTCTCCTTCCACTTCTTGCTTATCATCAAACATACTCCCTCTCTTGCCCTCTCATTTTCATTGACTCCCGCACATATACCTACACCATATTCCCATTCTCTCACCCTTTCACACTTCCATTTAGTTTCAGTCAATCCACATATATCCACTTTTGCATCCTCAAGCACCTGAACAATCTCTCTCTCTTTCACTTCATCATTCACTCCTCTCACATTCCACGTTCCCACCCTAAGAATGTCCTTTGTCCGTTCCTTAGTCGTCAACGTATGGTCCGTCCGGGTCCGAGGCGCTTTGTTTGCTTTTTTAGTTAGTTCTTTTTACGGGGTGGGGCACTAACCCACCACCAACCCTTTTAGTCGCCTCGTACGACAAGCAGGGATACTGGGGGAGTATTCTTGAAACCCCCCTACCCCCAGGGGGTAATAATAATAATAATAATAATAATGCATGAAAGAAAGAGTAAGTGAAATATAAGTGGAAACGGAAATGCTACTTTTCAAAGGATCTGTGATAAGACCAAAAGATGATAGATAGATAGATAAGCAGGTAGGCAGATAGATACATAGACATACACATTGATATTAGTGAGATAGAATAAATGAACGTAATAAACAAGCAGTGGCAAAATAATAGTTTTTCCCTCTCGGTGCATATGAGTTAATGAAAAATAATGGCATTGGCTTTTATGGTACTCTTTCTCTCTCTCTCTCTCTCTCTCTTTGGGCATATACCAATTACATGAGAGAGGTAGACTGAATCGGACACAAGAGATGGATATAAAGAAACCCACCGCATCTTGCATATAGAGAGAGAGCCGTAGATCAAATTTTGCCCGGATAGCGACAGTATAAATTTCCAAACCCAGTGTGAAATCGCTTTGAAGTTATGCATCGGAAACACCTCTAAGTGGATTCAACCCTTTGTGACTGCTAAGAGTGTGGTAAGGCTGACGTCTCTTTACCGATGGCCGTGTATGTGCGTGGTGTGAGAGAGAGAGAGAGATATAGAGAGAGAGAAAGAGAGATACCTTCTATTTTCAACATTTATGCGTATAATATCACACTGTTAATTCATTTTGTTCTGTGCTGTGGGATAAAAACCACACACACACACACACACTCTCTCTCTCTCTCTCTCTCTCTCTCTCTCTCTCTCAAAACCAGGAAATGTTCCACACCTGTCACTAAAAATCCAGTTGAAATCAGTCTTCCTCCTCCTCCTCATCATCATCATCATCATCATCATATCATCATCATCATCATCGATCATCATCATATCATCATCATCATCATCATATCATCATCATCATCATCAAATGTCATCATCATCATCATCATCATCATCAGTCATAAATCATCATCGTCATCATCACCACCATCACCACTACCGTCATCATCATCATCATCATCACCATCACCATCACCACTACCGTCATCATCATCATCATCATCCCGACCTCTTCTTCCGGGTTCCAGAAATCAAAGATAAACAATATATGGGGAGAAGCGAATTAGTGCATGTGTAAAACTCAACATTACATTCATCCACTCACCATTCAAGCCCCTGGAATCCTTGACTCCATTTGGACACAATTCATGTGTGTGTGTGTGTGTGTGTGTGTGTGTGTGTGTGTGTGTGTGTGTGTGATAGACAGACAGACAGATAGAAACCGAGGGAGAGAGTATACCAACTCGCACCTTCCTCTCTTGTTGCTCTCTTTCGTTCTCACGCACAAGAACAGTAAGTGTCCGTCATCACTGCAAAAGTGCTAGTCCACACGTAGTTCTTCCCCAGTTCTCCGGAATATCACGTCGCGTACACGGGGCTCTCAAGATTTCAAGTTTTTCCGTATTTTTTATCAAACCTTGGCTTCGGTGTGGGTCGTAGCAGCAGACGCTCCATTTACCGAACCCTCCTTCGAACGACATCGCTTTTTCCGGGCCATAGCGCTGAGTGCGTTCTCATGCATATTGTTTTTGGCACAGACTCAGGTAAATATAGAGATAAACAGGTGACCCACTTATAAACCCTCTCAAGTGCAAGGTATACCTAAGTTTACCTCATCCCACTATGATCCCCACTCACTCAGCTCCCAAATCCTTCCCAGTCCTGTCGGAGTGGACACGAAAGGGAAAAGTTACGAGAAACGAGCTTAGATAAACAAAAGTTAACTGAGATGAATACTTCTCTCTTGTAAAACTGGTTAGGATTATTTTATACGTAAGGTGATGAACAGTGCCTGCTCTTCAGTAATGTTCTGCTTATTCTTTGTATCAGTTTCTTGAGAGCCTGGGTATCAGCAAGCAGTGCCTTATACTTTCTCTCCGTGAATTCTTAGTGAGCATAGGGGAGAAAAGTGTGTGTGTGTGTGTGTGTGTGTGTGTGTGTGTGTGTGTGTGTGTGTGTGTGTGTGTGTGTGTGTGATTTATTTCTCAATCATAGTGTCTCGGTGTGGGGAGCATGTTATTTGGTGTTTTTTCGCAACAAACGCACTGCATAACAGATATGCAAAACACACACACACACACACACACGCACACACACACACACACACACACACACACACACACACACACACACACGTCATTATGGGAAGAATAGAGCTTCATGGTAAACTACATAATCTCTTACATCGCTGAGGTAATGAATTATGGCACTATTGTCTCTCTCTCTCTCTCTCTCTCTCTCTCTCTCTCTCTCTCTCTCTCAAACACACACACACACACACACACACACACACACACACACACACACACACACACACACACACACACACACACACACACACACACACACGCAGCATGGTGAATGTAAGCTACCAATTACACGGGGTGCTCAAAAAATTGCGGAAGTGTAGTGGTTCAACCTGGTTTCGTGATCGGTTGTTCAGATCTGTAATTTCTTTTTTCGTTACATCGTGATTCGTAGTTCGTCGTTCCGTTGTTCGTTGTTCGCCATCTGCTGTCCGTGATTCGTCGTTCGTGCTTCGTCCGTGATTTGTCGTTAGTGATTCGTTGTCCGTGATGACGTGGTTTCGCCGTCCGTGATTCGTTTTTCGTGGCTTGTGTTCCGGGTCCATTTTTTTTATTTTAGGCCTTATATGATTCATGATTCGCAACACATATGGCTTTTACTACATGATTCGTGGTTTATGCGCGAGAAGGACACTTTCACGTGTAGGCACCGATTTTGTAAAAAGTTGGAGCTGCTCAATCCTATAAGCATCTAATTCCATCTCTATCTTTGGAAAGGTGGCTGCGGATTGCAGTAAAAAGGAAGTTTCAGCCCAGGTCCACTGGGTTCATGTCTGTGAGTTTGGTGACTGCTGCTACTATCACTACTACTACTACTACTCATACTACTATACTACTACTACTACTACTACTTTATCACTGGCACTATACTACTACTTTTACTGACGCTAGAGCCGTGGACACTTCAACATTGGACCCAGAACAACACAAAACTGGGGTGGCATAGAGTTTTAGAGCCTCCTGGCAATTGATAGAGCCGTTTTAGAGTCACACTATAGTGTCTATCTGGTAATATTGAAATCTGTAGAGGGAAAATCTGACGAGTGATATTCATGTGGGTAGGAAGGTGAATTTCCCCTTTATTTTCCCTCAGCCCGATACGTGTAAAAAGAATGTACTCTGAGTCTTTTCCTGCATATTTGAACTCCAACTCTAATACAAATGGACCCATGGAAGTAACTGCAAATTTGGGGAATTTGCATAGACTCTAAAAAAAAAAAATGTTTAAAAAATAGGTAATTAGTAAAGTTGCGTGAAATCTGACTTTAAAAATGTGTTGATTGATATTCATATCAGTTCCTTAGTAATCTTTACAACGCAAAATCCATAAAAATTAAGTGAAAATTCGAATTGGTATGGATTTTGAGTCTTTTGATAAAAAGAATATGGTTGATGTAAACCAAAATCACCAATCATTAATTCGAACTTTTTGCCACAACTGTACATACACTCTCCTCGTTAGGTTCTCTCACTCTCCACCCCTGATTTAACGGTGCCACGTGAATTATTTTTTGTGATCACTCACATGAGACGTGACAACAAAAGAGGACGAGAAGCGAAGGGTACTTTCTGGTCGCCTGGGAGGAATGAGGGAATACTGAAGGGAGGACACAATACTGGCAGTGTACGCAAACTTTCGACCATGGCTGTACGTCAGAACGCAGGAGGATGCTGTAAAAATTTGTGCGAATGAGAGAGCGCACGGATTTTGAAATATCGCCCCCACATCTTTCTATCGCCAGACGCCTTAATCCCGTAAAGGGTGGCCACAAACAAATCGCCTCCATGTCGCCCTGTCCTCCGCCATTTCATTGCCGTTCTCCCAGTTCACACCCCAGTCTCTCATTTACCTCTCCACTCCATCCCTCCATCTCATCCTTGGTCTCCCACCTCCCTCTCCCCTCCACCTCACTCACACACTCTCCTCGTCAGTCTCTCGCTCTCCATCCTCTCCACATGTCCAAACCATTTCAGAGTGCATCTCCTAACGCTTCCTATCACACCTCCACATCAACACCGGGCAAGGCTCCTTCACTTCCCCATTTGTCAGTCTCTCTCTCCATGTGACTCCACATGCTCCTTTCATATAACTTATTTCCACTGCTCTCATTCTTTGACTTTGTCCCTCCAACAAGGTCCAAGCTTCACTATCATGACAAGTGTTAGAGTTGGTATCACAATATTTTCATGTAGTAGCTTTTTCACTCTTCCATGCTCACTTCCCCTTGTTTCTTATCACTGCTTTCAAGGCAAACCAGCAACCTTCCTTCCTTTGTTGCACCCTTTTAAGCACTTCATCCCTCTAAACTTCCATCCTTACTCATCACTATAGAACTACCCAAGTACCTTCAAACGCACTCCCATTTTCTATTTCCTCATCCAACCTCACTCGTACATTCACTGACTTCTATTTCTCGAAACCATAACTTTACTCTTCCCTACATTCCCCTTTAGATTCCGACTCTTACACACTCTCCCAAACTTCCATATTCACTAAGCCTTGCAGCTACCCTTCGTCTTCACTTAACAAGACAGTATCATCTCCGCAAACAACAGTACACGTAGTTTCCAAACGCTGCCCTCAAGCTCACTAGGGCCGTTCCTACATCCACTGCTCCTTCCTTGTATCTCTTTTATAACCCCAATCCATATTCAGATTGAACAACCTTGGAGAGCATGACACATCCTTGTTTTAATGCAACCTTTAAATAGAAAAATTCTACTCAGTTCACTATCCACACGCACTGCAGCTGCAGTAGCAACTTCATACACATCTCTTCACGGCATTCTATCTAACAACTTTCCATCTACTCCATGTACTCTTCGTACTTTCCACAATCCTTGTCTATCCACCCTGTCATATGCTTTCTCCAAATCCATGAAGGCCGCATACAACTTCTTTCCCTTCTCTAGAAACTTTTCCACTAAAGATCTAATAGAATGAATATCTGATCCACAATGAACCTTTTCCCCTTCCTATAGCCTCCTGTTCCTCTCTCCAACTAATTCCCCTGTTATATCCCTAACTCTGTCAGTGTTAAGCATCACTACCATATACTTTTCTTTTCTTATTACTACTTAGCAAAGACAAATGCCTCTATGATTACCAATCACACTTCTTTTTCCCCTTTTCCTTTGTACAGGGAATAATTATACCTGACTTCCCAATCCTCCGGGACTCAGACCTTCCATCTTCCCAGGCTTTCAATGCTGCACATCTTCCACATCCATTCTACTACTATCTCTCCCCCATGCTTCAGCATACGCTCACCACACACGCCATCAATTCCTGGGGCTTTCCCCATTTTAACTTTCTTCATTCCTTCCACAACTTCCATCCTACTGATTTCTTCCTCTCTTCTCACATCCCTTCCGTCTCCCAGCCATTCCCCAGCCACTTATACTTGCATTACTTTCATTCCTTGTGTTCAACAATTCTTTAAAGTGTTCTCTCCATCTGCTCACTTTTTTCTCCCTTTCCTCCACTAGTAATATACCATATTTATCCCCAGTCTAACTTCTTTGGCTCCCCCTTCGCTGAGGGGGTCACCTTGACGTGGTGGCGGGGCTTGAAGCGTGGTTGGCGGTGCCACCTACTTTGGAGGCATCGCCTTTACCTTTGTAGGGTTCGGCATCCATTGTCAATGTCACGTGGACCAAGCACCCCCTACATCACTGGTGGAGGAGGCCTGCTGGTGATGTTATTCCCTGCCCTTTGCCATCTAGGGCGGGACTCCTTGCCTCCCCACGTGTTTGCCGTGCGTGGCGTCCCGTAATGCTGGGAGACGGGAGTCCTGGAGTGTTGAGCGATGTTGCACGATGTGCCCTGCAGCTAGCAATACACCTCTTTGGTCCCTTTATTCTGGCTAGACGGGTGGCCTGGTTGGGCTCCGACCAGGTCAATCGGCTGGTCATGCGTTGGCTAGGGTCAAGTGGGCACTGGGGGGCCTGGTGGCTCCTATCGTCTCTGGAGTCACCCTTGCCCATGGCCCCCTGGTGGTTACCCAAGCGTATACTCTCCTGCTGTACCTCTGGGGTCGCCAGTGGTGTTATCCCTGGATATGACCTCCTCTTTGTTGGGCTCCATGTTGGGTGGAGGGGTGGGGGAATGAAGTTTCTGTTGTATATTAATGGATAATTTACCTAAAAATACTGTTGACGACACATCATCTGTCCCTGGTAATTCTGGTGGAAGCATCCTCTTCGATTGCCACGTTAGAGCCTTTCCAGGCCCCAAAGGACTATCCTCCTCTGACCCAGCGTTCAACTGGGAATAGGAGGAGGTCACGTCGGGTTGGTTTGGCCTCCGGGGTTCAATCCGGAAGAGAAGTGGAGCCTGAGACCTCTCAATAAGTATCTAGTACTGAAACCCTCTGCTGGTGGTTCCGTGGCTGGATATAGATATTTTTGAACTACACCGAGCCATTGTTTCTGCTTGTGGCCGTGAACCGGCGATCTCAACACAGGGGGATGGTAGGCTCTACTTATTGAGGTGTCCTCTCCAGCAGAAAGCTCCTGTCTCCAGAATTTGACCTCCATAGCTGGTGCGGCCAGTGCGTCCTGTGTACTCCCAAGTGACACCTTCAACCAAAGTAAGGGGGTTATTTACCTCCTCGAGACCCTCCTGCGGTACCCTGAGTCACAGTTGTTAGAAGAACTACGCTCTTATGGTGTTATAAAGGCTGACCGGGTACAGAAGAAGATCGATGGTGTTCTGACCCCGACTCCGACGCTGTTTCTGACCTTTGACTCGCTTGACGTTGCCTGCTTCCGTGAAACTTGCCTGGCTCTCTCTGCCCAGAAGTTTCTTGATGTTCCAAACCCAAAGCGGTAAGTTTTCACTGTCAGGGGTATGGGCATGTTAGTAAATTTTGGCCGACGTGCACTGGCTGGCCTTCCTGGTGTTTGTGTTTCCTGTGGCGATATGAGTCATACCAGTGATTGTCCAGGACCCCTTAAATGCTATCTACTGTGGGGGGTCCTCATGCTGTATTTTCCAAAAACTGTCCTCGTTACTGCTCTTGAAAAGGAAGTTTTGAGCATTCTGTGCACGTGAGAAGGTTTCTCTTTCCAGAAGCAAAGAGGAGGGCCCAGACTCTCTTCTTCGGCCTGGAGTTACTTATGCTTCTGTCCTTTCTGGGGCACCTGTATGTCGTTCTGTGTCCCAGAAGTTGCCATGACCATTTACAGTGACCACTTCTCCCAACTACTGATTTGACGGATGTTGTTAACCCTGGAATTACTGATAAGTGTGTGACCTGATGCTCATCCACCCACTGCTCCAACTGTCTTCTGCCTCCACCCCAGTGGCTGACGGTTCAGATTTCTGTGGTGGTGGCAGATGTACACACTGGACGAGACTCATCCCCCCTTGTCCAGTATGAACGAGGCTCCTTCTGTATCCGGCAAACGTCATCTTAATTCGTCAGAGTTCTCAGAGCGCCTGAAAGCCAGCCACCTAAGGTTTCTGTTGCTCGAACCTGTATCAACCTCTCACTGTTCCCTCTGCCTCAGAGGCTGAGAGAGGTCTAGCCAAATGGAAGCTGCTGCTGGTGGTTCACCTGTAGTCAGGTCCCCACCTGGGGATGGTGTTGGACAGACTGCTGATGCGTCCGTTCTGAGGCAAGTACAATGTCAACCTTGCAGGGTTCTAATCCTGTCAACTCTGTTTCCCCACTTCTGGAGCTTCAAATGGCAGTACTGGCTGTCCCACATTACCCAAGGCGGCCTCGCAAGCATCTATCCAAACCGAATGTTATTCCCACCTCAAAGGAAGAGTGTTGTAAAATCTTTCCGCCTCCACGTCCTCACATGTTTGCCTACGGATGTTCGACATAAAGCGCGGGTTCCTGGTGCTGGACAGTACCTCTTACCAAGGGCCTTCCCAAGCATCATTCCAAACCCGCTCGCATGCTCAGGAGGTGTAACAGTCACGCACTTAATCATTTTCCCTCCACTGTGGGTTCTATCATCCAGTAGAATTGTCGGGGTTTACGTAAGAAGTAACTATGAGGAACTGTGTCATCTTAGCGTTTCTCAATTTATTCGCTTATGCATGTGCATCCAGTAGACCATGGTTGGTGATACTGCTCCTAAAGCTGGTCCTTCTGGTTACAATGCGTTTTTATTCTGATCCTGTGCTGGGCCAAGGTCGTCATGGAGGTGCTGCTATCTTCCTTCGCCAGGATATTCCATGTAGTCATCTGGATATTTCCAGTCCCTTGCAGGCAGTTATTGCTGTCCGGATGTTTCTTACGTCGGCAGTATACAGTTTGCAAGTCTTTATCTACTCTCCTAGTGCAACTGTTGAGCAAGGGCGGATCTGGAACGCCTTTATTCATGACCTTCCTTCTCCCTTTCTGTTACTAGGCGATATGGCGAATGGTCACCATCCACTATGGGGAAACAGTGAGGCCAACCCTCAGGGTGTTATGCTGGCTCTCTTTAGTGGAAGATGAGGAGTTAGGGCATTTTAAACTCCAATATAATGACTTATTTCCATAGCCAGACAGGAACTTTTACTGCCATTGATTTGTCCTTATGTTCAGCTGATGCTCTTTTAGGGATTTTAACTGGGATGTGCGTTGCCAGACCTGTATGGCAGCGACCATTTTCCGTTACTCTTAATCTGCTAGTGCAGGTGGACCTCAGCCACGTCTTTCTCCGCTGGCTTCTTGGATAAGGCTGATCTGGCCATATTTGTGGGAATTCAAGTTCCATTTCCCTCTTCTGTCAATGAGTTTGGCTGTCTTACGGAGGCTGTGTCATGATTTCAATCACCGTGCTGCACTTAGCAGCCCTATTATCTATTCCAAAAATAAAGGGTCAGTTTCCTAAACGTCCAGTTCCTTGGGTGGAACCTCGGAGTGTAGTTCCGCAGTGAGAGCCAAACGAATCGCCTTCCTTCACGACTTCGCTCGTCACCGTGGGGACTCCTCAGTATTTGGTGGCAAGTATCAGAGGGCACGGAGCTCACATGAGGCGGGTGGCCTTAAAGGAGGCTAGGGTGTTTGTCCTGGAAGGGTTATGTTTCCTCCATCAATTCGAGGACTTCCATCACCCAGGTGTGGAACCGGGTAAAGAAAATTTCAGGTAAATTTACTGTTCCATCTCCTCCTGTTTTATCTGCACCAGGTGTGAACTGTGGCTGATCCATTTGCTGTTGCAGAATTGCTTGCTGACCATTTTGCCAGTGTGTCAAAGAAGGATGCAGATACACTTTTGGCTCTGCCGGGCCGTCGGCGCCTAGAATCTCGTGGTCTCCAGTTTTGCCTCTGTTGGGGGAGAGCCTTAGCAATGTTCCATTTTCAATTTTTGAACTCCAGTCAGCTCTGTCGCAGTGCCATGATTCCTCTCTGGTTTTGATGATATTCCTTATGCCTTTACGCCACCTGTCTGATGAGTCCCTGTTGTTTTTGCTTTCACTGTTTAATAAGATTCTGGTGTTCTGGGGAGTTTCCGACTTGTTGGGGTGTTGCTGTAGTTATCCCCATCCCCAAACCAGGTAAGGCATCACCTACAGGCGACGAATTATCCCCCTTTTTCTTTTGACGTCTTGTATATGTAAAGTTTTGGAAAAGATGGTCAATGTTAGGCTTGTGTGGTTTTTAGAGAGAGGTGACTTCTTATCCCCTCGCCCAGTATGGTTTTCAGGAAAAATGCGATCTACCTCTGATGGCCATTAATGTCCTTGGAATCTTCTCGTCTGTGAGGCTTTTTCCACTTAACCAACACCAGGTCACGGTCTTCTTTGATCTGGAAAAGGTGCATGATGTCACACTGGCATGGCGTCATGCGGTATTTTACTCTCTCTTCATGAGTTTGGTCTTCGTGGGCGCTTACCTGTTTTTTATTCAACATTTTTTATCTAACCGGAATTTTAAGGGTGCGAGTGGGAGGTAGTGCTTTCCAATGCCCGAGCACTAGAAGATGGAGTACCACAGGGGAGTATCCTTGCAGTGTTACTTCTGTTTGCTGTAGCCATTAACAGCGTCATCAGTGTACGCTTCCTGATGGTGTGTACAGGATCACTATATGTTGATGACCTCTCGATTTCCCTTCACTGCGTCTACAGAATGTCTCCTGATAGAGAGGAAGTTTGCAACTGGCTCTCAATAGAATTTCTGGACTGGGCAGAAGCACGCGGTTTAAGCCTACTTTTTCTGCAGCAAAGACAGTGGCTATACATTTTTTGTCGTCTTCGAGGAGTCCACCCAGACCCTGACTTGTATCTCTATGGTAGAAGAATATCCTGTGTGGAAGAGACGCAGTTTCTGGGTCTTCTGTTTTGATAGAAGATTAACCTGGGGTTCCCTTATATTCGTTCTGTTAAGGTGGCTTGTCCAGTTCAAAGCTTTGAGTCTTTGAGGGGCTTTAGCTCATACACTCTTGGGGTGCTGACCGTCAGACCCTCACTCCTCACTTGCATAGGTCTCTTATTCTTCCTAAGAAGTTGAATATGGGTGTGAGGTCTACTCCTCTTCAACAGATGCCCGCATCCGGTTTGTTAAATTCTGTGCATCTATGCTGGTGTTCGTTCTGGCTCACACGGCATTCAAATCATCCTCAATTCCTAAGTTTGTTGGTAGATGCTGGTGTACTCCCCTTGGACTTGCTAAGCGCCAGTTGCTAATGATGAGGTGTTGGTATCGTCTCTCACCGCATTCCAGACCTGCAATTTCTTGTGCCATTGTCTCACATGGATTCCCGATCTTACTGTTTTGAGACCCGTCCCAGGAATTTCCCAAAGCCATTTGGTTACAGGGTCCTGGTCTGTTTATGCTAGCCCTCTCTCTCCCGAGACTGGCAATTTGTCCACATCGGATCCCAAGGGTGGGTTCTTGGCTACCTCGCGTGACATTCTGTAGGTCCGTTGTTGGAAAAAAAGGAGCTCGCTTCCCTCTCCAGGTGTCCCTCTCTCTCTTTTTAGAACATGCCTCCATTCATGAGGGCCCTGTCCCCGTCTATACTGACGGGTCTAAGACCTGATACTGGGAGTAGGATTTGGTGTTGTCTTCCCTTCCTTTAGTAGGGGCGGTAGCCTTCCTGGCGTTACTTTCAGGTGTATACAGCAGAACTGACTGCGATTTTGTATGCTCTTAAAATCCCCATTTTTACTCTCCGCCAATCCGTTTTTATGTAGATTTATAGTGACTCACGTAGTGCTTTGTCTGCACTGGAGTCTTTTTAATGCATCCCATCCATTGGTTTTATCAATTTTTAGAGATGGCTTTTTTCTTCTTGGCCGCCGTGGCCTGCCGTGTAGACTTCTGTGTGGGTTCCTGCACATGTGTGGTGTGGTGGGCAATGAGAGGGCAGAATACTTTAGCTAAAGCTGCGTTCTTCTCAACAGCCCCAGCTGACTACTTCACTACCTGTTTCTGATGATGTAACACCTTACTTGCGGTATGCAATTCGTACATTGTGTTGGCAGAGACACTGGGATGTGGTGTGTCTCAAAATAAACTAAAAGAAATCTTTAAGAGAGTGGATTTGTGCCAATGGGTTCTTCCCTCTATGTCTCGGCGACTGGAGGTGGCTCTTGCTTTAGCTTCGCATTGGGCATTCTCGGCTTACACATGGGTTCTCTCATGTGTGGTGAAACTCAACCGTACTGTGATGACTGCCTCGTTCCCCTTACTGTCCGTCACTTGCTGGTCGAGTGTATCCCGGAGTCTGGGGGCTCATGCGTCAGAGGTTCCTTCATAGGCATGGGGGAGCAAAGATGGTGCCTACTGTTTATCCTCGATGCTTGGTGAGGCCTCTAACGATTTTACTGATGTTTTTAGTTTTCTTTCAGGAGGCGGGCCTCCTTCCACTTTTGTAAGTAATGGTATTTTTATAAATTATTCTTTTATTATTTTTAGTGTTTTATTCCTACTAACAGATATTAACTTTATGCTTTGAGTAGACACTTTTTATTTTGCACGTGCCTCTCTACTTTTGTCATCCGGCGGCATATGACCCTGGCAGTTGCGCCGCCAGATTGTAATTATTTTCAATCAATCAAATTCAATCAATCTTTGTCTCCCTGTCTAACTTTCTCTTTTACCTCTTTCCAGAACATGTTCTTACATTCCCTCCACTTTACACTCAAGTTCCTTCCAAATTCCTCATCCACTCTCTCTTCTTACTCTCTCTTACTAATCTTTTCACCTCTCTCCTCACTCTCTACATATATCATTCTCTCTTTCGTCTCTCTCAATTTCTTCCACGCCTCTCTGTTTCTCATCCAGTCACTATATGCTTTCTTCTTTTGTGCCACAGCCACTGCACTCAACTTCTTCATTCCACCATGCTGTTCCCTGCATCCCTCTTTTGTCTTCTCTTCACCCCCACACACACACCACTCTAATATGCTGCACAGATTTCTTCTGTGAATATCTTGCACACACCTTCCACGTCCCCCCATCTGCTCCAGTCTATATTTTTTACCCAATCGCTCCTCCACTTCCTTCTTATATTCTGCCTTTTTCCATCCTCTTGTAACCTTTCCACTCTCCTTGTATGTACTACTTCCTGCTGTCCTTCGCTTCTTCTATTTCTCCATGTTTATTTGGACTTCCAATTCTGACCACCCACTTCAAGTGGTAGTCCGAAAGTCCCACTCCCCTCTAACCTCTATATGCTCTGCATCCATTACTGCCTACCACCTTCTCATCCTTTTCATCCACACACACATACTCAATCATTTGCCTTCCATTCATTCAGTTTACCACCCACCTTTCTCACCACTCTGCCATGTGTATACCTGTGGATCATTTTGTGGTTGAAGAGGGTATTAGCTATCACCAACGCCTTCTCCGGCACAAATGTCCACAAAGCTTGCTGCCATTCTCATCCATCTCTGCAGGCACACCCTTTTACTCACCAACTACCTCCATCCATCTTCACATTCCCTACTTTTCCATTCATATCACCAATCAAAAACACTCTCTCATTTCCTTTCAAACTGTTTTTCCATGCACGCATCCACATCTGTCCAGAACTCTTCTCTCACTGGTGCTTGCATGATCTTGCGTTGGTGCATACATCGCACACAATCGCCCACATTTGTGAGTCCAACTTTCACTTTTACCCACACAATCCTAGAGCCAACTGATCCATACTCTTTTATATTCTCCTTCCATCTGTTACTCACAACAATACACACTCCATCTTTTGCCCTCTCATTCTCACCTACTCTCTGCGCATATACCGCATCCATACTCTCTCATTCTCTCTCTCACACTCTCTTACCTCGCCATTTAGTTTCAGTTAATCCACATACATCCACTTTTGCATCCTCAAGCACCTGGAGAACTTCTCTCTCTCACTCTTTAACCTCATCATTTGCACCCCTTACGATTACAAGTTGCCATCCGTATCGTGGTCCTTGTGTTCGGTCCTTAGGTCGTCACCTTTTGGTCAGTCCCTGGTCCAATGCTTATTGTTCAAAGGTATTTCTTAGTTGAGTTGTTTTCCGAGGAGGGGCACTAATCCCTCCGCCAATCCCACTCTGTGTCACGTGGGGAACACGTATTGGTTGGTTATAAGGTTACTACCTGAAGCGTTGTAAATGCTTTCCTGAAGTTTACAGGAAATCATTTGGCTTGCCACTCAGTGTAGAGATATCCTACAAACAGGAGTATCACTACACTAAGTGGGTGGATGATGGACGCCACCACCTACCACACATTACGGGAAATCCATTGTGGTATTAATGTGAGTCGCGTATGTGTGAACTCTTCGACTGGGAAAAAAATATGCGTGGAGTTAGCTGGGAGAATTATAGAGCTGTTACATGAGTTTCAGAGCTTGAGGAATTAACTTAGGCAATATTAACACTCCCAGGCCCTTTATGCTGACTGCCTCACTATAATCGCCTCGAGTCAGCACCAGTACAATCCCAGAGTTGTCCTGACCATCAAAGGGTTAAGGCTTGATATATATGGAACCTGCAAAAATAGGGGGAAAATTGTGATTTGCATTGACTTAGAAAAGTAACTCTGGTTAAAAATTTCCACATCGTTAGAGGGAAATCCAATGTAGAAATAATATGTGACCCTCAGCTGGCGCATTATTTCTAAGTGGTGGTGTTCATTCCCAGCCTTATATTTCTCTCTAACTCACTTTGGCAGGAAGAGAGTTGTGAAGTGCTAGTGGTGGTGAGAGAGAGAGAGAGAGAGAGAGAGTGAGAAATGGGAGTGTAGTGCTGGAAGTGAGTGTAAGTTGAGTGTGTGTGGCCAATTGGAGTGTATTAGATGTGAGTTAGGACTGCGTGCAAGTGAGTGATCATCAGTGTGTGTGTGTGTGTGTGTGTGTGTGTGTGTGTGTGTGTGTGTGTGTAGAGGGCCAATTTACAGCACTAGCATGGTGAACGTTACGCATATAGAGCCGTAAAGAATTTTGAGAGAGTGGGATCCAGTTCTACTATAAATGTGATTTTGTTTACCTTTACCACTTCCAAACGCTTTTATTCAATTTACGAGACAAGCCGTAGTAAATAAAAGTTAACTCAAAGCTCTCAACTTCTTCATTAGAGTGTTCAAAGGGCATAGAGAGCCAGAAGTGGAAGCGTTGATTTTTGAAAGCAAGCGTTGAACTTTGAGCGTGGAAAATAATTTAGAGTTGAGATCAATTATACGCCTGATATTTTGCTTCTTCCTGCTTTTTCATTTATCTTTCCTGTGTTGGTTATTTCCTGTATGTGTGAGTGTGTGTGTGTGTGTGTGAGTGTGTGTATGTATGTATGTGTATGTGTGGAGTGTTGACGGCTTTGTGTATGTGTGAACTTATATTTATCATTCTATACACTATCCGTCTCCTGTCTGT
The DNA here is from genome assembly GCF_032717465.1 of Coenobita brevimanus. Taxonomy (NCBI): domain Eukaryota; kingdom Metazoa; phylum Arthropoda; class Malacostraca; order Decapoda; family Coenobitidae; genus Coenobita; species Coenobita brevimanus. The sequence continues at coordinate 9,077,266 of NC_137069.1, read as the reverse complement.
GTCTGCGTGTGTGTGTGTGTGTGTGTGTGTGTGTGTGTGTGTGTGTGTGTGTGTGGACGTATGTGCTGTAATTGAGCGTGTGTGTAATTGACGTGTGTGTGTGTGTGTGTGTGTGTGTGTGTGTGGACGTATGTGTAATTGACGTGTGTGTATGTGTGTGTGTGTGTGTGTGTGGACGTATGTGTATGATTGACGTGTGTGTAATTGACGTGTGTGTGTGTGTGTGTGTGTGTGTGTGTGTGTGTGTGTGTGTGTGTGTAGTCAGGTATCAGGAATGCAATAACAACAGCATGATAAATATTCCATTGTACTGCGACTCTCCCCACTTCAAAAGACTCTGACTAAAATAACACAGCAGTCAGCACTTAATTCAGCGTTCCCTACTAAAGCTGAACACACTGCCCTGACCACGCTGGCTGACTGCTGAGGCAAGTGCTGAGAGAGAGAGAGAGAGAGAGAGAGAGAGAGAGAGAGAGGACTTTGAACTTTGCACATTAACTCCACTCTGAGGTCGAGATGGGACATTTTAGATATCTTCAATAAACGTATCATAAAGAAAAATAAAAACGAAAAAAACTACTATATCTTTTGTTTCCGCGAGTACTGAGATACTTTTCCATTTTACCTGTCACCTTTGGACCCTCTTAAAAATATAAAATCTCACCTGTAACTTAAAGGAGCACTGCATTGTCCAGGGTGATCACTGGGTCTCAGTTAATCAGGTGTGTAACTAGTATCAGGTAGGCTAATTATTGGGAGTGAGAAGACAGGTGTTCCCATCGCTGATATAACATAAAACGGGCTTGCGAGATTCCGGTTTAGTTTCTCTCTCTCTCTCTTTCTCTCTCTCTCTCTCTCTCTCTCTCTCTCTCTCTCTCTCTATTAATCAATGGCTCACTAACACATTTCCCTAAGCGATTTATTTTGGCTTATTATGTCTGACTCTCCAATTCTGTGTCCACCTAATCCTTCCACCGATCGCCATACTTTGCATAAAAAAACCACAAAAGAAACATAAACAAGCCATATCCAAAAGTAAATCGTTTATCAAGAGATGTTAAGGATTGTGTGTGTGTGTGTGTGTGTGTGTGTGTGTGTGTGTGTGTGTGTGAGAGAGAGAGAGAGAGAGAGAGAGAGAGAGAGACGTATAGCTGGCATGGCTGGGGTCATACCTGTTCCCGTGAGTGATATGTTACAAATCCATGGGTATTACAGGATAGGTACATTTAACATCTTAAGAAATTCGTCCTTAAGACATTGAGCATCTTAAGTCTTGCAGGTGAAATTAACGTGGCTGTTCTCGATAAACTGTACTTCTTCTGCTCCTCTTCCGTCTTTGTGTATCTGTTCCGTTTGATCTTCCGCATCCATCTTCTTCCTCTTCCTCCTAAATTGCTCGTTTCCTTCTTCCTGTTTCTCCTCCTCCTCTGTCCTCTCCCTTTTCATCCGTGTACTTCCTCTTCCTCCTAATTCCTTAACTCCCTCTGCTCTTTCTCTCCATCTGTCTTTTTCCTCCTCCTCCTAAATGCCCTCTTCCTTCCTCTTGTCGTTTCTCTTTCTTCCTCTTCTTTTTAATTGGCTGTCTTCCTCTCCCTCTTTCTCCTCCTCTTATCTTCCATCTCTTTCTCCTTCTCTTCTTCCTCCTCGTCTTGTTCCTCTCTTGTGGCTGCATATTTTCCTCTTCCTTCCCCTTCTTCCTTTTTGGCCTAATTGTCCGGCTCTTTTTCCTCGTCCTCCTCCTCCTCGTCCTCCTCCTCCTCTTCCATCTTAGCATTTTTCCAAATTCCCTTCCCCCCTAACTGACCATCTCTACATTCCTTCCTGCTCCTCCATATTCCTTCTCCTCCACATCCATCTTCCTCTTTCAGTCTGCCTCAGTATTTCTCCCTGAACCATTACACCAACTCAGTTTTATCTTCCTCATGTATCTTCCTCCTTTTATTCCTCCTCCTCCTCCTCCTAATTGACCATCTGTACGTTCCTTCCTCCTCCTCCTCCTCCTCCTCTTCCAGCTTAGGCAACCCCTCTTCTTCCTCTTACTAATTGCCCTTCTCCACGTATCTTGCTCCTCCTCCATCTTCCTCTTCCTCCACATCCATCTTCCTCTTTTTCCTCCACCTTGTCTCCCTCACTATTTCTCTTTCACACACACCACAAAGCCAGCCAGGAGGCAGGGCGTGTGTGCTGGGCAGTCCCCAGGCCCTGTCTTCCCCCTTATTATATTTTAATCAGCCCATACCCCACTGACCAGGCTAATGTATGGCCCGGCCTTCACTACAGGTGCAGGGAATCTGTAAACAAACACACACAAACATTTCTCTTTGAACCATTATACCAGCTCAGTGTTCTATCCGTTCTCTGCGTGAATATTCCTCCTCCTCTTCCTCCTCCACCTCCTCCTCCTCAGCATCTCATATCTTTTAATTGCTCCATCTTCACATATCTTCCTCCGCCTCCACGTCCATGTTCCTCTTCCTTCTCCTCCACATCCATCTTCCTCGTTCTCTTCTTTCTACATCTGCCTAAATATTTCTCCCTGAACAATTACACCAGCTCAGGTTTTCCTCTTGTCTGGAAATTGTCTCCGGCGATGCAGAAAAGGAAGATAAGTAACACAGCTCGCAACTTTCATGCCGAATCTTCCTTTTTCACGGTACTTCTCAAAACAATGAGCAAGAGAGAGAGAGAGAGAGAGAGAGAGAGAGAGCTTGGTGCGGCCCTATATGTCTGTCACTCTCAGAAGTTTTTCGGAAACGAGGCGCTTCATTCCCGTAGACTTTAGTGATTTTTTAGTAAGGCCTCGTATTAGTGCCCTGAAGTTCCCGCATATTATCTAGCACTATATTGGTTGATTTTGGCGATTATTTCCTCTATTTTCTTCTGTTACTATGGCCAGCTAACTCAGTCCATCGCTCCAAGTAACACTTATAAAAATCTTTTGCATTTCTAAGTATTCCCATGTAACTTTTCGTTCTCAGGATTTTAAGATCAGAGAGGACACATTAATTATATACTATTGTCTAAAATATAAAGGAATTTTTAGTTTATTCTTTATGATATTGCCCTCCTTCAGTCTTATCCTTATTCTTTGCAGGATCACTGATTAAATACCTGTATCTCTTATATAAAGGAATTTTTTTTTTCTGTTTCATGATATTGTTTACAAGCCTTCAGTCTCTTATTCTTTGCAGGTGTGTGTTGTGAGGTGATGCTGTCTGACCTGCCTGCCCTGAATGTAAGTGTTATTATTACTATTATTATTATTATTTTATTTTTTTTTTTTTAATTTATTTTTTTTTTTTACTGGGAGGGGGGCAGTGAAATGGCGGGGGACAGGGTTGACATGGAGGCTATTTGTTGGTGGCCACCCCTTAACGGGATTAAGGCTTCTGACAATAGATAGATTATTATTCTTTTAGCTTGTCCACATCTGGCCATAGTCTTCACAACCTATTCCCAAGTCCAGTCGTCCTGCTACATACCATACACCTCCACATGTCACCATTTTCTTGGGGGAAACTGTGACTTGGAAAAAAATGAGGATCTGCCGTAATGAGCCACGTGCAGTTGATAGGCACTGATTTTATACTCTTTTTATTCTAGTTTGGCCTAAAAATGTCTTATATATGAGGTGTAGCGATAAATTAACACTTAAATACAATACTATAATTTCTTTAACTTGGTCCAAAATTGGGGAAAAAAATAATCTCTGCCGTAATGAGCCACGTGTAGTTGATAGGCGTTGATTCTATACTCCCTTTACTCTAACTTGGCCTAAAATTATCATCTTATATTTCTAAGGTGAAGTACTAGATTAACACCTGTATATATAGTATTATATTTTCTTGACAATTACTTGGACTAAAATTGCCACCTCTCCATCTTGAATGCTGAGTTGTAACAATAGATTAAACAGCAGAATATTTTGCTAGTCACGAAGAAGTGCTACAGAAATAAGTAAATAAGTATGTAAGTAAATGGCTCCGTGATATAAGGAACGCCTTTTTTTTTTAATTCGAACGCCTTTGCAAAATTTTCATGAATCAGTAAGAGGAGAATGAAAGTAATTTTTGGCATATACTTTCATGCTTGTCTTTTCGGCTGTTAACAAAGCTCCCTAACACCTTTTCCCAAGCGATTTATTTTTGGATACGGCTGGTTGATATCGTTTTGTATCTCTAAGTAATCTGTGCAGAGTAGGGTGATAGTGGAATGATTTAAGTAACATAAATACGGCTAGATGTAGTAAGTCAAATAAATCGCTTAGGAAGAGGTGTTAGGGAGCTTCCTTAACCGACGAGAATACAAGCCGTGGGACTGCTTAGGAGGAAATAGGAAGGGAAATGTAAGACGCTATATTGAGAGAGAGAGAAAAAAAAAAAAAAAAAAAAAGGAAATTCCTAGACAGGCAAAAAAGAAAAAAAAAAAAAAAAAAAGAAAATTATCAAATAAAAAAAAAAAACACGTGTTTCACCATAACTTGTCCCCAAATTTCGTTCTTTTGCGGTTTACTTCACAGTAGCATAAGAAAAGGCCACGGCTCTACGTCCCTTCCATAGCACTTCTTCGTGACTAGCACCATATACAGATGTTTGATAACTTGCTAGAAGTGGGCAGTGAAGATGGAGAGATGGCAGTTTTAGGCCAAGTTAGAGTAACAGGAGTGTAGATATGGACAGGTCACGTCCTTCGTACAACTGAGTGGCAGCCCAGAGATGGAGTGAGAGGAAGAGGCAGACAGAGGACAAGATGGAGAGATGGAGTGAGAGGAAGAGACAGAAAGAGAAAAAGATAGAGTGATGGAGTGAGTAGAAAAGGCAGACAGAGAACAGGGTGGAGAGATGGAGTGAGCGGAAGAGGCAGAGAGAAAAAAAAATGGGGAAGTCGAGTGAGAGGAAGAGGCAGAAAGAGAGAGAGAGAACAAGACTGAGATGGAGTGAGAGGAAGAGGTCGAGAGAGGAAAATATGGAGAGATGGAGTGACTGGAAGAGGCAGACAGAGAAAAAGATGGAGAGATGGAGTGAGAGGAAGAGACAGACAGAGAAGATGGAGAGATAGAGTGAAAGGAAGAGGCAGAGAGAAAACAAAATAGAGAGATGGAATGAGAGGAAGAGGCAGATGGAGGACAAGATGGAGAGATGGAGTGAGAAGAAGAAACAGTCAGAGAAAATGGAGAGATGGAGTAAGAGGAAGAGACAGAGAGAAAAAAAGATGGAGAGATGGAGTGAGAGGAAGAGACAGAAAAAGGAAAAGTTGGGGAGATGGAGTGAGAGGAAGAGGCAGACAGAGGACAAGATGGGGAGATGAAAATAGGTCTTGCTGGGATTGGACAGAACAGGCAAGGGGGTAATAGGTCAGAGAGGAGACGGATGATGATGATGATGATGATGATGATGATGATATAATGAGGTGGTTTGGGCGTGTGGAGAGGATGGAGAGTGAAAGACTAACGAGGAGTGTGTATGTGAGTGAGTTGGAGGGGGGAGAGGGAGGGGGAAAACCGAGGACGGGATGGAGGGATGGAGTTGAGAGGTATATGAGAGAGGGGGATGTAGATTAGGGGAAGGGCAGCGAAATGGCAGGGGACAGGGCGACATGGAGGTGATTTGTTTGTGGCCACGCCTTGCGCGATTGAGGCGTCTGGCTATAGATAGATAGACAGATAGATAAGGATAATGATGATGTTGATGGTGATGATGAAAGTGATAATGATAATAATAATAATAGTAATAGCGATGTTGATGATGATGAAAACAATGATAGGAATAATAATGGTGATGATGATGATGATATGCCAAGCGTACATCATCATCATCATCATCACATCGTAAGGAAGACACGTTGGGGAGCCTCCAAAAACCACGAGAAGACTAATATCCTCTTTTGCAGGAACAAGGAACATTATGGTGGAATTTAAGAAGTGGGGCTGAGAGAGAGAGAGACAGAGAGAGAGAGAGAGAGGGAAAATCAGAGGAAAAAATATAATGACTAAGAAAGGTTTGATAAATGAAGGGAGAGAGAGAGAGAGAGAGTTATAAGGGAAAAAATTATAACGACAAAGAAATGCCTGATAAATGAAAGTAAATTGGGCACTTAGCGATCTCCCTTATTTGTGAAGCGAGAATGAGGAATTAAATGAGAGAGAGAGAGAGAGAGAGAGAGAGAGGAAAATATAAGGGAAGAAATTGTAACGACAAAGGCCTGATAAATGAAAGTAAATTGGGCACTTAGCGATCTCTCTTTTTTGTGAAGCGAGAATGAGGAATTAAATGAGAGAGAGAGAGAGAGAGAGAGAGAGAGAGAGAGAGAGAGAGAGGGGGGCAGGATTATATATATGTGGGAGAGCGAACTTCTCTTGCTATTTTTAAAGACTTCTGAGCGAGGTAATGTGTCTGACCTTATGCTCTCTCTCTCTCTCTCTCTCTCTCTCTCTCAATTTCAGCTGGCAAAAATATGTAATCGCCCGAAGTGGAAAAAACTTCAATCTCTCTTACTCCCTCACTGCATATCTCTTAATCTCTTTCCCCTCACTCTCTCTCTCTCTCTCTCTCTCTCTCTCTCTCTCTCTCTCTCTCTCTCTCGCCAGGTCCCTCCCAAAAGCTCCTCTTCCCTAAGCTGAATAAAATCATCTGCATTTACCTTCATTAAACTCAGAGAAACGTGAACCCAGTGAACTGCAGGCTGAATTTGCTCTCCTCCTGCATTCCACCATTTTCCTCTCGGGGGATAGGGAATTGCGGGACGTTGTATAACCGGGCAGCTCCACCGCCCGGTTGTATCAGTGCCGCCACGTGAAGGCGCCCCTCTTCAGCACCCATCATCGTTCTGAAGGGGTTACTTAAAGGTATGATCACAGGTGCAGTTCTTATTTTTACTGATTAGGCTATATATGATGTGAAGCTATAAAAATTAGGCTATCTATCCATCCATCTATCTATCTTTTGCCAGGCGCCTTAATCCCGTCAGGGGTGGCCACAAACAAATCGCACCCATGTCGCCCTCCCCCCTAGCCATTTCGCCACACTCCCCCCAATGCACGCCACACTCTCATACACCTCTCCATTCCCTTCCCCCATCTCATCCTCGGTCTCCCTCCATGCCACCCTGTCCCCTGCCATGTCACTGCCCTCCCCCAACTCACACCCCTCTTTCTCATATACTTCGTACCTCACCACTCCATGCCACCATCTCAACTAAATATTGTAATTTGAGGGTAAGAAACAGTAGAGTAGCCCTGGGATCAACTGAAATGTGAACGCAGTGAACTACAGGCTGACTATATGGGTAAAAACAGATAATAATGCTCGTTTATGCTCACTTGTTCAGCGAATGAGGATCTTGTCTTCTCATAAATGGTGCCCAGGTGTGGTGAAGAAGCGTCTGCGTTAAGGAAATTATCGGGGCTCTACTGTTCAGTTGCAATTATACAGTGTAGGTTCACTTTTAGGGTTCAAGAGAAAGTGTACCCCTCTCACAAGTCTCTGTGTAGAGGGAGAACATTGTGTAGTGTGACGGTGTGAAGTGTGGCAGTGTGTGGTGGGACAGTGTGTGGTGGGACAGTGTGTGGTGGGACAGTGTGTGGTGGGACAGTGTGTGGTGTGGCAGTGTGTGGTGTGGCAGTATGAAATGTAACAGTGTGTGGTGTTGCAGTGTGTAGTGTAGCAGTGTGAGGTGTGGCAGTGTGTGGTGTGGCAGTGTGTGGTGTGGCAGTGTGTGATGTGGCAGTGTGTGGTGTGGCAGTGTGTGGTGTGGCAGTGTGTGGGTGTGGTAGTGTGAGGTGTGGTAGTGTGAGGTGTGGCAGTGTGTAGTGTGGCAGTGTGAGGTGCGGCAATGTGTGGTGTGGCAATGTGTGGTGTGGCAGTGTGTGGTGTGGCAGTGTGTGGTGTGGCAGTGTGTGGTGTGGCAGTGTGTGGTGCGGCAGTGTGAGGTGTGGCAAAGTGTGGTGTAGCAGTGTGAGGTGTGGCAGTGTGTGGTGTGGCAGTGTGTGGTGTGGCATTGTGAGGTGTGGCAGTGTGTGTAGTGTGGTAGAGTGAAGTACGGCTGTGTGTGGTGTGGCTGTGTGTGGTGTGGCTGTGTGTGGTGTGGCTGTGTGTGGTGTGGCAGTGTGTGGTGTGGCTGTGTGTGTGTGTGGCAGTGTGTGTGTGGCAGTGTTTGGTATGGCTGTGTGTGGTGTGGCTGTGTGTGTGTGGCAGTGTGTGGTGTGGCTTTTGTGTGTGGCAGTGTGTGGTGTGGCTGTGTGTGGTGTGGCAGTGTGTAGTGTTGGCAGTGTTTGGTGTGGCAGTGTGTAGTGTTGGCAGTGTTTGGTGTGGCAGTGTGTAATGTGGCGGTGTGTGGTGTGGCAGTGTAAGGTGTGGCAGTGTAAGGTGTGGCAGTGTAAGGTGTGGCAGTGTAAGGTGTGGCAGTGTAAGGTGTGGCAGTGTATGGTGTGGCAGTGTATGGTGTGGCAGTGTGTAATGTGGCGGTGTGTGGTGTTACAGTGTTAGGTGTGGCAGTGTTTGGTGTGGCAGTGTAAGGTGTGGCAGTGTAAGGTGTGGCAGTGTAAGGTGTGGCAGTGTAAGGTGTGGCAGTGTATGGTGTGGCAGTGTGTAGTGTGGCAGTGTGAGGTGTGGCAGTGTGTGGTGTGGCAGTGTGAGAAGTGGTAGTGTGAGGTGTTGTAGTGTGCAGTGTGTGGTGTGGCAATGTGTGGTGTAGCAGTGTGTAGTGTGGCAGTGTGATGTGTGGCACTGTGAGGTGTTGTAGGGTGCAGTGTGGCAGTGTGTGGTGTAGCAGTGTGAAGTGTGGCACTGTGAGGTATAGCAGTGTGTGGTGTTGCAGTGTGTAGTGTGGCAGTGTGAAACGTTGTAGTGTGCAGTGTGGCGGTGTGTGATGTGGCAGTGAGTGGTGTGGAGGTGTGTAGTGTGGCGTTGTGAGGTATGGCAGTGTGTGTGTGGCAGTGTGTGGTGTGGTAGTGTGTGTGGTGTGGCAGTGTGTGGTGTGGAAGGGTGTGGTGTAACAGTGTGTGGTTTGGCAGTGTGTGGTGTGGCGTTATGTGGTGTGGCCGCGTGTGGTTTGGCAGTGTGTGGTGTGGCGTTGTGTTATGTGGTGTGGCAGTGTGTGGTGTGGCAGTGTGTGGTGCGGCAGTGTGAGGTGTGGCATTGTGTGGTGTAGCAGTGTGTAGTGTGGCAGTGTAAGGTGTGGCATTGTGTGGTGTGGCAGTGTGTGGTGTGGCAGTGTGTGGTGTAGCAGTGTGTGGTGTAGCAGTGTGTAGTGTGGCAGTGTGAGGTGTGGCATTGTGTGGTGTAGCAGTGTGTAGTGTGGCAGTGTAAGGTGTGGCAGTGTTTGGTGTGGCAGTGTGTGGTGTGGCATTGTGTGGTGTGGCAGTGTGTATAGTGTGGTAGAGTGAAGTACGGCAGTGTGTGGTGTGGCTGTGTGTGGTGTGGCAGTGTGTGGTGTGGCAATGTGTGGTGTGGCTGTATGTGGTGTGGCAGTGTGTGGTGTGGCAGTGTGTGGTGTGGCAGTGTGTGTGTGGCTGTGTGTGGTGTGGCTGTGTGTGTGTGGCAGTGTGTGGTGTGGCAGTGTGTGGTGTGGCTGTGTGGTGTGGCAGTGTGTAGTGTTGGCAGTGTTTGGTGTGGCAGTGTGTAATGTGGCGGTCTGTGGTGTGGCAGTGTAATGTGTGGCAGTGTAATGTGTGGCAGTGTATGGTGTGGCAGTGTGTAGTGTGGCAGTGTGAGGTGTGGCAGTGTGTGGTGTGGCAGTGTGTGGTGTGGCTGTGTGGTGTGGCAGTGTGTAGTGTTGGCAGTGTTTGGTGTGGCAGTGAGTAATGTGGCGGTCTGTGGTGTGGCAGTGTAATGTGTGGCAGTGTAATGTGTGGCAGTGTATGGTTTGGCAGTGTGTAGTGTGGCAGTGTGAGGTGTGGCAGTGTGTGGTGTGGCAGTGTGAGAAGTGGCAGTGTGAGGTGCTGTAGTGTGCAGTGTGTGGTGTGGCAATGTGTGGTGTAGCAGTGTGTAGTGTGGCAGTGTGATGTGTGGCACTGTGAGGTGTTGTAGGGTGCAGTGTGGCAGTGTGTGGTGTAGCAGTGTGAAGTGTGGCACTGTGAGGTATAGCAGTGTGTGGTGTTGCAGTGTGTAGTGTGGCAGTGTGAGACGTTGTAGTGTGCAGTGTGGCGGTGTGTGATGTGGCAGTGAGTGGTGTGGATGTGTGTAGTGTGGCATTGTGAGGTATGGCAGTGTGTGTGTGGCAGTGTGTGGTGTGGTAGTGTGTGTGGTGTGGCAGTGTGTGGTGTGGAAGGGTGTGGTGTAACAGTGTGTGGTTTGGCAGTGTGTGGTGTGGCGTTGTGTTATGTGGTGTTGCAGTGTGTGGTAAGGCAGTATGTAATGTGGTATGGCAGTTTGAGGAGTGGGAGTGGGTGGTATGGCAGTTTGAGGAGTGGCAGTGTGTGCTGTGGCAATGCGTGGTGTGGTAGTGTGAGGTGTAGCGGTGTGTGGTGTGCCAGTGTGTGGTGTGGCGGTGTGTGGTGTGGCTATTATGTTGTATAATAGAATGTGGTCTGGTAGCATGTTCCTTGGCAGTGTGAGTTGGTTTTAAGTATGACCACTCCAGGGTGCAGTAGTCACATTTGTGTGTTAGAAATTTACGTAGCTCTTTCTCGATGGCTCTTCACTTTAATGCTGAGTACAGAGTCTGGTGCCATAGTCCTTTCACCTTAACCTGGCCTAGATTTCCGTGTTTTTGCGGCTTAATTCATGCATTCAGTGGCCGAAAAAGATAATACTACGGCTCTACATCCTTTCCATGGCACGTCTATGTGACGAGCACCATATTCAAGTGCTAATTTACTAGCACAACCAAATACTGAAAATAGACAGACGGTAATTTTGAGTCAGATAAGAAAAAAAGAAGTATAGTTGGGAAAAAGATACGAGATTTTGACTCCCAACCAAATCAAAATTTGAAAAAAAAAAAAAAAAAAACCGTGAGGGAGTGCTGGAACCTTAATTAAGATGTGAATATAAGTCAGGCATTCACACACACACACACACACACACACACACACACACACACACACACACACACACACACACACACACACACACACACACACACACACACACAAGGCCTAACCTAACCTAAATTTACCTGGATAAGAATAAGTGCAAAAATAGTACACAGAGCGAAAATCTTTCCTGTTATGTCCAGGATGATTAACCCAGTTTTCACTAACAGACTGACAATCCACACTCCATCCTACACCTCACAACCTTTGACTTCATTCCTGCCCTCTCCCGAAAGATTCACTCACTTTTAATTAATAGGGTCACAGTCCATGGTCTTCACAGTCTTCATCTTCATTCCTGATATCTCCAGTTATCTCCACATAGCATGCAACTGTTCAGAACCTCTCATTTCATTCCAGTTTATCTCCAGCCTTCCAGCTTGGATTAAAAGAGTGACAATTTCGTCTCCACTGTTTCCTTCACATCATTTACACTCCAGAATTGAGCGTTAGTTAGGGCATCACGAAACTCGGCCACTTGTTCCGGCTTCTTCTCGTATACAACTTGCCCCATTACGAGATATCCATCGATGGTGTTGCTCTTCAGTTCTCTCTCTACTGTATGTGTCCTAGTAAAGCCTTAAATCCGTCCCCTGGAGGCAGGAAATAAAGATCTGTCAGTGGACACTCCCGGGCTCCTTTATTTGATCTTTTAAAAAGGGAGCGTTGCCTTTGTGCTGGCATCCAAGTACTCCTGTCTGTCACCACCACTTTTCCATTCCTGCAAGTTTCTTCCCCCTTAATTGCGGCTTGTATGCCCTCATACCACCACCTTGTTACCTTATGTCTTGGAGGGCCCCTTGTCCACCCACACACTGAATCGGTAACTCTAGAGAGAATGTTCTTGAGAGCTCTGTACTATTCATTAACACTTCTGTCAACAGCTCCCTGTTCAGCCACAACTTTTATCTCATTATAGAAGGCATCCCTCACTGCTTGGTTTTTCAATTCCCATATTTTCCTCGCCACCCGCTTCTTAAGTACAATGTCACATCAGTAATTTGTGTTGCTGCACACACTATTTGCTTGCTTGCTTGTGAGAGAGAGAGAGAGAGAGAGAGAGAGAGAGAGAGAGAGAGAGAGAAAAAAAAACTGGTCATTGTGGAACATACTGTAGTGGACTGTAGGAGGCTTCTTTGCATCTTTTCCATAGCGGCTTATTTTACATGGCAGATTCTGATACTCCATCCTCCTCCTTTTGTGGGATAGGGAGGTAATGGATGTTTGTGTTACCAGACAATTGAGCCTCCTGGTTATATCGGTGCCACCACGTGAAGGCGTCCCTCTCCAGCACCATCAGTAATAATATTTAAGAGGATATTAAGGTACAGAATAGATCGCAAAGGGGAGATGCTACCACACACACACACACACACACACACACACACACACACACACACACACACACACACACACACACACACAATCAATCAATCAAATTTTCAGCAAACTACACCGGGGGGAGGGGGGAGCTGATAAAAAAAAATCAAAACAGTAAGTAGTATTTTGTTCATCCTGCTGCCCTCGTCAAACCTATGGACAGAGGCATTAGTATTACTGATGATTTCACTGTGGGAAATATAGGACTTTTTCTGTGTGTAAAGTGCTGTTGGGTGATTTTTTCTTGTCTTTAGCCTAGTTTGGGGTTAATTTTCTGTTGGGTCTCTCGTTCTCTTTTCTTTGGTTTTGATATTCTCTGTCTGTCTGTCTGTCTGTTTCTCTCTCTCTCTCTCTCTCTCTCTTCGTGTGTGTGTGTGTGTGTGTGTGTGTGTGTGTGTGTGTGTGTGTGTGTGTGTGTGTGTGTGTGTGTGTGTGTGACTTGATAAGTACAGGCTTTGACTAATAACATGAAAGATAGATGTTATTTGTTTAGTTCATAGTCAGTGTGTGTGTGTGTGTGTGTGTGTGTGTGTGTGTGTGTGTGTGTGTTACCAATGACTTAATAAATACAGGCTTTCAAAAATAACATGAAAGGTAGATGCATTTTATTTAATTCATAGTTACTGTGTGTGTGTGTGTGTGTGTGTGTGTGTGTGTGTGTGTGTGTGTGTGTGTGATGAAATGCTGTGGATCCAGCGACGCCCTTTTATACTGCTATTGCTGTTTCCAGACGATTTTATTCACCACTACCACAATCACCACCACTACAACAATCACCACCACTACCACAATCATCACCACTACCACAACCACCACTACCACAACCACCACTACCACAACCACCACTTCCACAACCACCATACCATAACCACAACTACCCTCACCAGCATCACTTCCACAACTATCCCCACCACCATCACTTCCACAACTGTCCCCACCACCATCACTACCACAACAACCCCCACCACCATCACTACCACAACTACCCCCACCACCATCACTACCACAACTACCCCCACCACCATCACTACCACAACTACCCCCACCACCATCACTACCATAACTACCCCCACCACCATCACTACCACAACTACCCCCACAACCATCACTTCCACAACTATCCCCACCACCATCACTACCACAACTACCCCCACCACCATCACTACCACAACTACAAGCAACAGCGTCCTACCACTACCACAACAATTTTATTTTTTACCAAACGCTACCACAGACAAAACTACCACCATCGCTACTAACACTACCATCATCACCACCACCACTACTACCACTCAGACTACCAAAGGTACAAGCACAGCTACCACCATCGCTACTACTACTACTATTACCACAATTACAAACAACTACTACCATCACTCCCACTACCACAACTACAAGTACCATAATATCCACTGCGCTATCACAACTGCCACCATCACTACCACAACTCCGACCATCACTACCACCATCAGTACCACAAATACCACCACCACTACCTCACCGACCCTCTATTCAAGTCACAAGTACTACGACACCGTTACTATCGTCACTACCACTACTACCACGACCTCAAACCACCACAACCACCACCACCATTACTACAATCATAACCACCTCCACCATTACCACAATCACTACCACAACTACCACTACCATCATTACAATTATAGGTACAAACACCACAATTACTGTACAACTGCAACTACCATCACTACCACAAAGACCATCATCCCTGCCACCATCGCTACCACAGCACCATCACCACTACCACCACAGTAACAATATTTTTACCTGTCACAGCTACAAGCAGAACTCCCACTGCGACCTCCTCTACTACTACTACCATTACCACAACTACAAGCAACGGAGTCACTACTACGACTATCACCAACATTACCACCACCACCACCGCCGCTAATCCCACCATCATCACCACTAATCCCTCCATCACCACCACCACCACTACCATTCCACAACATAGAGACAAGTACAAGTACCACAACTACCACTGCACCACCTATGCAAGCCTACTCTCAACACCCACCGCCATAGCCAGTACTACCTCCACCACTATCACCACTACCACCACAACTACCAGCACTACCACACCAATCCCAACTACCAGCACTACCACACCAATCCCAACTACCAGCACTACCACACCAATCCCAACTACCAGCACTACCACACCAATCCCAATTACCAGCACTACCACACCAATCCCAATTACCAGCACTACCACACCAATCCCAATTACCAGCACTACCACACCAATCCCAACTACCAGCACTACCACACCAACCCCAGCTACCACCACCCAGCAGTACACTCTAGCTACACTGACCAGGAGTGACCGCTCAGCACAGCACCAGTTGCCTACCAGATAGTTTCCATCCCTTGCTAACTGCTTCCGTCCCTCTCTGCCAGTCCCATTGGCGTCTCTGCGGCCTTGACTAGCCAGGAGGGCTAGTCATTCCTGGGTTAAAAATAGCCAGAATCACCCATTTTCCCTGCCTGTTTGGTGCTAGGTAGCCATATGAGAGGTTTGAGGTGTTTCGAAGCTTTAGAGAAAACGAGACACTGCTTCGAAACAGATTTTAGGGCAGACTTGTGCATTGTCAGTGCATGTAATCGAAGGCAGGCTACTCTTGACATAACCATCGCCATTCCTGGACCATTAAGTTCTGTTCCTCGCCTCTCCATGGGCCAACCGGCCTACTGCAGTTATCCTCTCCTCTTATGCTCTTATGTTCATGCCGAAGTTGTGATTACCTAATGCCGACCCTCTTGTGAATGTGGAAGTCGATGCCGCACTCTCGCGCCGTAACACCTCTTCCATAGCGATATATTTTTTAGATATGGCTGGTTAATATCCCTTTACATGTTATGTATCCAAAGTGAGGCGATGATAGAAGAATTTAAATAATAAAAGAGGAGGACCGAGCAAAATAAATCACTTGGGAAAGGTGTTAGGGAGCTTCCTTACCCGACGAGAAAAAAGGCCAAAGTGGCATAGAAGACTCCGTAGCACTTATTCCTTAGCGATATATTTTGCATTTTATACCTTAACATTTTCTTGTATGTGATTTCATTTTAATATTGACCTAGTTTTTTCACTTACATGGAGAGGAGAGTGAGATGTTATGAACAGAGTAAATTGCTAAGGAAGAGGTGTTAGGGTGCTTCCTCAACCGACGAGAATACGAGTCATGGACAAAACAGTTTTAATCCTATATAGTGGTTTCCTAACACCTTCTCCTAAGCGATACTGTTTGCTTATTACTCCCTACGGTCCTCTTCAGTATTATTTAAATCATTCAAATACCACCATAATGAACATAAATAACATACAAATTGATATTATAGTTGTAGTAATGGTAGTAGTAGTTGCCGTAGCAGTAGTAGTAATGATAATGATTAATAATAGTAAATAATAATAATAATAATAATAAAAATAATAATACGTCAGTGCTGCTGGCTGCTACTACTACAACTACTACTACTGCTACTACAACAACAACAACAACAACAACAACGACTACTACTACTACTACTACTACTACTACTACTACTACTACTGTTACTACTACTACTACTGTTACTACTACTACTACTACTACTACTACTACTTCCACCACCACCACTACTACTGCTATTACTACTACTACTACTACCACCGTCACAACCACTACCACCACCACTACCACCAGACGATTTTATTCAGCTGGGGGGTGGGGGGGCATCACCCCTCACCAGACGCCATAACCAAAACAAATCACCCGCCAGAGACCCATTCCACCTGCACCATATTTTGCTGTTAAGTCTCATTCACCAGCTGAGTGAGGCATGGCTGTGGTCTTCCCCCTCCCCCCTCTTCTCTTATCCCTTGCTGTCTGTCTCTCCTATTTCTCTCTCTCTCTCTCTCTCTCTCTCTCTCTCTCTCTCTCTCTCTCTCTCTCTCTCTCATTCCGTGACAAAACGCGGCGATGTGAGAAGAGAATATGTCTGCCTCTCTGTCTGCAGGAAACTAGGTATTTTATTTTTTTCTCAGCCAAGAACAAGATTCAAAAGACTTATGTGTTAAGGGTGTTTGTGCCTCCCTCTGTGGTGCATAGGCTTCAGAAAATGGGTTGTCTTGTCTGTATGTAAATTAGGATACAGATCAAAGGAATGTTAATATGTCCTTACGATAAGCAGTAATTCAGTGTTCTTTCAGCTGGGATGATGGTCAGGTGTGGTCAGACAGGTGGGTTGATCTGGCTAGTAATCAGGAAGACATAAGACCCTAAATTAAGGCACATCGAACTTCACGCAACGACGTGAGAGAGAGAGAGAGAGAGAGAGAGAGAGAGAGAGAGAGAGAGAGAGAGAGGAGGGGGCATAGTTCCGTCAAGTGAAAATATAATGACATTAGTAAAGTCTACAGATGCAGGAGTGTTGACATCAGCGTTACACTTTACTGTCCCATTAGAAGCGTAGAGGTCCCACACAGTCTAGACTTAAAGCAAGAATTACCAGTCGCTCTTCCTTGAGTGACATTATGTGAGCAAATATCCCAATCATCACTTGGCTATAAAATCCTTACAGACAACATCCGATTGAGAGACCTTAACCCACTAGTCCACGAAGCATCTTATATTTTCTCGTCTGTATGGTTAACACCCAACGTAATAACTGGTTTCTGGGGCTAAAGAAACAATATGGCCTGTCATTCAGTGGAGAGACGTCTGAAGATAGCACTAAATCAAGTGAGTGGATAGTGTGTGCCTTCATCACCATCACGCCGCAGTCGCCATATAAAAGTAACTTATTTCATTTTGTTTAATGTGTGTGTGTGTGTGTGTGTGTGTGTGTGTGTGTGTGTGTGAGAGAGAGAGAGAGAGAGAGAGAGAGAGAGAGAAAGAGGGAACGGGCAAAGACTGGAAGCTCGAGAAGAAAATATGAGATGTTATGTTTACTGAGGTGTTTAGAGGTCAGTTATCTCTTTATGTGAGGAGAAGAGGGTTAGAGAGAAGTACCAACGCTTTTAATCTCTCTCTCTCTCTCTCTCTCTCTCTCTCTCTCTCTCTCTCTCTCTCTCTCTCTCTCTCTCATACCTTTAATTTCTTCTGTATAAAAGCTTGTCTTTATTTTTTGTTCTTGTTACCACTAATAAAACACACACACACACACACACACACAGACACACACACACACACACACACACACACACAACATCTTCATATCCCTTTCATAGTCTCTCTTCCACCCTCCCTCCCTCTCCCCATCCAGTCTCCCCCCCATCACACTCTCTCCCTTTTCCCCTCCACTCTCTCCCCCAACCTTCCTCCCTCCCTCTCCCCCTCTAGTATCTCCCCCAACCTCACTCTCTCCCTCTTCCCCTCCAGTCTCGCCCCCAACCACCCTACCTCCTTCTTCCCCTCCAGTCTCTCCCCCAACCTCCTTTCCTCTCTCTCCCCCAACCTCCTTTCCTCTCTCTCCCCCTCCAGTGTCTCCACCCTCCCTCCCTCTCCCCATCCAGACTCTCCATCCTCCCTCCCTCCCTCTCCCCCTCCAGTCTCTCCATCCTCCTTCCCTCCCCTCCAGTCTCTCCACGCTCCCTCCCTCTCCCCCTCCAGTCTCTCCACGCTCCATCCCTCTCACTGTCTCCTAATCATGACGTCACACTCAGGCCCCTCTTGTTATATAAGTAAAGTGAAGTAGTAATTATATCGTTACTCTCCAGTTTTGCCCTGGTAATGTGCTGAAAGTGAGGTTAGTGATTGAGGGGTAGTCTCTCTCTCTCTCTCTCTCTCTCTCTCTCTCCACCCTTTATAAAGTCACACCCAGCCTCCTCGCTTATATCTTTAAAAACGACCTTATAATGAAGTCGTTTCCTCTCGCTTTTCTTGAGGGTTGATAGTCGTGGGATGAGACCTGCCGGGTCGTAAAGAATGAAGGTGGAGGTCGTCAGGGTTCAGGGTGGGGGTCGTAAGGGGTCGTGTGAAGGGTCGTCTTGGCGCTACGGGATTGCAGCGTGCAGGGAAGAACTTGGCCAAATGCGGGAATATGGAAGTGGTCGTTAAGTGGGTCGTAGTGCGCTCTTAAGCATAATAGTGGTGCTTTGGCCGTTCTGTATCTCCCTCCCCCCTTGTCTTTCTTCGTTCTCTCTCTCTCTCTCTCTCTCTCTCTCTCTCTCTCTTTACCTGAATAAAAACAAAAGTGTTTATTTCCACAAGATCGGAACTGGTTGGCGTTTTCTTTCTTTAAATTCTCTTTTTTTTTTCAATACTTTTTCTCGTCTTCATCACATTTAATCCTCCTTTTCCCCTATTGTTTCCTCCATCCCTTCCTTAGCTCCCTCACAATTTCCTCCATTTTTTACCCGTCCCCTCCCAGGATTGGCGCGGGGGTGGGTATTGTTTTCACTGGGTTTGTCTGTTAGTTTGTTTGTGTGTGTGTGTGTGTGTGTCTGTCTGTCTATTAACAACGCGAAAACTACTGGTGCGATTTTGACTAAAATTACAGGGATGATGGACTATGACCTCCTGATCGCCTGATAAAATTCTAGGTCAAACTGGGCCAAGGCCTAGGCTGTAGACCCCCCCCCCCAAAAAAAAAAAAAGGAAAAAATCGTTTTTCGACATAACTCCTTTCAGATTTGTCATATCGACGTGAAACCAAAGCCTAAAGGTGCATCATTCAAGTCTGCAACCTATAACATGCCTCATTACATCAGGGGGGTCACCCCCCATAGTGGTAGGGGGTCAGTGTCAGGTGGGTCGGGCCTAAAATTTCAAATAGGCATAAAATAGCCAGTTTTCACCATATTTACTCCAAGTTTGATATGTGACATTTTTGACTAGATGGCATGTTGTATTTATACGTCAGCACTAAAATGACTGCCGGGGATGGACTAGCTGTGCCTTGCACCCCATGTAGTCTTCACTGTTTTTCCGCTCTTCTCTCAAAGCTTAACATTTTACTGTCCTCTTTAGTGTATATGTCAACCTGTCCTGTTCTTTCACTCTTCCTGTCACTTACCCCCAACTCTTCTTGCCTTTTCACTCACCCTTCCTCTCCCGTCTCCCATGTATTCTGTTTTTCAGTGTTGTCCTCCCTCACCTCCCACCTTGCCTCTGTTTTTCACTGCTGTCCTTCATCGTCTCCCACTCTGTTTTTCACTGTTAGCCTTCACCATCTCTCACCTGAGTTCCTGGTGTTCACTTTGGCCCCCCTTTCCCCCTACTTTGGCTCCCGTTTTTTACACTTATCCCCCTTAAGGGTATATCCTACTATATTTCTCATTTTCACTGCCTGCCGCCCTTATCACCCTCTTTCACTATTATTTTCCTGCTGTCCTTGTTAGGACTCCATATTATAATTACAAATCATAATAGATAGATAGATAAATAGATAAACAGACAGACAGATAGAAGCAGGAAGTCAGATGATGAGAAGGTACTGTGTCTGCAAGAATCGAGCAATGCTAAACATGCTTACACACTCTCAACTCAATGAATGCTTTATAGGCACACGACAGCGCCTCGTGACCATACACACACATACACACATACTCACACACGGGCTTCTAGAACTTTCCAACCACAGTGAAGACACGTGACACGACTCCTGTTTCACCAGAATTTAGGAAAGAGAGCTCAGAAGGAGAGAGGCCATAGAACAGGCAGGTAGTAGGGAGAGAGAGAGAGAGAGAGAGATAGGGAGATAGCTAGCGGGACTCTACTTTATACTTCGCTCTGTGTGAGAGACTTGTTAATATTTCCAAGACAAATAAAAATAGTCCCATACTATTCTTTACCTCTCCTTGTCATTGAATGACAAATGGGAAAGAAGATTATCCACTTACAAAGCTACTCAAGTATAACAACCGCTCGTCCACAAGTCTAATATATATATAACTTCTCTACAAGTAACTACGAAGTCCTTTTTATGACATTTGGTAGCAGCGAAAAGAACGCACCTCGTCTTCGAATCAACAGTGAATTTCTACAAAAGCAGGCGACACTCTACAAGATTAACTTCAGTTCTACAGTGAACGAACTACAACCATCTACAATCAACTACAAGTAACAACTCTACGAGTCGTCTGTATAATCTTCTACACGCACCTACAAGTAGTGGCAGTCTTCGTCCTACAACGAGTAAATCACAAGAAAAAAGGACCAAGAATACATCAAGTAAGAAAATACAAAACAAACAAACGAAGAGTGAGACACGACTCATAACTCATAACCACCAGACCTCACCCTCCTCTCTCTGCTACCGTCCCCCAAACCTCCACCGCTGACGCAGGAGTGAAGAGGTCAAGACGACGAAGCAAATACGAAGTCCATATTCACAACTCATCTTACTCGTCTTCACTCAAGTTACTCATCGCTACTCATTCACTCACCACAGCTACCAGTGTGGGAAGTCGACGTCATCATGCGTGCTTGCTGAAAATACGCCACGTCGGTCAACACACCACATGCACCACCACTCACACCATTCCCACCACGGTAAAAATTAGTGAGTTACATAGTTACTTCATTTATACAATACACAGTGATAGACAATAAGCTTCTGCACAAACATATAAAACGTGCTGTATAGTTACAGCTTAAATACACATACTTACTACAGTTATCTGCATAACTCAAACACTAAATAATCACCAACAATAAATATTCTACACTGTATATATTCATTCATTTATTATAACATTTCTTTACTACCAACGAGTGTTACCATTTATACCTACATAAAATACGTGTTTCATACAAACAACTATACATTATTATATCTACAAATTGATCAAGAAAATATACCATCACAGTTACTCAGTGAGCGATTAAAAGAACTGTATTAAACATTTATTAATTAAGGCTACCTAGTGGAAACATATAAATTAAGTTACAAGGTAAACTAGAGAAAAAAAATGGCCAACACAAATGACGTCAGCAAGAGTGAACATCTTCAACACAACCGTGAAGACAATGATTTCCACACAGTGCTGACACATATATTGGCCACGATAGGTACAAGTGAACAACAAGTCAGTGTATATAGTTAATACTGTTTATAGTGTATATATTTTTTTATATAAAATAACAAAATATGGGGCTATATAATATCATTTTCAGTAATACCTGTGCAATATAAACTAAACTTTAAAAAAGTATCCCAAGGAAATTAGCCCGTAATTATGCAACCATGAACAACATAGAAAAAGCGTACACAAGCGAAGAAAAACAAACTATAGAAAATCAATACATACAAAAAAAAAAAAGAAAGAAAGAAAAAGTAAGAAAGAAAAAAGAGAGAGAGTAAGATCACATAACAAACAAATGAAAGTAAGTGTAAGTGTTACTACAAATGCCAAAATACCACATAAACTACAAACAAAAAAGCAAATTGTTGTCTCCACAAGCAAGTGGCATGGCACATCATCACTATCATCGACCGCAGCATGACCGGATTCACATGTCAGGACAGCAATTATTACAAATATGTAACGACAAACGATTGCATTATGTTACACTTGTTACAATTATGTAACAACAAACGATATGTAACAATTATGTAACTCCATATTATAATTATGTAACGACAAACGATTGCATTATGTTACACTTGCTACAATTATGTAACTACAAACGATATGTAACAGTTATGTAACGACAAACGATTGCATTATGTTACACTTGCTACAATTATGTAACTACAAACGATATGTAACAATTATGTAACTCCATATTATAATTATGTAACGACAAACGATTGCATTATGTTACACTTGCTACAATTATGTAACTACAAACGATATGTAACAGTTATGTAACGACAAACGATTGCATTATGTTACACTTGCTACAATTATGTAACTACAAACGATATGTAACAATTATGTAACGATAAACGATTGCATTATGTTACAGTTGCTACAATTATGTAACTACAAACAATATGTACCATTTATGTAACAGTTGCATTAACAAGATGTAACTTTTATGTAACTTTAACTACAATTATAAGGCCAAGACACTTATGTAACAGTTGCATTAACAAAATGTAACTACAATTATAAGGCCAACACAATTATGCATTACCACAATATTATGTAACAATTCATAAAATATTACAATTATGTATTACCACAATATTACTACAATGTTATGTAAAGTCATACCATTATACCAAAATTCTGTATTACCAGAATCATCTTACAAGTTAGGTGAAATATTAGACATTACTAAAGGGATAACTCAATATGTAATGTGTAACCTAGCAGTATTGCCATTGCACAATTATATGCTTACGTCTGTTGTACATGCACGTCTTACAGAGTGTCATACAACAACCATTGCATTTATTCAAATATGTATACAACTTGTTTAAAATGTAATATTATTGAATCATTGCAATTTACTATGAATATTATATGTATACAATATTATAATCAATATTATGTACTAATAGATTAGCATATGTCAATGATAATTGCTGTCGGAGGACCTCCATTGGCGTGTACCGAGCATATGTTAGGACTCCATATTATAATTACAAATCATAATAGATAGATAAATAGATAGAGAGATAGAAGCAGGAAGTCAGATGATGAGAAGGTACTGTGTCTGCAAGAATCGAGCAATGCTAAACATGCTTACACACTCTCAACTCAATGAATGCTTTATTGGCACACGACAGCGCCTCGTGACCATACACACACATACACACATACTCACACACAGGCTTCTAGAACTTTCCAACCACAGTGAACACACGTAACACGACTCCTGTTTCACCAGAATTTAGGAAAGAGAGCTCAGAAGGAGAGAGGCCATAGAAGCGGCAGGGAGTGGGAAGAAAGGCTTAGCAACTTGGAAGAGAGAGAGAGAGAGAGAGAGATAGGGAGATAGCTAGCGGGACTCTACTTTATACTTCGCTCTGTGTGAGAGACTTGTTAATATTTCCAAAACAAATAAAAATAGTCCCATACTATTCTTTACCTCTCCTTGTCATTGAATGACAAATGAGAAAGAAGATTATCCACTTACAAAGCTACTCAAGTATAACAACCGCTCGTCCACAAGTCTAATATATATAACTTCTCTACAAGTAACTACAAAGTCTTTTTATGACATCCTGTCTCACCCACCATTAATTTCTGTCTGTTTTACGTAGTGGTAGGTGATGGTGACGATCATCCACTCACTTGATGTAGTGCTTCCTACTTCTTCTTTCACCTTTATCATTCTTTTTCTGTGTCTGGTCACGTCTCTTCCTATTTCCCCCATCTTTCCTGCCACTTTTTATTACTCTTCCTTCCTCTTCAAGTGGCTCTATAATGAGTGACAAGCCTAATGCTTTCTTGTAAACCAGGAGGCCATTTACAACGCTGGGTGGTAACCATGTAACCAACCCATGTGCTTCCCACTTATCAACAAGAGGGTTGGTGGAGGGTTAGTGCCCCTCCTCATAAAACAACCAACTCAAAACCAAACGGCTACCCCTTATGGGATGATGGCGTCTGGCTATAGATAGATAGGTAAATAGTTTTCTCCGGATTTTTTAATTCAGAGTAATAGAGGGTTTAAGGACTGGAAAGATTAGTCTTCATTGTCCCATTCACTATAGTTCATTCACCTTAACTTGGCAGAGATATCGTTCATTTGCAACTTATTTGCTTTTTTTTTTTTATCTGAGGCAGAATAAGGCTATACTATGACCTTGCTTTCTTTCCATATCACTTCTTCGTGACCAGCATCATGTTTTAGTCTTGATCTCTTGCTGCAGCTCAACATTCATGATTGAGAGATGGCAGATTTATGCCTACTTGAAATGAACAGAGTATAGGTTCTTATTAAACTGAACTAAATTATCTGGTGGAAGCCTGATTGAGAGAGAGAGAGAGAGAGAGAGAGAGAGAGAGAGAGGGAGGGAGGGAGGGAGGGAGGGAGAAAGATGAGCAGAATGTGCAACAAGAATAGACGTATTTTAAACAAAGACATCACTAAACTGAATTGTTTAATCATGGAACATTCATTTCCTTTAATTTGCATGATAATTGCCATATCGAAAAACATTGCGACGGGAGGCTACTGCAAGCTTGGGTACACCGGCTGATATATTCTTAATTACCTGCCTGGAATTAAGGAAGTTATTGCGGTAATTAAAACCAGGAGGGTTCTCACCACCACCACCACCACCACCAAGCTGCTGATTACGACCCGCCGTTAATAGGGAGAATCAGTTTGTTTATCCCCGTTATGCGATATTTATACCCCGTTATGCGATATGTCCGGTATTAGGATATTCGGATTTGAGATGCCTAGTATGGTTTTTTGGGGGTTCTGCTATATCTTAAGAGTTTCTGGCAGTGTAATCGATTTTCTGTGTGTGTGTGTGTGTGTGTGTGTGTGTGTGTGTGTGTGTGTGTGTGTTGGTATTGTGGGATTTTGGTACTGGTATATTCTGGTATTTTGTCCCAGTACAAAGGGTTTCTTGGTATTATGAAGTCCATACATTGCAGTTTTCTGATATGAAGTTGTGGTATTTTGATTTTCTGGTGTTATGAGGTCATGGTGTTATAATTCTGGTATTAACTAACCCTGGTATTGCAACTTCTCAGTGTTACGAAGTCCCAGCATTAGATACCATTACACCAGAGTGCATCACGCTGATTACAACCTTCGGGTATGTCAATGGTTTATCCCGATTAAGTAGAATATTGTGGTTTTGTGGATTTTTTTTGGTATTGGTGGAGTTTTGGTATTTCGATATTCCGGTATTGTGAAGTCCCTACATTGCATTTTCTGGTATTATGAAGTCCATATATTGCGGTTTTCTGGTATTTTGACATTTCGTAATAAAAGAGCTACTGGTGTGGTTTTCCGGTATAACGATTCCTATCACAAAGGGCTTCTGGTATGATGAAGTTCCTACATTGCAATATTCTGGTATTATGAAGCCCGTATATTGCGATTCTCTGGTATTTTGAAGTCCATATATTGCGATTTTCTGGTATTATTCCATATATTGCAGTTTTCTGGTATTATGCTCTATATTGCAATCAGCAGATATTACTCCACATATTGTAATATTCTGGTATTATGCCCTATATTGCAATCATCAAGTATTACTCCATATATTGTAAAATCCTGGTATTATTCCATACATTGCAATAATCTGGTATTGCTTCATATACTGCAATCTTCTGGTATTATGAGGTCCACATGTTGCAGTTTCTTGTGTTACTTCAGATATGGCAGTTTTCTGATATTACTCCGTATATTTCCATTTTCTGGTATTATGCCCTATTGCAATCATCCGGTATTGCTCCATATATTGCAATTTCCTGGTATTACTCTATATATTGCGATTATCTGCTATTGCTTCATACATTGCAAAATTTTGGTATCATAAAGTCCATATATTGCAATTATCAGGGATTAATCCATATATTGCAATTTTCTGGTATGACTTCAAATATTGTAATTTTCTGATTTTTCTCCATATATTGCAATTTTCTGGTATTATGAAGTCCATATATGCAATTATCTGGTATTACATCATATACTGCAATTTCTGGCATTTCTCCATATATTGGAATTTTCTGGTATTACTCCATGTATTTGGATTTTCTGGTATTACTCCATGTATTGGAATTTCCTGGTATTACTCCATGTATTGGAATTTCCTGGTATTACTCCATGTATTGGAATTTGCTGGTATTGCTTCATATATTGCAAAATTTTGGTATTAGAAAGTCCATATATTGAAAATTGTTTATGACTCCATATATTGCAATTTTCTGGTATTGCTCCTTATGCAATTTTCTGGTATGAGTCCATACATTGTAGTTTTCTGGTATTATGAAGTCAATTACAATTTTCTGGTATTAATTTTCTGGTATAAAGAAGACCCTGCATTAAAATTTTCTGGTATTATTAAGTTTCGATATTTCGATTTTCTGGTGCTTTGAGGGCCTGGTGTGATTTATTTATTTATTTATTTGTATTATTTAATTTTATCTAATTGACTTCTACTTACATATTTTATTATCTTTATTGTACTTATTAATTTTATTTTTTTATTTCTCTTTATTCTGTTTATTTCATTTTATTTATTTTATTTATTGACCTTTTGAGATACAACCCTGGTGGATGATTTAAAAGGAGATTTTTATTTCATACATATTTTTTATCCTTTCACTGCTTGAGATTTTCCATAAAGTTTAATACAATCATCTGGAGGTACCATGATTTACACACACACACACACACACACACACACACACACACACACACACACACACACACACACCGCCCGCTGGCTCAGTGGTATCGTTCTCGCTTGCCATCTGGTAGACGGAAGTTCGCGCCTCGCTCAGGTTGCGAAACGTTTCACTGACGAAGTGGGTGGTTACTGTCCCCCTTGAGCAAGGGGACGGGTGTGTGCGTGTGTGAAGGTCACAACCTTGCCCTTAGATCGGACTATATGAGCTCTCAGCTCCCTTCCGGGAGGGTAAAAGCTGACGATCACGACCATCAAGTGATTCTGACCGACCCGGTGAATTACACAAGTCCAGCAAAACAACGCCCGCTCTCCCTTCGCAAGCGTGGGTGTAAGGATGTCATCAGGCTGAAACTGACACACACACACACACACACACACACACACACACACACACACACACACACACACACACACAAAACATAACACTTGCTCTCCCTTTGCAAGAGTTGGGGTAAGGATATCATCGAGCTGAAAGGGTTAAAAGTCTTGGAATGAGTCTTATTAGGGAAGCAATAGGTGCTTAAGAGGGAGGCCTTCACGTGGTGGCATTGATATAGCCGGGCAGTTCCATTTATACAAGCGTCCCTTAACTCCCTCCCCATCCCTCAAAAGGAGGATGTGAACAGAAGGCAAAGGGAAATTCATCCTGCCTATCACTGGGTTCACGTCCAGATGAGGCTAGGGTCACAACAGCAGCAGCAGCAATAATAACAGTAACAACACTAATACAAATAATAATAATGTTAATAATGAAAGAAAAGCATTCGGGAGCCGAATGTTAATCGCCCACCAGAATATGCTGTTGTTTAAGGCCAAGATTTTGGCCATATCTTTATACCCTGAAAGTTT
Organism: Coenobita brevimanus; assembly: GCF_032717465.1. NCBI lineage: Eukaryota > Metazoa > Arthropoda > Malacostraca > Decapoda > Coenobitidae > Coenobita > Coenobita brevimanus. The sequence continues at coordinate 9,049,725 of NC_137069.1, read as the reverse complement.
TATATTGATAGCTCAAGCCGTTCATGAGATAAAATGGTGCTAAAGGCGGGCGATAAAAACTAATTGACCTTTGGCAGCCATTTTGGTGACCTTGACCCTGAGTGCCCATTTTCAAACTGGGCCAAGATTTTGGTCATATATTGATACCCTCAAGGTTTCATGTTGATAGCTCAAGCCGTTCATGAGATATAAAGGGAACACACACACACACACACACACACACACACACACACACACACACACACACACACACACACACACACAGGCAGGTAAAAACATTATCGCTCCGCCTTCTAAAGGTGGGCGATAATAATAATAATAATAATAATAATAATAAAAATAATAACAATGATAATAATAATAATTATAATGAATAATAATAATAATAATAATAATAATAATAACAACAACGATGATAATAATAATAATAACAACAACGATGATAATAATAATAATAATAATAATAATAATAATAATAATGATAATAATAATAATATATAATAATAATAATAATAATAATAATAATAATGATGATGATAATAATAATATATAATAATAATAATAATAATAATAATCAAAATAATAATAATAATCCATCTGTTGCCAGACGCCTTGATCCCGAAAGGGGTGGCCACAGACAAATAGCCTCTATGTCGCCTTATCCCCCGCCATTTCACTGCTCCTCCCATCTCACACCCTCCTCTCTCATATACCTCTTCACTCCAACCCTCCATCTCATCCTTGGCCTCCCCCTCCCTCTCCCCCCCTCCACCTCACTTGCCAGTCTCTCACTCTCCATCCTCTCCATATGGCCAAACCACCTCAGTGTATTTCTCCTAACGATTTCTATCACTTAATCATCATCGTAATCATCATCATCATCATCATCATCATCATCATCATCATCATTATTTTCATTCATTCACCATCTAACCCATGAGAAGCGTAGAAGCCCTGGGCTAGACAAGTTGGTCCTAACATTTAAGATGAGAGTGACTAGCCTCACTCATCCCTGAGTAGCATTACATGAGCAATAAACCCCAGCCACTCCTTGGATATAAACCTGCACCGGCTCAGTCCGATTGGAGCGCCGTAATTACCCACTAACCTACAATGTGTCAAAATTTGGTTATATGGTTACCACCCAGCGTATAAATGGTTTCCTGGTGTACAGGAAACCATTTGGTTTGTCACTCAGTGTAGAGTCACCCACAGGGAGAAGGAAGAGGAAAGAATGAAGGAAAGAAAGACATAAGAGGATGGCAGGAAAGAAGGATGGAGGAGAGGAAAGGACAGACACCCGAGAGCATTATTATATCGAGTGAGTGGATGGTGACCGCCCCCATCTACCACTAATAATAATAATAATAATAATAATAATAATAATAATAACAGTGATAGTAACAAGAGCAGCAACAACACTCATAATAATAGTAATAATAATAATAATAATAATAATTATAATAATGTTAACTTGTTGCCTATTCTTACTGTGTCGCCACAATAAGGAAGCTTCGCCATAGGGTAAATAAGGAGGTATGTGGAATATAAACAAGACCTGAAGACCCTAACTTAACTTCTTGTGCAACATCTGCAAGATCTGCAGACAAAGGTGTAGAAGAACGCATGTGTAAATTGTACGAGTCTCCATAACTGACTGACTATATGCTTAACTGTAACCATATTCCTTATATATCATAAGAGGAACCACAACTATATATCTGGAAAGTTAAAACTTTAAAGCTTTTGTGGTTTCTCTAAAACGTGTAGCAGAGAAAAAGCTGAGCAAATTTGAATTCGGTATTTTTCACTATGCTAGAGGGCAAAATATTAAGCCAGAATTATTCAGTACATTTTTATCAAAGGGTTTTTTAAAAATTGGCTGTATCTCAAATAGTTTATGAAATATTCAAATTTCAGTATGCACTTTTTATAATAAAAAGGAGTATATCATCTTCAAAACTAGGTCAAGGTGATTTATATTTGGCTCAAGGATCTGGATTACCCTAGGGTACCTTCATTTTTAATATCATCAAGATCGAAGAAAAATAAAGTGCAAAAATAATAATAGTACTGACGAAAAGAAGAAGCTTCGCCATTCATATGGCGAAACTTAATAACTCGAAATCTGAAATTGTTGAATCAATTTTCAAAGAACTCAGCATTCCAGATGAAAATACTTTTATCACTGTAGACCTAATATTAAGGGACATTTGGTATGACTCAATATTTTTTCGGATTTTGACCTGTGATCTTAGGATCAAGGTCAAGGTCATTCAGTACTAAACAAATCATGTTCACTCATGACCCGCTACATATCCACTGAGTTTGGTCAAAATCGGCCAAACACTTTCTGATTTAGCGTTTTCGGGCATGAGGCAGCCATTTTGATTTTCCACAATATATCAAAAAGCTTATGTTGAATCTCAATATCAGTGCTCAGGTGCACTAGTATATGATGAGGAATACATCCTGGATCATTTATAATACAATCAATTCAGTAGTTTTTGCTGCGCAGAAAGGGAAAATTGGACAAAAAAAAAATTGAAGGCTCTCGTGAGGAGCTAGTGCTAGGAGGAAAAAAAAATGTGCCAAACGATGCCTGCAACTAAAATACATCACTCCTGAAAATTTGAAGTCTCTATCTCAAACGGTCTTGGAATGCCAGTCTTCTAGATCTCCCCCCCCCCCACTCCGGCCCAAAACAAGGAATAATGTCTACAGTATCAACAATAACTCCACAGAATGTGGAGTTCTTGATAATAACAACAACAGCATCACCGCTAGCGGCAGCATTGACATTATAATTAACTTTACCAAGAAAAGCTATATGTCAGAAAATAGCACTGAATCTGACAGGAACTCTGTGCTGCTGTACGCATTCAGTTCATCCAGTTTTGATATTGTTACGGAGTTTGGTTCCAATTTACTTCATTTCTCTCAGGCAGGATATACAGAGACCCCAGGGAGCAGAAATGACCCGGAAACCAAAAGTGAAAAAAATCGTATCATAAGCACTCCTAAGCTTTTTTTTTTCTTTCTTTCTTTTTTTTAATGCAAGGAACAAAGAACCAAAAGCCAGATTGTTCCCTCCAAGGAAAAACAAAAACAACAAGATAACAGGGAGCCAAATTCAATGTCAGTTCATTTTCAAATGCCTGGTCGCACTACGTTTGAAAGACTGAAGATCATAGGCAGTAGGAAAAACAGACAGAGGGAGACAGTGCCAGAGTTATGTGTAAGCTTGCTTGCAGATGCTTTTGTCTCTCATACCGCTACCAAATATTTCATCATTAAATCATAGGAAATATTAAAGAAAGACGAAAATCAATATTGTTGTTTCTCTGCCCCGGTCTGCCTGGTTAAGCAAACCCATCGACCACAGGAAAGGATTTATTCCTATTGGGTTGTTCTAGGTGGGGGCGCTCACCATCCACTCACTCGATGTAGTGCTGCTCTCGGGTGTCTTCCCTTTCCTCTCCATCCTTCTTTCCTTCTATTCTTTTCTGTCTTTCTTTCCTTCATTCTTTCCTTGTCCTTCTGCCTACAGGTGACTTTACACTCCCTCTTCTTTCTTTCTTTCCTTCATTTTTTCCACTTTCTTCAGCCTGTTGGTGACTCTACACTGAGTGACAAGCCAAATGGTTTCTTGTGCACCAGGAAACCATTTACTACGCTTGGGTGGTAACCATATAACCAAATTTTGGCGCCTGGTGGTTTAGTGGGTAATTATTGCTCTCCAATTGGACTAAGCCGGTGAAGGTTTATATCCAAGGGATGGTTGGGGTTGATTGCTCATGTAATGCCACCCAGGGATGAGTGAGGCTGGTCACTCTCATCTAAAATGTCGGGACCAACTGCCTAACCCCGGGCTCCTATGCTCCTCATGGGGCAATGTAGGATTGGATGATGGATGGATGGATGGGTTGTTCTATGAGTCCCTTCCCCCACTGATGTGTCTGTGCCATGGGATCGTATTCACGTCGGGTAAGGAAACTTCCCAACACCTCATCCTTACCGATTCAGTTTTGGCTACGACTGGCTAATATCCTTTTGTACGTTATGTATGCAAAGTATGGTGATACTGGAAGGATATATGTAATAGGACGGCAGGGGGTAATAATCACAACAAATCGCTTAGGAAGAGGTGTTCGGGAGCTTCCTTAGCCGATAAGAATACAGGCTAACTGTGGCATGTGCTGCGTAGTGCGCCATTACGTGTCATGTGTGGACCTATGCTAGAAGCTGGGCACGTGTCATAAACGATTCCACCTAACCCAGATCTAAACTGTTTACTGAGGAGAGCAGGTTGATGTCCTAATTTAAGTCTGTCTAGATTTACTCGATCATCTCTGTTTAAGGACGCCTACGATGGGTGGATGTTAGGAGAGGGGAAGGGGGTTGTAATATAGTGCTCTGATCAAGGCATTATGTCGTGTTGCGCGTGAAATGAATGTGTAAGTGTGTTTGTATTGATAGTGTTAGAATGCCTAGGTGTGGGTTGTTGTTGAAGAAGGTATGGTAATAGTTGTGTGGTGTGTAGGTGTTTCTGTACTGCTAGTGTTGGAAGGTCTAGGTGTGGGGTGTTGCAGAAGAGTCTGGTAATGTTTGTGTGGTGACTGACTTGTGTGCCTCGTTCTGCTCTGTGGTCTGTCATGCGAATCGTGGTAATAGTTAACTGTGATGGAAGTTTGTACATCGTAAAAACAGACATAGGGGCCTGTACAAATGACTGAATGTTACATGAGAGAGGGGGGTGTAAGTTGGGGGGAAATGCAGTGCAATGGCAAAGGACAGAGCGACATGAAGGCGATGTGTTTGTGGCCACCCATGACGAGATAGAGGCGTCTGGCTATTGGCAGATAAATATATATAAAACACATTCACAGTGGCGGGCCTAAACTCACACCCTCCCCCACAAGGACGAGGAAGGAGACTTAGATTAATACCTACTGACTGTGTAAAGATCATTAAGTCAGTTTTTTCTAAATCCAAATTCCCCCCAGAATACGACCTCCATACTTAAATTCAATGACTTACGAGGCGACCAAGCACTTCTTCCATGCCAATCTATTTCTGCATATGGTACACGTGAGAGAGACGCCTTCATTTGGTGGCACCAATATAACCAGGCGGCTCCACTGCCTGGTTATACAGTACAAACGTCCCTCAGCAATTTCCCTATCCCCGAAAAGTAGGATGATCAGCTGCAACAAGAGCGCAAGTTCAGCCTGCAGTCCACTGGGTTTACTCTTCAGGTGAACTTGGGGTTAAGATTACCGCCACTACTACTACTACTACTACTACTACTACTAGCCCACTACTATTAATACTGCTAGGTAAGCACCGATAAAGAGGAAACAAACTGAATCCTCCAGACTGACCGGCATGAGAACCGAACTCTGGTCCTACTAGTCGAGAATTTAATTTGTTAACTACTGCTCCACCGACTCATCACACCATGTCGTGTTTTCGTTCCGCTGTCGCCTTCTTCAGAGCGGAAAAGGCGATTGCCTCCCGGATTTATAAATTGCGCTAGAACTATCCATTTTAGTCCCAGAACGTGTTTTTAAATTATGCTTTTTATCATCATCATCATCATCACCATCATCATCATCATAGTCATCGTCGCCGTCATCATCACTCTCAGTCTTTAATCATCAGTCATTAACATCAGTCATCATCAGTCATAAACATCAGTCATTATCATCAGTGCTCTTCCTTATCCTCCTCATTATCATCATCATCATCATCATCATCACCATCACTGTCAGTATTTAATCATCAGTCATCATTATCGTCAGTCATCATCCATCATTTATCATCAGTCATTAACATCATCAATCATCATCATCATCATCATCATCATCATCTAGCCCGGGTCATACAGTGTAGTACAAAGGCCTCTCCCGTTCTTCTTTTTTTTATTCTCTCTCTCTCTCTCTCTCTCACTCAAACCTATTGTCTGTTAACCTGTTCCATCCAGTCCCAGTAAATCTCCAAATCTCACCTCTCCATCTTCTTCTCTGTCTGCCTCTTCCTCTCACTCAATCCCTCCATCTTCTTCTCTGTCTGCCTCTTCCTCTCACTCAATCCCTCCATCTTGTTCTCTGTCTGCCTCTTCCTCTCACTCCATCTCTGGGCTGCCACTCAGTTACCCTGGTTGTCCATCTGTCATCAGCTCTACGAAGGACGTGACCTGCCCACATCCGTATATGTTTTTCTTTTTGTTATTGTACTGATTATCCTTTGCTTTCCTCTGTTCCCTTATCTAGGAAGCTCTTTTCTTATCTTTCCATGTGACACCTTTGCCTCTTCATGTGACACCTTTACCTTTATGAGACACCATTACCCCTCCATGTGACACCTTTATCTTTGTGACACCTTTACCCCTCCATGTGACACTTTTATCTCACTACGTGACACCTTTTCCTCCCCATGTGACACTTTTATCTTTGTGACACCTTTATTTCTCCATGTTATACCATTATCTCTCCATGGGACACCTGTATCTCTCCATGTTACACCATTATCTCTCCATGGGACACCTGTGTCTCTCCATGTTACACCATTATCTCTCCATGTGACACCTGTGTCTCTCCATGTAACACCTTTATCTCGCCATGTAACACCTATATCTCTCCATGTGACACCATTATCTCTCCATGTGACACAATTATCTCTCCATGTGACACCATTATCTTCTCCTCCTCCTCCACCTCCTCGTGCTGCTATACTCTCCACTTCTCTTGCTCACTTAGCCTAAGTCTCCTTTTTGGCACCTCATTGAGTTAGAACTTCACCGGTTCAAGTCCCACTCCAATCACCAGCACATCACACTTAGAGTCTGGCTAAAATTTCGTCCCTCAAACCCAGGTCGACCAGATTCCAGAGTGATAAATAAAACAAATCCCTTATTTACGTTACGGTTATTCTCCCGTATGAAAAATATTTATTTTTTTATATACCTGAGCGTTAATTAAATTGTTTGTTTTAATTCCCCACAAGTTATAATGAATGTTGATTTAGCCGCATACAGTTCAGTCCTTTTTTCTAAAAAAGAGATGAGGTGACTACGGCTTTATTTTTATATAGACTTGATGAACATTATTATGTGCATAGATAGAAAGAATACGGTATATAGTTATAGACAGTTTTCACACACACACACACACACACACACACACACACACACACACACACATACATACATACATATATATATATATATATATATATATATATATATATATATATATATATATATATATATATATATATATATATATATATATATATTACCAAGAGAGAGAGAGAGAGATGAATTTCATGTGATTACCAAGAGAGAGAGAGAGAGAGATGAATTTCATGGAAGACATGCATTTTAAGTAAAATAACTTATGTGTCTTGTAATTTGGTTGTCAGAGAACTTTTTTGTCGCTTTGCATCACTTTCCGTTTGATATTTTATTGTCTTTTTGTCTTTTTTTATGCGAGGAAGAAGGAACTAAAGGCAGAGCCCGATAAACGTTCCTTCCAAGAAAAAAAACAAAAAAAACAAAGGTGAGCCAAATTCAATATCCATGCATTTCGAGATGCCTGGACACACGCGTTTGAAAGACTGGAGATCATAGGAAGTAGGAAATACAGACAGAGGGAGACAGTTCCAGGGTTGACCTCTTGCATACATGAAGGACTGGGAGTAACGGTTAACTCTTGCATTAGAGAGTTGGACAGAAAAGGGATGAGAGTTTGCTGCTAGACGGGTGCTACGCGCCCGTCGTAGAGGTGGAGGAATGCAAGCAGATATTCCAGAGGAGCAGTGACCATTGAAGTAGCGATAGAAAAGAGATAAAGATGCAACAGTGCGGCGAAGAGATAGATTGAAGGGAGTCAATAAGAGGAGGAGAGTTGATGAGACGAATAGCCTTTCACTCCACCCAATTGAGAAGAGCTGTAAGTGGGGAGCCTCCCCATACATGAGAGTTGTAACCTAAACAGGGGCGAATAAAGGCTGTGTATAAAGTCAACAACTGTGCAGGGGTAAAGAAGGCACGGAGTCGGCTTAGCACACCTAATCTCTTGGAATCAGATTTTACAAGAGATGCAATATGATCTTTCCAAGGTAAGTCCCGCGTAAATGATACCCCAAGCATGTTCAACGATGATGCAGTATTAAGCTGAATATTATTAAACATTAGTGGGTACTCCTGTGGAAGTTTTTGACGGGTTCTATCTATCTGTCTATCTATCGCCAGACTCCTTAATCCCGTATGGGGTGGCCACAAACAAATCGTCTCCACGTCACCCTGTCCCCCGCCATTTCACTGCCCTGCACCCAACTCACACACCCCTCTCTCAAGTACCTCTCCACTCCATCCCTCCATCTCATTCTCGGCCTCCCCCTCCCTCTCCCCCTCTACCACTCACATACACTCCTCGTCAGTCTCTCACCCTCCATCCTCGCAATATGGCCAAACCACCTCAGTGTGTTCCTCCTAACGCTTTCTATCACATCCGCATCCACACCACAACGTTCCTTTATATCCTCATTTGTCAGCCTCTCTCTCCATGTGATTCCACAGGCTCCTCTTAAATAACTCATTTCCACTGCTCTCACTCTTGTGACCTTCCAACAACGTCCAAGCTTCACTTCCATGCGTTAGAGTTGGTATCACAATACTGTCATGTAATAACTTTTTCACTTCCATGCTAACTTCCCTGTTTCTTATCATTGCTTTCAAGGAACCAGCAACATTTCTTCTTTGTTGTACCCTTTCAAGCACTTCACCCTCCAAACTTCCGTCCTCACTCATCACAATCCTCAAGTACTTAAACGTACTCATATTTTCCAATTCCTCACCGTCCAACCTCACTGTACATTCACTGACTTTACCTCTCTCAAAGACCATCACTTTACTCTTCCCCACATTCACCTTTAGATTCCGTTTCCTACAGACTCTCCCAAACTCATCCACCAAGCCTTGCAGCTCCCCTTCGTCTTCACTTAACAACACAGTATCATCTGCAAACAACAATACAGGGAGTTTCCAAACACTACCCTCTCTCACTAGGGCCACCCCAACATCCACTGCCCTACCTTGTATCTCTTTTATTACCCCATCCATGTACAGATTGAACAACCATGGAGACATGACACATCCCTGTTTCAACCCAACATTCAAAGAGAAAAATTCACTCAGTTCACCATCCACACGCACTGCAGCCCTAGCACAATCATACATACTCTTCACAGCATTCAGCAACTTCCCATCTACTCCATATATTCTTAATACTTTCCACAATCCTTGTCTATCCACCCTGTCATATGCTTTCTCCAAATCCATGAAGGCCGCATACAACTTCTTTCCCTTCTCTAGAAACTTTTCCACTAAAGATCTAAGAATGAATATCTGATCTACATAACCTCTTCCCTTCCTACAACCTCTCTGTTCTTCTCCAACTAATCCTTCTGTTATTTCCCTAACTCTGTCAATAACTATCCTACAATACACTTTTCCTATTACACTAAGAAGACAAATGCCCTAGTGAATACCACACACTTCTTTTCACCCCTTTCCTTTGTACAAGGGAATAATTATACCTGACTTCCAATCCTCCGGGACTCCCAGGCCAATCTGCACATCTTCCACATCCAATCTACTACTATCTCTCCCCCATGCTTCAGCATTTCACCACACACTTCGTCAATTCCTGGGGCTTTCCTCAATTTGACTTTCTTCATTGCTTCCACAACTTCCATCCTACTGATTTCTTCCTGTCTTCTCACCTCCCTCCTTCTTCCAGCCATTCCCCAGCCCTTATACTCACATTACTTCCATTCTCTATGTTGACGGGTTGATAGGTGTAAGAACTGAGTCTTTGATGCATAAAAGCATCAAGATTATTTTTACCCCAGTCAGAGATACGAGCCAAGTCAGGCATTAGGTGTGCCATAGCCTCATCCCTATTTTCATGATGTAACTGCTGAGATGGACGTTTCAGAAACCGAATGAAAAGGTGAAGAGTGGAATCATCGGTGTACAAGTGGATAGGATTAGATGTACGCTTAGAAGATCATTGATGAATAAAAGGAAGAAAGTTGGTGATAGGACAGAGCCCGAGGAACGCCACTGTTGATAGATCTAGGAGAAGAACGATGGCCGTCTACAACAGCAGCTATAGAACGACCAGGAAGGAAGCTATAGATGAAGGCACGGATAGAAGGATAGAAACAGTAAGAGGGCAGTTTGGAAATTAAAGATTTATGCCAGACTCGATCGAAAGCCTTTGAGATGTCAAGTGCAATGGCAAAGCTTTCGCCAAAGTCCCGAAAGGAGGATGACCAGTAGTCTGAAAGGTAGGTGAGAAGATCGCCACTGGAGCGTCCCTGACGGAACCCATACTGACGATCAGAAAGAATGTTGTGATAGGAAAGATGCTTTTAAATTTTTCTGTTAAGAATAGACTCCAAAACGTTTGAGATACAGGACGTTAAAGCAATTGGACGATAGTTAGAGGGTTGGGAATGGTCACCCTTCTTTGAGATGGGCTGAATGAGAGCACACTTCCAGCATGAAGGAAAGATACAATTTGATAGACAAAGGCGAAAGGGTTTGCCTAGGCAGGGTGTAAGCACTGAAGCACAGTTTTTGAGAACAACAGGAGGGACTTCATCAGGCCCATATGTTTTGTTAGTATTGAGGCCAGTGATGGCAGAAAATACATCAGCTGAAGAAATTTTAATGTCAGCCATGAGGAAGTTAGAGAGGGGAAGTGATGGATGGACAGCACCTGAATCGTCTAAGGTGGAATTGGAGGAGAAAGTCTGAGCAAAGAGATCTGCTTTATCAGTTGAAGAAATAGTACAGAGCCATCAGAGTAGAAAAGAGGAGGGAAGGATGATGAGGTAAAGTTGTTAGAAAGTTTTTTGGCAAGGTGCCAGAAGGAGCGGGAGGAATTCGAGGTGGAAAGTTGAGAGCATTTAGTACGGATGAAATTATTTTTAGCAGAGCGAAGAACAGACTTAGCACGATTCCGGACAGAAACATAAAAAAGATGTGATTCGGGGGTGGGTTGGCTCCGTTACCTTTTATAGGCCCTCTCCTTGTTGCGGACAGCATTAGAACAAGCGTGATTAAACCAAGGCTTTCTTGTATTAGTCAAAGGATATGAGAAAGGAATGTATGCTTCCATGCCGGAGAGAGTAACCTCCGTAATGCGCAATGACACTCAGATGGCTCCCGGCCATGGGAGTCTGTCTAAGCTATTTTTTCAATCAAGGGACAAAGAACAAAACGCTGGAAGCCTGAGAGCTTTTAATTCCAGGGAAAAAATTATCAAAAATCCAAATTAAAAGTCCATTTAATACATAATATTTGTATATCATCTCTATGTTTTTACCTACTCTATCTATCTGTTTGTCTATCTGTCTGTCTATGTAATTATCTCAGTGTTTTTACTTTAACCTGTTTGTCTGTCAATCTGTCTATCTATTCTGGGAAGCGGTCTGAATGTTAGAGACTTTTTTCTAGCTCGCATGCCCTGGCTAGAAAAGAATCAGCTCCGGTTGTTAAAACTGTTTTGATACATTGCACTCTCCTGTATGCCTTTTGGCTTGGAGTTATGACGATTAGAGTAAGACAAAAAGAAGGAACGAAAGAAAAAGAATAAAAGAAAAAAGAAAAGAAGAAAGAATGAAAGAAAGAATAAAGAATAAAGGAAAGGAAGGAAGGAAGGAAGGAAGAACAAAATCGATATCGTTGTGACTCGACTTGGCGACTCCTACGAAGGTTAGCAGGATTTTACGAGCAGCTTTGTACTTAAATAGCGATGATCAGTTAGTTCGTATGCTTAAACCTGGACTTCACGATCGCCATTGTTCTCCGTCCCCTATATCTTATGTAGGGACGCCATGTTAAATCTGTGCCATCCCTGTGCGGTATTTACTCCTCGTTAACTTTGTTTATGTAACCAAAAAAAGGTGGCTAGGACGAGACGTGATAAGTGTAAAATATATCCACAAACTGTATATCAAGTGGTGAAAATACAGCAGTTTTGGCCCTACTTGAACCTTCTTTAGGTCCAAATGGGTGCATGTCCAGTAGGGTAAAGTTATGGCTGTACTGGCCAAAACAGCCTCTTTCAATAATAAATGACCTGTACATTTAAATTTAAGAGTTTATGAATATATGAAAATTTTGACTGTTAAGACTTGTTATTGCATCATAAACAATATAATAAATGGTCTTAATATTAAGAGGTCTCCACACTAACTTGGTGAAGCGCACAAGATGACATGGTAGCGTTGACCCTTCAGTTAGTACTAGACATCCAAACATCTTGATTTTGGTGAGGATTTTCAGTTCAGGTTTTCCAGGAAGAAGGGTAAGAGCATGAGTGATGTCGACGAAACACTTTACTGTAGATGGTGGTCCATTATTAACTTGCTGTCCCTCCGTACATACTAGATGACACCAGGGAGCTTAGACTTATTCCAGGTGTGGGCAAGGCTTGAAAAATACTTGTAAACCAGACAATGGCCAAGCAGGACCCAGTCTCAGAAGCAAAATTCTCTGCCAGAATTTGGTTAAGTCCACTCCCAGACTTACACCCCTGAAAGTGTCAGAACTTTCAGGTAGTTTCAATCAATTTATTAAGATGAATATTATACACTTGAATGTGAAAAATATTTTCATAACAGTATTACAAGGAAGTAGATCATGCAGCTGCCCTTTGACCACCCTAACCTTTATTTGTTAGAATGACACTGCGAGCAGAACATATCACCCTTATTTTATAATTATTACAAAACAGTTTTTAGCATCAGACTGGTGTACGTGACTGCACAGTCTTACTCCAGCGCAGCAAGCTGCTGACAGCTGTTCTAGGCCTCCGCACACAGCGGTTCTGTACTTCTCTTATCTCACAATTTTCAGGGCAGACATCACTTTCAGAACATTACTAACATAGGTCTAATACAATCAAAGTACCTTTTAGGAGATTGTAAGTCGATGCACTAACTTGTAATGGGGTTACGAGAAGAAATGCTCCAGGCTAGAGGACACGACGTTGTCACAGAAAGCGTAACAGGAGAGAGAGAGAGAGAGAGAGAGAGAGTCTCTTCCCTTCAGCAAGCACTCAGTCTCCCCTTAGGGACCCTTATGATAAAATTTGTAAACAACTTATGATATTTCATTTTAACAGTGTAGATAAATATTACAAAATACATAGGAACTCACTGGTAATGTACTAGAATCAAGTGTCATCGTTCAACTGAAAAACAATTAAATACTGAATCGATATGAAGAGTACATAACATAATGACAAAAATGTTTACAAACACGGGATATTACGGTGTGGGGAGTAAAAATATAAATGGCACTTATTTTCAACCTACAGTATACATGGCCTTTGAGAGAAATAGTCACAGAATCCACGGTGAGGCTGGGTGGTCAGGAAATAGAGATTGTGAGTGAATTATTTAGCTAGTGCGATGAGTAAGGACTGAAGTTTGGAGGATGAAGTGCATGGAAAGGTGCAGCAAGGAAGGAAGGTTGCTGGTTCATTGGAAGCCGCGATAAGGACTAGGGAAGTGGGTATGGAAGTGAAAAAGTCACTATGATAGCATTGTGATCCCTCCCCTAACGTATGGAAGTGAAGCTTGGACCCTGTTGGAAGGACAAAGGTCAACGGTGAAGGCTGTGGAAGTGAGATACTTGAGGAGCATGTGGAGTTACATGGAGAGACAAACAGAGAAATAAGGAAGCGAAGGGATGTTGTGGTGTTGATCATGATGTGACTGAAAGCGTTAAGAAAATATTCTGAGATGGTTTGGCCAGGTGAAGAGGATGGAAAGTAAGAGAATGACTAGAAGAGTGGATGTGAGTGAGGTGGAGGGGGAGACCAAGGAGCAAGGATGAGCTGAGGAGATGGGGTGCACAGATATATTAGAGTGGAGGGGGAGACCGAGGATGATTTGTAAGGATGGAATGGAGAGATATGAGAGAGTATGGGGTGTGAGTTGGAGGGAGGACAGAGAAGTGACAGAGTTCAGGGTGACATGGAGATGTTTTGTTTGTGGCCACCTCTATGGGAGTAAGGCTTCTAGCGATAGATAGTGAAAAGTTAATATAAGTGTTTTCCAGATTGTTGTTCTCACTTAGACAACTTTATTTAGGTTTATTACACCTAAATAGTAAAAAAAAGATAATTGTAGGCTAAATCTAACCACTTCTGTCCTAAAAATCCATAGTTATTGACTAAAATCGATAGAAGGAATAAAACAAGATGACATCCAAACCTGAAAGAGTTAAAGACGGTGCACAGTCCAAACTTCCTTCCGTCTGGTTCTCATCCATGTCTCCTTGGAAGACGATGATAAGGAATAAGGAGAGAGGAGTGAGTCTTAAAACTATCCTTAAAATTTAAGATCGGAAAAATCCAGGCAAACATTTTTTTTAACTACTATAAATGGAATGGCTAAGGTCCATATTCTCATGGGTTAAGGAGGTTCCCTAACACCTCTTAGTAAGTGAATTATTTTACTTATAACTCTTTACTATCCATTTCTGTGTCGTTTAAATCACTTTGATACCACAATACTCTGCATATATATCGTGCAAAATCATAAGAACCAGTAATATCCCACATAAATAGCTAAGTTAATGGTGTTTGGGCCTGTGTTTCCTTGAGAAGTAATTGTCAGAAGTTCACCTTAATTACCGTCAATACACCTGCGTCTCTTCCACATCCCCTAAGACGTTTTTATACAGGTAAAGGGAGACCTCAAAACAGTGAAGGAGCAGAGATAAGAGATAAGAAAAGAGATAAGGAAAGAGGCAATAAGTATGGTTAAGAAGGCCCGGTGTCTCTGATCCATATTTTCGTCGGGTAAGGAAGCTCCCCAACACCTCTTCCTTAGCGATTTATTTTTTGGATACGTCTGGTAGACATCCTTTTGTATGTTATTTATGCAAAGTATGGCGATATTGGAGGATGCATGTAACACAGAAGAGGGCAGTAAGTTGTAATAAGCAAAATAAATCGCTTGGGAAAAGGTGTTAGGGAGCTTCCTTAACAGACGAGAATACGGGCCTCTGTGCCCTCCTTGTGAAGTGAATCTAAGAAGTTTAATTCAAACATCTGTCAGACGATTTTATTCTCACTCCTCCCAGACGATTTTAAGACTGTTACCATCGAACCATTTTCTTCAGCATCTTTAAGCCCCTCTTACTGAAGCAGCAGAGACTACATAAGAAAAGGATAGTAAGTCTAATACGAAGGGACCTGTGCATGTGTATCCTCTTGAAGTGGTTCCAGTCAGTCTAAATGAACCCCCTAAAGTTTCTGCATTTTGCCTTACCTCCAGACTATTTGGGTCAGCTTGAAACCCCCCTGGAAGTGTAGCAGTAGAGACAAGACATAAGAAAATGGTGGTAAATGTGATTAGGAAGTTTGATGAGTGTGTATCCCTTCTTCGCAATGCAGAGGGACGATTTTTATATTCCCGTTCCCATCAATCATTTTTTTATTTCTTGTTATCCACGTACGATTTTATTCCTGCCAAGAGAGAACGTTTTTGATTATTTTATGTAACCTGAGAACCCTTCGTATTGGAAAAGTGGAGATAAATAAAAAGAAAAAGGGGAATATGTGTGGTTAGAATGGATGGTGCATTTGTGTCGCCGAATATGGTGTGTGGATAGTGCATTCGTGTCGCCCCCCTGTTTGAATTTGGTGTGTGGATGGTGAACTTGTGTCGCACCCTGTTTGAAGTCGATGTGTACCATATATAACTTTTTATTTAGTTCATGATGCCATCAGACCATTTTAATAAGCTCAGAAAGGGCCTTATAGTGAAGGGAGTTTTAGAAAGAACTGTAACTGTAAAACAAGGGATAAAAGGCATAAGGAAAGGTTACAATAAGTCAGGTTAGAAGGGACCTCGTTGTGTGTTCCATGTCAAGCCACTCTAAGGAATCACCATCAACCTCTTAAAATGCCAGAGTGTCTTTTAAAATCTTGTTACCGTCAGAGTGGTTCTTTTCAGGGACTTCTAGTGGTGGAGTGGAGATCCGGGCAAAAGAAAGGGGCAGTAAGTTTGGGTAGAATTGGTTGTACATTTTTTGTGTCCCCAGACTCAAAAAAGGCCTTGTAGTGAAAGGGGCTTAGAAATATCCCTAGTTGTCAAGGAGTAGAGATAAGACAAAGGGAAGAGCCAGTAAGTCAGTTTAGGGAGGGACGGGTGTATGTATGTGTCGTCTTTTAAGTAGTTTTAACCAATCTTTATTAAATCCTTAGTCATCTATATTATTGCTATGGTCAGTCGATTTCCTTTAGCGAGAGAGAGGGTCCCTAGTAGTGAAGGGCGTTAGAAACATCCGTAGCTGTGAAGGAATGAAGGGAGGACATAGAGAAAGGAGCATTAAGTCTCTTCAGGAAGGTGGGTGGTTGTATATCCACCCTGAGAAGTGGATCAAAGCACTTTTATTCAGGCTACCGTCAAACAATTATTTTTTTACTACCATTAATCTTTCTTAATCTAAATCTTACTTAAACAAAATGGCTTAAGCAAAATCCCCTCGTGTTAAAGCGACAGAGAAAAGGCATAAGGGAAAGGAGCAATAAGTCTGGGTAGGAAGGAGATGCGTCTTTGCAATATCTTGTAAGAAGTTTATATCAGTTTTCATCAAACCCTCAAGTCTCCTCCATTCCTCTTGCGATTACGATTTTATCTAACTAACAAGAGGCCCCTATACTGCTTTTACTCTTACTTGGCCTAAAATTTCCGTCTTTCCATCTTGAGTGCCAAGGATTAATAACAGATTAATACCAAAACACGATGCAGGTAACGAAGAAGTGCTATGGAAAGAATGTAGAGGAACAGCATTATCTTTAGCTGCCTGTATTACGTGGAATAAGATATAAAAGGATAAAAATCTGGGCCAAGTTAAGGTGAAGTGAATATAAGAGTGAAAGGGATTTAGAAAGACCCTTGGTTGTGAAGGAGCACAGATAAGGCATAAGGGAAAGGGCTGTAATTCAGGTTAGGAAGGGCTGGTAGCTGTGTGTCCTGTCCTTATTTACGAGGGTCCGGGCACACCACAGGTCAGGGCGGAGTTACGACATCATAAACATGGACAGACTCCCTTTGCTTCCCCCAGACGTCTGCCCATCAACTTACAGCACTGAGTTGAAAGATAAAGTGCTCTATTGGCCGTCCTTCCAGTGAAATGCGTTGCGGAGACGGTCGGAAACTGGAACTCTGAACTCACCCTTTTCTGAGAGGATAGTTATATTTATGGTTGTGTGTGTCGGGGAGGTGGGATGTATGTGTGTGTGGGGAGGCTATGTATATTTGGGGGGGGGGGTGTTTGTGTGTGTGGGGGGTGTATGTATATAAAACATGGCAACCAAATGCTAAAAATCTTCATAATCGTCCTTTCTATCTAGTCAAAAACTACCCAAGTTAATCTTGCGTGCTGTATTTTTTTTTTTTTTTTTTAATGTGTATGACTCTGGGCAAAGGCTTCAAGGCCTATTTGTCAGGGGCAATGGACTGTCCCAAGGCCCAGTAGTCCTCCTACACCTCAATATGTCACCATTGCGGCGCCAATACCCACCGTCCATATTGAATACATGCTAGGGCTGTCTCATACAGGACTGGTGTATTGGTATTGGCGGGGGTATTTTTATGACATGTCGGCGGGTCTTCTGGTAGATCAATGAAGTCTGCACTATGAAATTCAAATCCTTAGACTGTCCCCTGCCCCAGCCGAGATTCGAACCTGGGTCCATTAGGACTACAGGCCGCCTCTCTACTGATTCAGCCACCGCCTCCACCCTAATGTATATGAGTATATAACAGAGAACAAATACCACAGTTGTTTTGACTTTTTGGTTTCTTTGCAAGTATCTCTATATGTATTTATGTATCTGTGTTAAAGATTTCTTCAGTCCCTTATCCCGTCTGAATTAAACGTAGCATATTCACTAAGTGAAGGTTTGAAAAAAAAGAAAATGTTTGTGCAGATTGATGAACGGTCACAGGTCACAGGTCATAGGTCATTGTCAACTTTTTGGGTGTAGCTTAGGGTCATGAGTGTCTTATCCAATTTCGATCAAAATTCGCACTGATATTTCATGTGAAGATGTGAAGAGGTGAGTTGATTTTGGTACAGATCGCTCAAAGGTCAAGGTCACAGGTCAAGGTCATAATTCGGGCGCGCGCTTCGCTCTTCTCTCTAACCATCCACTCCAGTATTTTCTTTTTTTTTTCAAGGAAGAAAGAACCAAAGGCCAGAAATCCGCAATCATCTTCCCTCTTCCCTTTAAACACCCTCTCTAGTTTTTTTTTTTTTTAAGAAAGAAGGAACCAAAGGCCAGAAACCCGCAAGTTTGTTACCCCCCCAGAAAAAATAATAAAAAATAACAAAATAATAAATGTGGTCACGGTATTTCATTTCACGGTAAAGCATTATTAATTTTGACCTGTTTCATTCCCTGCCCTAACACCAGACAGGATGCGATTGACATTACGAGAGGACGGTGTATGCTGAGGTGTATTATGGTGCTCCCTCCCAACAATCTTCTCTCCCTCCCAACAATCTCTCCCTCCCTCCCTCCCAACAATCTTCTCTCCCTCCCTCCCAACAATCTTCACTCCCTCCCTCCCAACAATCTCTCCCTCCCTCCCTCCCAACAATCTCTCCCTCCCTCCCTCCCAACAATCTTCTCTCCCTCCCTCCCAACAATCTTCTCTCCCTCCCTCCCAACAATCTTTTCTACCTCCCTCCCAACAATCTCTCCCTCCCTCCCTCCCAACAATCTTCTCTCCCTCCCTCCCAACAATCTTCACTCCCTCCCTCCCAACAATCTTCTCTCCCTCCCAACAATCTTCACTCCCTCCCAACAATCTTCACTCCCTCCCAACAATCTTCTCTCCCTCCCTCCCAACAATCTTCTCTCCCTCCCTCCCAACAATCTTCTCTCCCTCCCTCCCAACAATCTTCACTCCCTCCCAACAATCTTCTCTCCCTCCCTCTCAACAATCTTCACTCCCTCCCAACAATCTTCTCTCCCTCCCTCCCAACAATCTTCTCTCCCTCCCTCCCAACAATCTTCACTCCCTCCCAACAATCTTCTCTCCCTCCCTCCCAACAATCTTCTTTCCCTCCCTCCCAACAATCTTCTTTCCCTCCCTCCCAACAATCTTCTCTCCCTCCCAACAATCTTCTCTCCCTCCCAACAATCTTCTCTCCCCACAACAATCTTCTCTCCCTCCCAACAATCTTCTCTCCCCACAACAATCTTTTCTTACTCCCTCCCAACTATCTTCTCTATCCCCCTCCAACAATCTTTTCTCCCTCCCTCCCAGCAATCTTCTCTCACTCCCTCCCAACAATCTTCTCAATCCCCCTCCCACAATCTTCTCTCCCTCCCAACAGTCTTGTCTCCCTCCCTCCACAATCCTTTTCCACCCTTCCAACAATCTTCTCTCTCTCCCTCCCACAATCGTCTCTCCCTCCCCCCCTCCCAACAGTCTTCTCTCCCTCCCTCCCTCCCAACAGTCTTCTCTCCCTCCCTCCCTCCCACAATCTTCTCTCCCTCCCTCCCGCTCAACGGTCTTCTCTCTCTTTCCCTCCCAGCAGTTTTCTCTCACTCCTCCGAACAATCTTCTCTCCCTCCGTCCCAGCATCTTCTCTCCCTCCCTCCCAGCATCTTCTCTCCCTCCCTCATTCCCCAACACTCTTCCCTCCCTGCCTCCCAGCAACCTTCGCTTCCTGCTCCATCCCTCTTTCTCTCGCCCACCACACCCTCAGTCTCCATCTCCCTCCTCTTCCCTTCCATCACAACCCTCTCTTTCTACCTACGCCTTCCCCTCCTCCATCCTTCTTCCCTCCTCCTCCATCCTTCTTTCCTCCTCCTCCATCCTTCTTCCCTCCTCCTCCATCCTTCTTCCCTCCTCCTCCATCCTTCTTCCCTCCTCCTCCATCCTTCTTCCCTCCTCCTCCATCCTTCTTCCCTCCTCCTCCATCTTTCTTCCCTCCTCCTCCATCCTTCTTCCCTCCTCCTCCATCTTTCTTCCCTCCTCCTCCTCCTTCATCATTCTTCCCATTTTCTACAACCACCTCATTCTCCAACCCTCCTCCCCCTTCCTCAACCCTCCTCCCCCTTCCTCAACTCTCCTCCCCCTTCCTCAACTCTCCTCCCTTTATCCACCCCTCCCACCCCCATCGTTCTTTCCCCCACCCTCAACCTCCTCACACCCATCTCCCCCTCTCCTCTTCCCTCTACCATTTCATTCCCCTCCTCCTCTACCACACTCCCCCCCCCACTCACAACCCTTTTATTCTCCAACTCTCCCCCAACCATCATAACCCCTTCCTTCGAACATCACCTTCTCTCTCTCACTCCCTCATCCCCCCCCATTCTCTTCCTCACCCCTTCATCCATCCCTCACCCCCTCCCTCACCTCCCTCACCCCCTCCCTCACCCTGTTTTTCACCCACTCTGGCCTCGTCCCAACACCGATACATTTACATCAGAGTCAAGCTGCTTTTGTGGACGTTATTCTCGTGGCCCTAGGAGGCTCCCAAGTTGTGTGTGTGTGTGTGTGTGTGTGTGTGTGTGTGTGTGTGTGTGTGTGTGTGTGTGTGTTGTTCCCCTCATCTTTCTTATGTCCTTTTTATAGAGCTTGGCCTTACCTACGGGGACACAGGATCAAAAGGCGTAGAGCTTTGTGTTGTCGGATCTACAGTATGGTGAGAAGGCTTATTGCTTCTCTTCTTAATCACTCCTTCTTCTTCCTCTTCGTTCGTGGCTTTTATGACTTTAGAAACGGCAGATGGCTTTACACACACACACACACACACACACACACACACACACACACACACACACACACACACAGAATGTACTGTACTCACAAAACGTACAAAAGCATTACGTGAATCCTTTTTTGTTTTTCTTTTTTCTTTATATTTTCTTCTTTTCTTTTTACAAATGCAAGATGGTCTAATAAATCTAGACGAGAGAGAGAGAGAGAGAGAGAGAGAGAGAGAGAGAGAGAGAGAGCAAATGTGTTGTACTCACAAAACTACAAAAGCATTACGTGAATCATTTTTTTTTTTCTTTTCTTTTTATTTTCTTCTCTATTTTTTTTTTCTTTACAATGCAAGATGGTCTAATAAACCTAGAATATAGAGAGAACAGTTTGCCGGGACTCCTCGCCAGCCTCTAGGAGTTTGCATGTCTAAAATGTATCTCAGAATGACCCAGTTTGCATGACCTCAGACTCATAACGTAGTCTCTCTCTCTCTCTCTCTCTCTCTCTCTCTCTCTCTCTCTATTTAGCGTCTTCATCGATATAATGCATAATTTTAGTATATTCATGCTACCTGATGACGCCTGGTGGATGAGTGGGTTAAGGTGCGCCAAACGGATTCAGCCAAGAAGGGTGTATATCTGAAGAGTGGTTGATGTTTATTGCTTACATAATGCTACTTACGGATGTGCGAGGCTGGTCACCCTTAAATGTCGGGTGTGAGTATTTAGCCTCGAACCCCAACGCTGTTGGTGGGAGAAAGAAGTACAGGATGATAGATGATGCTTATTACCTCCAGAGAAGAGAGAGAGAGAGAGAGTACTGGATAATAGATGATGCTTAGTACCTCCAGAGAAGAGAGAGACAGACAGACAGACAGACAGACTGAGACAGACAGAGAGACAGACAGATGTAATTCATCTCAGGGAACATCTCGCAGTGGGGTTAATTTAGGCTGTATCCCAGAAGAAGTAACCTTTGAGCTGACTAAAACTGACTGGTAAACGCAAAAAATAAAGTAAATATACAAATAAACAAATAGATAAATTAATAAGTAAATATATTAGTAAAAATAATGTCCTCGCTCTAAAGAGATTCTATTTAAGAGTATTCCATTGTCTGCAAGTTTGGTCTGTCTTGAGTGTAGGACGATCTTTATTTTGCTTTATTCTTTTAACACTATAGTCAGATTGTTTTCATTTTACGGAACTAGGCTGCTTCCACAACTCAAACACTAAATTGTGGTTGTGTGAAATTCAATGAGCCTTAGATATAGGGTAGAAATGAGTCTTCTTGGTTACTAGCGAAATTTACCCTTCAGTCTGACTGCACCTGGCTGTCTACGAACATGAAATGGGGTCACTTTTTTATTAGATAAGAATAAATGCGTTATATTAACATTAGGATATTTTTCAGCAGAGCATGAAAAACGGATTAAATTTTATGAACGTCGTACGTTGATCTGTGCAGAGAAAGAGAGATGGAGAAGATGGGATTTGGCCACGGTGGGATGGTTTATATGAGATGGAAGCTTACCAAAAAGCCCAAACCTGATTAGTATTAGTTTACCAGGGGCTGATGATACTATGATGCAAGGAGGAAATGCATTGCGTAGTGTCCTCAGCATCAAGCCTGCCTTCAACCCTCTTTCCTGTACTGCACACACATTCCCTTGAAAAGATGACGACGTTATCACAGTGAACGACGCATAACCAAATGGAATACATTTTTTATTTGTACGCTTGCGACCCCTTCCCCTTTGAACCTTTTAAAAATTGTGTTGAATCCTTTCGTTAAGCTCCGTCTTCAGCTTTTTTTTTTTTTTTTTCCCTCCATGGATCTCTTCTAGCGCCAATGACTGCTTTTTATTATTCTTAGCCTCTTTGAACCTTGCGGCATTTTCATTTTTTACTTATTAATTAATTAATTTATTTATTTATACCATTTTCAACCTCCTTGAGCCTTTGGGAACCTCTCTGAACTTTTCTGAGTATGCTTACATTTTTTTAAACCTTTCTGAACATTCTCCATCACGAGGGGAGGGGAGAACAAAAGAGACGAGATGTGGAGAAGGACTAATGGGCCACACCCTCAGGGGGTCGACAGGAACAATACAGCCACACAATTGGGTACAGCGGGACAAGAGTGTAGGGAAGGAGGCCGCCAATTTTGACACGAGATGAAAGTTTTAGGAAATATGTCGCCTCGGATATAAAGGAATCATCATCATCATCGTTATCAGCTAGACCATCGTCATTATCATCATTCAGACAATCTTTATCATCATCATCATCATCATCATGCAAGTCTGTGTTGTGTGTTTGTAAATGCTTCAACACTAGTGTCCTATCAGAAATCAGGGCACGTTAGGTATATTTAGTTGTGCCAAAAAATTCTCATATAGCCACACACACACACACACACACACACACACACACACACACACACACACACACACACACACACACACACACACACACACACACACACATGTGCATGTATGTATATCCAAGTAAAAATAAACATAGCATGAGCTGAACTCTGACAAGATCCCAATGTTTAAATTATTAGAAACACAAAACATTGACTGATTCGGAACGGCTTCAGGTCACTTCATTACCTGCTAATCATCTGTTCTGCTGAAATTATTCTTTTAAAGTCGCCTAAAAGGAACTCGTTATTAGTCCAGCAAACACAATTAGACCATAATTATTAGGGTCTCTTGATGCTGTTGGTTTGTCATTATGGTTTAGGTGGATGAGCTGATAGATAAATAGACAGATAGATAGATGGGTAGATAGATAGATAGATAGACAGATAGACTGATGGATAAAGAGATAGACAAATGGATACTGATTGACAGACACAGACAGACACAGACAGAAAGACAGAGAGACAGGTGGATAGATAAAGAGATACGAGTACATACATACATACAGACAGATAGATAGACAGGTAAACAGGTGTGGATCTGTATTAAGTAGCTCTTTTAACAGGGTAATCTTTTTTTACCCGTTCAATACGAGGCCTTTATTTATATTGCTTTTGCTACCACCAGACGATTTTGTCCTGCTTGTGAACTTCTAGAGGTGACAGATGCAGTGTTCAGTATATTAATTTCCAAAGAGTCTCCCCTAAGCTGTATAAAATCGCCTGAAAATAGGAATAAAATAGAAAATGCCATAGTAAGGGAAGGAGTTAACCCCCCTAAACGATGACCTTCATAAGTCCCTTCAGGCCGAGTACGCCATTTTTATTCCATATTTTATTGTTACCGGACGATTTTATTAAAGTTAGGACAGCGCCCGAAAAATGATGGGATAAATACAGGCTGTTGACCCCTTCAGTCTGAAAAGTTTATCATATATAGGTTACAACGCACGTGCATGGGTGGATGTTGGAAGGTGTGTGTATGTAAATGTGTGGGTGTGTGAACAGGTGTGTGGGCAGGTGTGAGCAGGTGTGTGGGTAGGTTTTGGTAAGTGTGGGTATGTGTAGGCAGGTGTGTGGTAGGTGTGGACAGGTTTGTGGGAAGGTGTGGACAGGTTTGTGGGAAGGTGTGGACAGGTGTATGGGTAGGTGTGATAAAGTGTGTGGGGTATGTGTGTATGAATGTGTGGGTAAGAATGGGCAGGTGTAGGTACTGTAGATGTATGGGTAGGTGTGAATGAGTGTGTTCAAGTGTGGGTAGGTGTGGGGACAGGTGTAAACAGGTGTGTGTAAATGTGTGGGCAGGTGTGTGCAGGTGTTGGCAGGTGTAGGTAGTTACAACAGAAAACACGTAAAAGATGTCAAGAATAACACCCGTAAAAGCCATAACCACGGATGCATTATTTGTACTGAACTAGACTCTGAAGTACCATCTTTGCCACCTGGTGTTATGGTGTTGTGGTGTTGTGAAGTAAGGGTGGACTGGGGTAGGGGGTGGTGTGAGGAAAGGTGGAGAGGTGGTGTGAGGGGGAGAAGTGGAGGAAAATTGGTATAAGTGAAGGAAGAGGTAGGGTAATGGTAATGTATGGAAGTAGAAGAATGCAAGGGTAAATAGTATGATGTGATGTGATGTGATGCTGATAGGGTCAGATGAGGTGAGATGAGGTGATGTAAAATGAATTAGTGTGAAATGAGGTTAGAGGATAAATGGAACATTATTATTAAAAAAAAACAAAAACGAAAAGTATGTTTAGAATTACGTAAGCAGTTGATGACAGTAAAAAGATCATGGCAGAGTAACAACAGAGGTCATTGGTGCAAGTAATGTAAGCAAAGTAAGAGCAAATATGTTAGAGAAGATAGTATTTGGATTAGAATAATTAACTCTTCCAGTACGGTGGTGTCTAATAACCTGCGGCGCAAAGCGTAAATGAGAGCAACACGAACTTGTCTTGTTGTTATTGGAGAAAACCTTTACGGGCGGTGGGTGGAGAGGGGCGGGGCTTAAATGACAAGTTGCATGGCACTGGGTATACCTCAGTGCTAAATAAACCCGCCTGGCGTTAGCTGGAATAGAAAGCTAGAGCTGTTCCGAAAATGAGAAACTGACTCGTAACTGTACTGGCACTCACAGGCTCATAGTAACTCCCTCTTACTTGAATAAAACCATTGGCGCTGAGTGGAAAAAGAACAATACTGTTTTCTCGAATATGACAGGGTTAATATATATATCAAAAAAGAAAACTGCACTATAATAGGTTACAAGGGAAACTATATGCATGGAATTCGCGAGTGAAATATCTGTCAAAATCTCAAAAAAGGAAAATAGATAGGTGGGTGGCTATTAACTAATTGTGATGAGCATATAGACAGGCATCAAGTAACGCGATTATACACTAGATACTTTGTTTGCTCGAAAAATATCACTGTTTAAAAGTCATTAGTCCAACTCGCGGGCATGTTATCTGAGAGAGAGAGAGAGAGAGAGAGAGAGAGAGAGAGAGAGAGAGAGAGAGAGAGAGAGAGACCTAGACTCTATGCCGTCGCCTTTGCTGTTCTACTTTATTCCTCCACCTTTCATTTCTGTCCCTCATTCTTCCAAGCATGTTTGATACTTCTTTCATCTCTCTCTCTCTCTCTCTCTCTCTCTCTCTCTCTCTCTCTCTCTCTCACTCCTACCATTCTAAGCAATCGTCATATATTCTTCCGCTTAAAATTTCCATCTCTATCTCCATTCCCTCATTCTTCTCTCAGATCAAAGCCGCTTAATCTCTAATAATGGTTGTTTCCCCCTGCCACTTTCTGCCACTTTTCCTCATGTACAGTTGCCAACATATGCACCTGGGACAGCATCAGTGTAGAGATGAGGTCTGACATGACTGCATTTGACATCCTTCACGTCTGCACATGTTCTTTTGGTGGCGGTAACAAATGAACTTGGCTGTCAAATACTAAACGAAGTGGACAAGTAACTGTGATGCATGGATGTCAAAAGGAAGTCTCTCTCTCTCTCTCTCTCTCTCTCTCTCTCTCTCTGGTGAATTTTCAGCAAACGACACTGATGACGCTGATCTGTGGCCAGATAAAGTCACCAGTGTCAGTTGCTACGGAATCTCTATACCGATTTTCAAAGTCCATGAAGAGAGAAGCAGGAAAGGCGACAGAACTTTTGAGGATGACTGTGCTTCATTCTATCCTTCCACCGTCCATTCCTTGCTCTGTCTCTCTTTCCACCTTCTATTTATTGCTCTATCTCTCCTTCCACTGCCTATTCCTTGCTCTATCTTTCTCTCCACAGTCTATTCCTTGCTCTATCTCTCCTTTCACCTTCTATTCCTTGTTCTATCTCTCCTTCCTCCTTCTATTCCTTGCTCTGTCTCTCCTTCCACCTTCTATTCCTTGATCTATCTCTCCTTCCACCTTCTGTTCCTTGATCTATCTCTCCTTCCACCTTCTGTTCCTTGATCTCTCTCTCCTTCCACCTTCTGTTCCTTGATCTATCTCTCCTTCCACCTTCTATTCCTTGTTCTATCTCTCCTTCCACCTTCTATTCCTTGTTCTATCTCTCCTTCCACCTTCTATTCCTTGTTCTATCTCTCCTTCCACCTTCTATTCCTTGTTCTATCTCTCCTTCCACCTTCTATTCCTTGTTCTATCTCTCCTTCCACCTTCTATTCCTTGCTCTGTCTCTATTTCCACCTCCTATTCTTTGATCTATCTCTCCTTCCACCTTCTGTTCCTTGATCTATCTCTCCTTCCACCTTCTATTCCTTGCTCTGTCTCTATTTCCACCTCCTATTCTTTGATCTATCTCTCCTTCCACCTTCTCTTCCTTGCTCTGTCTCTCCGAACCTCTATTTTACCACCACTTCTTCCTGTCACTTTTATCTGACCTCCTCATGTTCTCCTCCAGTTTATCATTCCATCTCAGTCTTTCCTTCATTTCTTGCCAGTTCCTCAAAATCTCTTTATCATCACCACCACACCGTCCTTCCCCCCTAAGCTGCCCTCCCATATACACTCCTCCAACACCTTCCACCTCATTCTTATTCCTCTATCAACATCTCTAGGTCTCTCCATCACTCCTTGCTATCATCACTCCCTCACGCCACTCCAGCCCCCCCCCCTCCTCCTCCATGTACGTACTTCTCTGTCTTAATTCTCCGTCTCTTTCTCTGCCTTCCATCTTGAAATCGTTTTTCAGTTCTTCCATCCATCCCTATTACTGTTTATCGCTATAGTTCTTTCACGTTAACTTGGCCTAGAAATTCGTCCTTTTGCACCTTCGCTTAATGTAGTGGCAGAAGACAATACTGTGGCACTTTTTCCTTTCCATAGCACCTCCTCGTGACTAGCAGTATATTCTAATGTTAATTCATTGCTCCACCTCAGCATTCATGATGGAGAGTTGGCAGTTTTAGGCCAAGTTAGAGCAGAAAGGGTATAGCCTCTCCTGCCACTCCCAGTCACTCTCCCTCATCTATTTTCCCTTATCCAGCTTGTTCTCTCTCTCCCGTTACATTTAATGGGTTAATGGGGAGTGTTTAAGACCCGTATTCTCGTCTGGTTAGGAGGCTCCCTAGCACCTGTCTCTTAACTATTTGTTTTCCATACTACTTATTAATATCACTTGGTTTGCTTCTCATGTCTTTTCACTGTCGACATAGATTGCATGAATAACACACAAGAATGTAGTAACGAAGCAGAATCATAATAAATCAGAAAGAAAAAGGTGTTAGTAAGTTTCCTAACCCTACTAGAATGCCGTCCTTAGTCACTCCACAACAAGGAGATTCGACTGAAATGAAGAAAGTTTGGTAGTGGCAACAGTAAATACTAAGAATTATAACAATAATAATGATAATAATAATAATAATAATAATAATAATAATAATAATAAAAATAATAATAGTAAAAATAATAATAATAATAATAATAATAATAATAATAATGATGATGATGATGATACGAGTAATAATAATAATGTTGATAATTTTAACATTTGATCGACCTTGAGTCTGTCCTTCCAGGGTCATTCACATCTTATGGTGGCAGCAGAATCTCCATATATGACTTGCTATCAGTGAATAATAGTAACTACGTGTCTCTCTCTCACCGTTTGGCTGATTTAAGCTGTCAAAATGTGTGACCTTTACTTTGACCTTTCAAGGTCCCACAGGTCAAATGTAATGGAGCCAATAGAATCCCCATAAATGACTTCCCATTAGTGATTAAGAGTAACCATGCATTTGTCTCACCGTTTGGCTGTTATCAGGCCTTAAAATCTGTGTGACCTTGAGGCTGACCTTTCAAGAGTCACCAAAGGTCGCATCTGATGGTGTCAGTAGGATCTTCATATATGACTTCCTATTAGTGATTAATAGTAACTACTGTATGTGTCTATAGATGACCTTGAGTTTGACCTTTCAAGGTCAGATTCAAGGCCCTTAACCCTGGGGGACATTTTCACCAAAATCGAATCACTTCTTCTGTGTGTCATACCTAACCTGTGTGCAAAGTTTGAAGATGATCCGTTCATTGGTTCATGACATAATCGATGCACAGACTCACAAATGAATAAATAATAAATAAACAAAGAAATAAATAAACGCCGATGACCACATACACCCCTTCCGCAATGAAGTGCCGGCGGAGTGAATAATACGGTAATAACAGCCACCACCACCACCACCAACAACAACAACAACAACAGCAACAACCATACACATATTCGTTCAGCAAGGTTAATGGGAATAGGCCAAAGATCATATTAAAAGTTGCTAACATTTCACACCATCCAACCAATAAAACTGTCGCCCAGGTCAGAGGTCAGGGTCAAAGCACAAGGGTTTGTTTTCATTAAAGATGAGGGTGTGGAAAAATCGCTTTGTGTGTTAGGGCAGTTTTTCATAAATCAAAAGGACGATTGAAATTTTATAGTCTCCCCCAGGTCTCCCGCTGTGTGTGTGTGTGTGTGTGTGTGTGTGTGTGTGTGTGTGTGTGTGTGTGTGTGTGTGTGTGTGTGTGTGTGTGTGTGTTTTGAAGGGAAGGGATGGGTGACTATAAGGAAAAAGGGGAAGGGGAGGGGGAAAAGGAAAGAAGGGAGGGAAGTGGATGGGGAAGGAGAGAGGAGGGTGAAGGGAAAGGAAAGATGGGAGAAAGGGGGAAAAAAGGGAGGGGTAGGGAGAGAGGGAGAGGGAAGGGAGAGGGAGGAGAACAGAGGGAGGGAAAGGAGGGGAGGAGATGAAAAGGAAATGAAGAGGGGAGAAGGAGGAAAAGGGAGAAGGGGAAACGAGGGAGAAAGGGGGTAGGAGGAAGATGGAGGACCTAAGTGGTGCGGGGAAATGGAAGGGTGGGGGGGAAGTAGGGGAGAGAAAGGGAATGGTTAGGCGGATGGAGGGGGATAGAAGAGAAAAAGAAGGGAGAAGAGGTATGGGGTAGTGAAGAGTAGAAGATAGGGAATGGGAGAGAGGAGGGAGAATGGATAGGGAGCGGGAGGAGTATAAGGGAGAGAGGAGGAAGAAGGGATGGAGAACGGGATGGAAGGTAGGATGGAAGGAGGAGGAAGGGATGGGAAGTAAGAAAGGAGGAAGAGGGGAGAGAAGGACGAAAGAGAGAGAATGGGAAAAACGAATGAGGAGAGGAGGGAGAGGTGAGGGAGGGAGGGGGGAGGAAGGTGGGGGAAGGGGTGAGGGAAGACTTTATAGAAGGGGAGAGGCTGTGCCTTTGTGCCAATACGATATGAACAAAAATGAGAGGGGGGACATGATAAAAGTGAGAGAGAGAGAGAGAGAGAGAGAGAGAGAGAGAGAGAGAGAGAGCAGAGGAGTAGGATGAAGAAGAGGAAAGGGAAAGGAAATGATGAAAATGAGAGGAAATGGAAGGGGAGAGGGAAAGAGAGAAGAGAGGGAGTAGTAGGTGGAAAAGGTAGAGAGAGAGAGAGAGAGAGAGAGAGAACAGGGCAAGCTTTGGAGAGTAAACAGTTTGATTTATTGTTATTATTGTTGACGAAATGAAGGTGTATGCTGCGAGAAAGCGCCATAAGTATACGGAAAATGAATGTGTATGAAGTAATTGAATGTGTATGAATATGTATGAATTGAATGTGTATGAAGCCAATGAATGTGTATGAATATGTATGATGTGAATGTGTATGAAGTCAGTGAATGTGTATGATTATGTATGAAGTGAATGTGTATGAAGTCAGTGAATGTGTATGAGTATGTATGAAGTCAATGTGTATGAAGTCAGTGAATCTGTACGAGTATGTATGAAGTGAATGTGTATGAAGTCAATGAATGTGTATGACTGTGTATGATGTGAATGTGTATGAAGTCGATGAATGTGTATGATTGTGTATGAAAAGATGTATGACTATGAAGTGAATGTGTATGAATGAAAATATATATGAACAGTGAATGTGTGCTAATGTGTATGAATATGTGTATAAAATCAATGAATGTGTATGAATAAGAAAGTTCCTTAGGTAAGCGGAAAATGAATGCGTATGAAATCAATCAATGTGTGTGCTGGAAGGAAGCTAAAAAAGTAAAAGGAACATGAAAGTGTATGAAGTGAATGTGTATGAAAATAGTGAGTGTATATGAAAATGTACATAAAATCAATGAATGTGTAGGGGTGTGTTTGGAAATATATATGAAATCAATGAATGTGTATGAAATCAGTGAATATGTATAAATGTGTATACTATGAGGAAGCACCGTAAGTAAACGGAAAATGAACATGAATGAAGTGAATGTTTTTGAAATAAATGAATGTGTATGAAGTGAATGAATATGTATGATTGTGAATGAGAATGTGTATAAAATCAATGAATGTGTATGAATGTGCGTGAAATTGTGTATGAAATAAATGAATGCGTGTGTGTGTGTATGAGTGTGCATGAAATTGTGTATGAAATCAATGTGTATGAGTGTGTATGAATGTACATGAAATTGTGTATGACATCAATGAATGTATATGAATGTATCTGTGAATGAATTTGTATGAAAATGTGTATGAAATCAACATGTGTGTAGTAATGTGTATACTGTGAGGAATCGCCATAGGTCAAAAGAAAATTAATGTGATTGAAAATATATGTAAAATCAATGAATGTGTATGAAAATGTAAATAAAATCAATGAATGTGTATGAAAATGTATATAAATTTAATGAATGTGTATGAAAATGTATATAAAATCAATGAATGTGTATAAATATATATCCTTGGGTAATGGAGATAAAAGATAAGGGAAAATTATATCTTTTTGACTCAAGATAACAAGAGATAGTATTCAGGGCAGCTATATTTCAAGTGTCTTCCGCAGTACCGTTCTCTTGACGATTTATTTTGCTTATGACACCTTAGGATTCCCTCGTTGGTTGATTATATGATTTTCGTGTCGACCTTGTTTTCGGTAAAATTATTCACAAGGATAATGATGTGTAATGCAAAAAACAAATCGCTAAGGAAAAGTTGTTACGAAACATCCTATGCCAGCTTAAATACTGGCCTACTAACCTTTTGAAGCAGGAGAGAAAGAGAGAGAGAGAGAGAGAGAGAGAGAGAAATGTACTGAATGCAAACTGAAGCCTAACGATAATAAATATCACTAATATAGCCTCATATTCATCATCATCATCATCATCATCATCATCATCATCATCATCAGGGCGAGAGAGTTTACTACAAGACGATAGCCTCTCCCATCTTTCTCCACTCTGACATACTGCCTGTTAGACTGTTCCATCCAGTCCCAGCATATCTGCGAATGTCATCTCTCCAACTTGGCCTCAGTCTGCCTCGTCCTCCCACTCCATCTCTCCATTTTGTTCTCTGTCTGTTTCTTCCTCACACTCCATCTCTCCATCTTGTCCTCTGTCTGCCTTTTCCTATCACTCCATCTCTCCATTTTGTCCTCTGTCTGCCTTTTCCTCTCACTCCATCTCCCCATCTTATTGTCTGTCTTCCTCTCACTCCATCTCTGGGCTGCCACTCAGTTACTCTTGATGTCCATCTGTTATCTGTTCTACGAAGGACGTGACCTGCCCACATCCATTTATGCTTTTGGACCGTTCTCTTCATATCCTCTACTTTCCTCTATTCCCATATCTAGGAATCTCTCTCTCTCTCTGTCTCTCTCTCTCTCTCTGTCTCTCTCTCTCTCTCTCTCGATGTAACATCTAGAATATTCGTGGGAGAAGAGGGGAGATGAGAAGAGAGGAAGAAATCAGTAGGATGGAAGTTGTGGAAGCAATGAAGAAAGTCAAAATGGGGAAAGCCCCAGAAACTGATGGAGTATGCGATGAAATGCTGAAGCATGGGGGAGAGATAGTAGTAGAATGGATGTGGAAGATGTGCAGATTGGCCTGGGAGGAAGGTAGAATCCCGGAGGATTCGAAGTCAGGTATAATTATCCCCCTGTACAAAGGAAAAGGGGAAAAAGAAGTGTGTGGTAATTATAGGGGCATTTGTCTTCTTAGTGTAACAGGAAAAGTATATGGTAGGATGCTTATTGACAGAATCAGGGAAATAACAGAGGAATTAGTTGGAGAAGAACAGGGAGGTTTTAGGAAGGGAAAAAGGTTGTGTAGATCAGATATTCATTCTCAGATCTTTAGTGAAAAAGTTTCTAGAGAAGGGAAAGAAGTTGTATGCGGCCTTCATAGATTTGGAAAAAGCATATGACAGGGTGCATAGACAAGGATTGTGGAAAGTATTAAGAATATATGGAGTACTGTAGATGGGAAGTTGCTGAATGTTGTGAAGAGTATGTATGAGGGTGCTAAGGCTGCAGTGCTTGTGGATAGTGAACTGAGTGAATATTTCTATCTGAAGGTTGAGTTGAAACTGGGATGTGACATGTCTCCATGGTTGTTCAATCTGTACATGAATGGGGTTATAAAAGAGATACAAGGTAGGGCAGTGGATGTTGGAGTGGCCTTAATGAGAGAGGGCAGTGTTTGGAAACTCCCTGTACTGCTGTTTGCAGATGATACTGTGTTGTAAAGTGAAGACGAAGGGGAGCTGCAAGGCTTGGTGGATGAGTATGGGAGGATGTGTAAGAAAC
>NC_137069.1:9008897-9013897 GCF_032717465.1 Coenobita brevimanus | reverse complement strand
ACAAAAAGACCTTAATCTTTTTCATTTCGAGATTTCATCGTGAGAGCAAATATGTGGACGATTTAATTAAGAAGTGAGCTGCAACATTCCTCGCTCTGATATTGTGAGATAGTGTGATATTGAGAGAGAGAGAGAGAGAGAGAGAGAGAGAGAGAGAGAGAGAGAGAGAGAGAGAGAGAGAGAGAGAGAGAAGGGGGATGAATGGACGGACAGAAAGAGAAAGACATGCAGTCAAACAGGAGCAGACATCCTAGATGGACAGACAGATGGATAGATAGACGGATAGATAGCTAGAGAGATAGACGGACGGACGAACACACACACACACACACACACACACACACACATAAACAGGCAGAGAGAGAGAGAGAGAGTGAGAGAGAGAGAGAGAAACAGACAGACACAAACAAACAGACAGACAGATGAACGGACGAACAGAGAGAGAGAGAGAGAGAGAGAGAGAGAGAGAGAGAGAGTCGACCTGAATGCTATTTTTCCGGGTAAGTCACAGTGAAACTCTCTCGTATTATATTTATTTAGGTTAAGTCAGTATTAGAATGACATACGGTATATATAACATGAATTAATATTTATGTGATAATATGAAAAATTAATAGGAAGAGTGCATGAGTGAGAGACTGAGTAGGAGAATGTGTGAGAACGAGGTGATTGGAGAGGGAGGTTGAGGTAGATTAGGAGGGATAAAGCGAGAGCATGTGAGGGAGAGTGAGTGACTGACTAGGAGAGTGTATGAGTGTGAGATGGCAAGGAGAGGGAGAACAAGATGAAGACACAAGGTGAGAGATAAGAGAAGGTAGTGTGTCGTAGGAAGAGGGGGTCGTTAATGAGTAGGAACAAAGACTGGTGGAGGTTGTTTATGATGGCCAGTATGAAACATGACAGTTAACCCCCTCAGCACAATGATCTAGTTTTTTTTTTTTTTTTTTTTTTTTTTGCCGATTCTATCCTTACCAGGCTACTTAACACAAGACCCTGTGGTGGTAAAGGAGTTAATAAAGTCTTGACCTAACAGCTAGTATTCGTAGTCTAAATAAAGCACAGAACTAGAGACAGCAAGAAAAGAGTGAAAAACACGCACTCGGCCACAATGATATAGCGGAATCGAACCCGGGACCCTTTCGATTTAAGTCCGCTACGTGACCGCTGGATTAAGAGGAACACTAGGACACAATATTGAAGGTTAACCATTTACGGATTTCGGAAAGTTTAAGACCAAAATTGTTTCATATAGTTTCACTCATTTTTGGCGTCACCCCCTCCCCTTAAAAAAGGGAAGTCCTACAATATCACGGTTAGGACGGAGAATTGTTGATTTCATTGTTAGGCTGATATTGGAGAGGGACGCCTTCACGTGGTGGCATTTGTTTAACCAGGCTGGTCCGCTGCCCTTATACAAACGTCTCACATCTTCCCTATCCCCCTGCAGCGCGCGCGCACGCACACACACACACACACACACACACACACACACACACACACACACACACACACACACACACACACACACACACACACACACACACACACACCATCACCGAGTATAACCTCATCGTTGATTTCAATAACAAAAGACAAATGACGGAGGCTTGGGTGCTCAGACTGGTTAAATACTATGTGCCCTTTTCTTTGCTTTATTTACTTATTTATTTTTACTATCTTTGTTTTATTTACTTATTTATTTTTACTATTTTCAGACACTTTTATTTAGATATAGAAAAACTTTTATAACTGGAAGGCTTAGATCTACCTTTTATCTACAGCTTCACTCTAAATGATATAGTTAGCCCCTTCAGTCTGAGTACGCATTTCTTGGGTCGTTCTTATCAACACGGTGGATAACAACTGGAATGATGATACCAGCTGGAGGATGATACCAGCTGGAATTATGATAAGAGCTGGAGTTATATTATCAGCTGGAATGATGATACCAGCTGGAATGATGATACCAGCTGGAGTGATGATACCAACAGGAATGACAGTAACAGCTGGAATTATATTACCAGCTGGAATGATGATAACAGCTGGAATGTTAAAACCAGCTGGAATGATAATAAGAGCTGGAAAGCCGGTAAATAAGCTGGAATAACAGTAGATAAGGTGGAATGACGGTAGGTAAGCTGGAATGACGGTAAATAAGAGTGGGAATAACGGAGAACAATACCCGGAATTGAAGAGAGCAAGAGCCGGTATTACCCAAGCGGCACGGTGTCATACGGGCGACACAGACAGTCGTGGTGTCAGAATATTCAGTTTGCCGCCTGTCCGTCCTAATATTATACATTATGGCAGCCAGCGATATTACTCCTCCCAGCTAACAGTGAAGTGGCTTCTAGACCCGTATTCTCCCTAACACCTTTTCCTAAGCGATTTATTTTGCTTATTACGCCTTACTGCTCTCCTCTATGTTATGTAAATTCTCCTAATATCTCCTCGCTTTACATACACATACGAAACGTGCAAAAGGATATTAACCAGCTTCACCTAAAAATAAGCCGCTAAGGAAGAGGTTAGGGAGCCTCCTTGGCCTACCTCGCTGTCCTCGCCTGTGTTACATAAATCCCTCCAATATCGCCATACTCTGCATAAATACCGTTCAAAGTGATATTAGTCACCCATATCCAAAAATGAATCGCTAATGAAGAGGTATTAGGGAGCCTCCTTAACCAGCCTGAATACGAACCCAGGCCATTTTAATTATCTGAAAGTGGATGTAAGAGTCTGAGACCTGTATTCTCAAGGAAGCTTCCCAACACGTTTTCCTAAGCGATTTAATTTGTTAATAACACCTTACTGTCCTCTACCGTGTTATGTAAATTCTTCTAATATCGTCCGATTTTACATAAATACATAACCTGCAGAAGGGTATTAACCAATCAGATCTGAAAATAAATCGCTAAGAAAGAAGTGTTAGGGAGCCTCCTTAACTGAAGAGAATACAGGCCTGAGAGTGTTAATACTGTCACTTTAATTCTAATAAATTCTAACCCTGACTAAGTCTAACTCTGATTTTAGCTCTGGTTCAAACTCTAATTTTATCTCTAATTGTAACTGACTCTAATTAAAATTCTAACTCTAACAATAACTCTTATTCAAATTCCAAATACAATGCCCTTTAAATACGATCCTGTAACCCGTGCAGCTTCCTCTTGTAAAATCTCTCCCAAAGCCAGGCACTCACACAGGGATACACGCACGCACGCACGCACACACGCATTCAATTAGATGAAACTGCCATAGGCAGAGCGCTTGCCGGATGGATCCGATTGTGTGTGACGTGCCACCCACTGTGTGTCTATAAAATCTCATAAAGATCCAGTGAGAATTGACGGAAACATTAATTTTTGAAAATTTGTCCCATGTTAAAGATAGGGATTCAACCCCCACCCAGCCCAGGGCCTTTGACCGACTTTGATAAAAAAAAACAACAGGCTTCCAGGGGTTATGGATGTCTACCTTCTGATTTTTTTTTTTTTTCGAACAACTGGCGCAAAATTGTGACCTCCAGAGTGCAGACAAACAGACAGACAGACAAACATACGGAACTGAATAACATGCATGCCGAATCGAAAGATTCCGGCAAGCAACAAACCATTCAGACATGCACAAACACACAAACAAAGCAAACAAACAGTTTCAGGCACACATACCCTCAACCTAAGCTACACACACACACACACACACACACACACACACACACACACACACACACACACACACACACACACACACACACACACCAGTTCCAACAATGCGTAAAGCATATTATTAAACTTTTGTCATCGTCACTAGAGAGAGAGATTTAAAAAACAAAATTGTAAAAACAAACAAACTATTTTTTACTGCCATCAAAGCGATATCATCAATACAATATTAAAAAAACTACAATAAAAACAAGTAAAGCTATTATTTTTGTCGGTGCGGACGCGAGAGTATCACTGTTGGTACGATCCCTTAAGTTAAAAATAGGAATAGTCGTCATAAGCACATAACAATTTTCTTTTTTTTTTGTAAGTTGAAGCCAATAACCAAAACTGTCGATGCAGGAAATTCTGTCTTTCTGTGTGTTATTGTGTTTTGAGCTATACATCTATCGGTGGATGTGGAGGTTGATTTCTGTCTGAATCTGTGTGTTTATCTATCAGCATATTTCTTTTTATTCTACATACATACCCACCCACCGATACCTACCTACCGGACAGCCTGCCTACCTATCTACCGACCTATCTACATACTTACCTACCTACCGACCTATGTACATACTTACCTACCTACCTACCTATCTACCTACCTATCTACCTACCAGTCTATGTACCTACCTATCTGTCTGTTTATCTACCTATCTATATGTTACTGGACGCCTTAATCACCCAAGAGGTAGCCACAAACAAATCACCCCAGATCGTCATATCCTCTGCCATTTGACTGCCCTTCCTCGAACTCACATCCCCTCTCTCAATTATCTCCCCATTCCATCCCTCCACCTCATCCTTGGTCCCTCCGTCTCCCTCTCCCTCCACCTCACTCACATACACTCTCCTAGTCAGTCTCTTATTCTCCATTATCTTCACATGGCCAGTCATGTCCACTTACACAACGCTTATTTACTACCTCCTTTGTCTATCTATATATCAATCTATCTATCTATTTATCTGTAGCTGTCACTCTGTCATTAACTTATATATTCAGTTAGTGTATTTATCTGTGTATCAATCAGTCTGTGTTTCTCTTCCGTCCAGCCATCCATCCATTCGTCCAGCATTTATACAGGCAATGGCTATTTGTCTGCCTGTATATATGTCTATCTCTTTATCTGTCTGTCTACCCATCTGCCTATCTTTATCTCCTTTTGTCTATCCATCCATCCATCCATTGATACATCCAATAACACCTTTTCCATAGCGATTTATTATGCTTATTGCACCTTACTGCCCTCGCCTATGTCATATACACGTAAATCCTTCTGATGTCTCCATTTTTTT
>NC_137069.1:8953897-9003897 GCF_032717465.1 Coenobita brevimanus | reverse complement strand
CCTGTTCTCCTTCCTCTAATCCTGCTCTGCCTTCCTTCCTGCTAATCCTGCCTCTGCCGCGGTCCCTCCTTCCCACATTATTGCTTCCTATGGGATTTCCGAGGACAAGCCAGAATACCTCACTGCTTCCTCTACGGGGGTTGCAAAAACAGCAACACATCAGAGGCAAGGACGGACCTAGATAGATAGATAGATACATACATACATAGACATGAACACACACACACACACACACACACACACACACACACACACACACACACACACGTGTGTGTGTGTGTACGAATAATAAAGTCAAGCTGTGTATGTTTGTGTCTGTCTGTGCGTGTTCGTTTCTTTCACGAGAACGGTAATAGATATTGACGTAATTCTTTTTGCATTAGGTCGGGGGTAAATCAAGGGAGTGTTAGAAAAATACGAAGAAAATGGCGATCGCGCGAGATGTGACGGCGCAAAGTTGTTGGAAGTCGAGAACGCGAAAATATGAAAAAATCCTTTTCTTTTTTTCCACTTTTTGGTCAGAATTGGTCATTGCAGGCTCGATATGGAAACAAAGATAATGGTATTTGTAAACATTTTATGTTGGGAAAATTATACACATGCATTCATGCATATTTTGGTTGGCAGCTTGGCATTGAGGTGGGTACATGGATGGTTTGGTACGAAAGTAGACTAGATGATAGATAGATAGATAGATAGATAGATAGATAGATAGAGAGAGAG
Organism: Coenobita brevimanus; assembly: GCF_032717465.1. Classification (NCBI taxonomy): domain Eukaryota; kingdom Metazoa; phylum Arthropoda; class Malacostraca; order Decapoda; family Coenobitidae; genus Coenobita; species Coenobita brevimanus. The sequence continues at coordinate 9,003,174 of NC_137069.1, read as the reverse complement.
AGAGAGAGAGAGAGAGAGAGAGAGAGAGAGATTTGCCAGGTCAAACCCAAATAACTCGCTTCTTCCTGCGTGGCTGGTCGCAAAAACAGGAAGACATCAGCTGCTGGGATAAACACACACACACACACACACACACACACACACACACACACACACACACACACACACACACACACACACACACACACACACACACACACACACACACACACACACACACACACACACACACACACACACACACACACACACACACACACACACACACACACACACACACACACACACTAAACCTCCTCATCTCCCATCTCTTTCTGCTCTCACTCCCTTCCCTTGCACCTTACCTTTCTTACCCTGCTCGCACCTGTTGCTGCTAATTATTAAAGGTGTTTATTCATTTATTGTTTTTGTTTATTCTTTGGTGTACCACTGTTTGCCAACTAATCCTTATCACAGCGTATTGGAGATAGTTTATTTTCACATCTGACTTTTGGAGTAAGAGGATGCAATATTGTTATTATTATTATTGTTATTATTATTATTATTATTATTATTATTGATGGTAGTAGTAGTAGTAGTAGTAGTAGTAGTACCGGTAGTAGTAGTAGTAGTTGTAGCAGTAATATTTTCCTCTTGCTTCTACTTCTTCTTCTTCTTCTTGTTCTCCTTCTTCTTTTGTTTCTCCTCCTCCTCCTCCTCCTCCTTCTTCTTCTTCTTCTTCTTCTTCTTCTTCTCCTTCTTCTTTTGTTTCTCCTCCTCCTCCTCCTCCTCCTCCTCCTTCTTCTTCTTCATTATTATTATTATTATTTGTATCATTATTATTATTTTAATATTATTATTATGATTCTTCTTCTTCTTCTTCTTTATTATTATTATCATTTGTATCATTATTATATTTAATATTATTATTATTATTCTTTTTCTTCTTCTTCTTCTTCTTCTTCTTCTTCTTATTATTATTATTATTATTATTATTATTATTATTATTATCATTATTACTATTATTATTGTTATTATTATTATTATTATTATTATTATTATTATTATTATTATTTTTTTTTTTTTTTAATTATTTGTGGTGTTTTTCATATTTTTATTATTAATTTAAATCCTCAACTATTTTATTGTGTTCATTAACCTCAGTCCATATTCCATACTGCCCCACGCCACCTCATTCCACTATTAACCAAGTCCACCCCAGACAACCCCGCCATAATGTGTCTTACCTCACTGATCGGTTTTACCCTGCTGAACCCCACTTAACCCAGCCATAATCTACCCTACCTTACCTGTCAGTATAACCCCCCACTCCACCCCAGTCAACCTCTTCATTACCAAAGTCGATACCAACCCAATCCTACCATACTCTGCCCCAAATTACCTGTCTGATTTGCCCCACTCAACCCCACCTTTCCCCCATTCCACCTCCCCCAACCCCACCATGCACTACCCTACCCCACCTGTCTGTTTTCCCCCACTCCACCTCACTCAACCCCCACACTGCCCTACTTCAACCCATCCATCCTTACCTAACCTATCAAATCACCCCGCTTCAGTCAACCCCACCATTAATCAGGTCCAACGCATGCTACCCCACCATACTCTACCCTACCTTTCCTATCATACCTCACTCTCCCCACTCACCCCAGCATTTTCACACACCTAACCATTCCCTACACCCCCTGCTGCATCACCCAGCCCTGGCCTTACCCCACTTCACCCCACCCAACCCCGACCGTTCCCCACCTCACCCCACCCATCCCCTCCTGTACCCCACTTCACCCCACCCAGCCCCGTCTGTACCCCACTTCACCCCACCCAGCCCCGTCTGTACCCAACTTCACCCCACCCAGCCCCGTCTGTACCCCACTTCATCCCACCCAACCCCGCCTGTGCCCCACCTCATCTCACCCAACCTCTCCTGTACCCCACTTCACCCCACCCAACTAACCCCTTACCCCACTACATCTCATCCAAGCCTGACCAAACCCAAGTGCACCTCACCCTACTTAGACCTTGTCCTGTCAGGACACTAAAATATCAACACACTACATAACAGCTACTAATATACGTTACTAACCTCTGTATTACATATATACGTTAGTTAGCTATTCTGTAGTGTTTTATGATATTTTAGAGTCCTGACAGTCCCACTGCTCCCCACACAACCTCATTTTTACCCTAATGTATCCCACCAAACCCCTCCGTTGTTCCAATGCTCCCCACCCAACCCCAATATTATCCCACTGCAAGAGGCCAAGCCTGCCAATACTCATTTGCATCCCTTCTAACCCCATCATTGCTGCACTACACCCCAAACAGCTCTGCCAATACCCCATCGCACCGCAGCGAACCTCACCATCACCCTCATGCACCGCGTCAAACCATGTCCGTACCCCATTACACCTCATTTAACCCTGCCCCGCCCCCACTGCACCCCACCCAGTCCAGCCCTTACCTCACTGCCCCACAAAAAAACACATTCCTTACCCCACTGCACCCCACCCAACCCCCCTTATCCGATTGCACCCCACCCTATCCCGCCGTTAACACTAGTGCACCCAACCCAACCCTGTCATTACCCCACTTCACCCTGCAAAACCCCATTCTTGTCCCACTGTAACACACATATCCCGGAAATTGTCTCACTGCACCCCACCCATCCCCACCCTTATTCCACCGAATCCCACACATATCCCACCGAACATCGTCACTACCTTACTATAACCATTTCAACCCCGCCCATACCATGCTGCGTCCCACCCAACCCCATCCTTATCCCACGGTGCCCCATTATACCTCGCTGTTACCTCACAGCAATTCATCCACCACAGCCTTTACCCCATTAAACCCAGCTACAGCCCACCATTACCGCACCGCACCCCTCAAAACCTCGCCATTACCCCACTGCACTCCATCTAACCCTGCCATTACACTTCTGCACCCCGCAGAACCCAGCAATAACCCCAATGTTCCCTGACCGACACCGCCCTTACCCCACTACACCCCGCCCAAACCCCCACATTACAACACTGCACCCCGCCCAAACCTTCACATTACAACACTGCACCCCGCCCAAACCCCCACATTACAACACTGCTCCCCGCCCAAACCCCCACATTACAACGCTGCACCCCGCCCAAACCCCCACATTACAACACTGCTCCCCGCCCAAACCCCCACATTACAACACTGCACCCCGCCCAAACCCGACCATTACTCCACTGCATGCCGTTCAATCCAATCATTGCCCCACTGCACCCTGTCCAACCCCGCCATTACCCCACTGCACCCCGTCCAATCAAGCCATTACCCCACTGCATCCCATCCAATCAAGCCATTACCCCACTGCACCCCATCCAATCAAGCCATTACCCTGCTGCACCCCATCCAACCCCAACATAACCCTCAGCACCACATCCAAACCCAGAACCACCCCACTGCACCCCACCCAACCACATCAGTATCCCACGACTCCCTGTCCAACCACAGCATTCTTCCAATGCCCCCGTCCTGCCCCGCCATTACCTCACTGCACCCAGTCTAACCAAAGCATTACCCCACTATACCCCGTTCAACCCTACCATTACCCCAGTACAGCACGTCCAACCCCTCCATTACCCCACTACACCCTGTCGAAGACCACTGTTACCCTAACACGCTCCGTCCAACCCCACCATTACCCCACTGCACCCCGTCCATCCTCGCCATTACCCTACTGCACCCCGTCCAGCACCACCATTACCCCACTGCACCCCGTCCAACCCTACCATTACCCCACTGCACCCCGTCCAACCCTACCATTACCCCACTGCACCCCGTCCAACCCCATCATTACCCCACTGCACCCCGTCCAACCCCATCATTACATTACTGCATCCCGTCCAACCCCATCATTACATTACTGCACCCCGTCCAGCACCACCATTACCCCACTGCACCCCGTCCAACCTTACCATTACCCCACTGCACCCCGTCCATCCCCATCATTACCCCACTGCACCCCGTCCAACCCCATCATTACATTACTGCACCCCGTCCAACCCCATCATTACCCCACTGCACCCCGTCCAACCCCATCATTACATTACTGCACCCCGTCCAACCCCATCATTACATTACTGCACCCCATCCAACCCCATCATAACATTACTGCACCCCGTCCAACCCCATCATTACCCCACTGCACCCCGTCCAACCCCATCATTACCCTACTGCACCCCGTCCAACCCCATCATTACCCCACTGCACCCCGTCCAACCCCATCATTACATTACTGCACCCCGTCCAACCCCACCATTACCCCACTGCATCCCGTCCAACCCTACAATTACCCCACTGCATCCCGTCCAGCCCCACCATTACCTTACTGCACCCCGTCCAACCCCACCATTACATTACTGCACCCCGTCCAACCCCACCATTACATTACTGCACCCCGTCCAACCATTACCTTACTGCACCCCGTCCAACCCCACCATTACATTACTGCACCCCGTCCAACCATTACCTTACTGCACCCCGTCCAACCCCACCATTACATTACTGCACCCCGTCCAACCCCACCATTACATTACTGCACCCCCTCCAACCCCATCATTACATTACTGCACCCCCTCCAACCCCATCATTACATTACTGCATCCCGTCCAACCCCACCATTACATTACTGCACCCCCTCCAACCCCACCATTACATTACTGCACCCCCTCCAACCCCACCATTACATTACTGCACCCCGTCCAACCTCACCATTACATTACTGCACCCCGTCCAACCTCACCATTACATTACTGCACCCCGTCCAACCCCACCATTACATTACTGCATCCTGTCCAACCCCACCATTACATTACTGCACCCCGTCCAACCCCATTACATTACTGCACCCCGTCCAACCCCGCCATTACCTTACTGAACCCCCTCCAACCCCACCATTACATTACTGCACCTCCTCCAACCCCACCATTACATTACTGCATCCCCTCCAACCCCGTAAAACCAGGCTACGATATCTCCAGAGCCACTTAAGATACGACTCTTTATCCAACACTTCTCTCTCTACTGGTATTTTCCATCTTTTGGGGACAGATGTAGTATTTTTTTTTAATTCTTTTGCAGCCAATTTTACGCAGCACAATGGCAGGTTAACAGTTCTGCGGCTTTACATCCTTTCCATACCACTTCTTCGTGATAAGCACCGTATTTCTATTTCTGTTTCTTGCAATAGGTCAGCATTCAAGATGAACAAAGAAAGGGAGGAAGGAGATGAGGAGGGAAAGAGGGAATAAAAAATAAAAGAGGGAGGAAGAGGGAAGAGAGGAAGGAAAGGAGTAGTAGTCTATTCAGTTCGGTGTCATTTTCATTCTTATTGCTCTTGATACATGGAGACGATTTTTTACTGTAAAGGGAAATGATTTTCTAGTTAAAGAGGTATAGGGAAACTTCCAAATCCCTTCTGAGTAAAAAAAAAAAAAAAAGTGCGAGGGGGATATTAAAGTGAAGCAAATCGTCTGCAAATACCAAGAACATAGTAAGTACGTCGTTGGGCTGAAAGGTTTAAGAAGGGAGAAAAGAGGGGTGGGGCGAAACGGAAGGAACGGAAGGGAAGAGTACAGGAAAGGGATTTTTTTTTTTTTTTTTTTTTTTTTTTAGGTTCTTTACTTACCATTTAGCACAAGCCCCAACACTGTGGAGGACACTGTCGCTGAAGGCCATGCAGGGAAGGGTGCGTGAGAGCAAAGAGTTACATTGACACATACTGCATATGGCATACAAGGTATAGAAGCAATTACCATTACAAGCACAATAATGAACAAAGAGATACAATGACACCTACATGGTACATAGTTGTTGCAGTAATTATTATTACAAGTTTAGGAATGAGCAAAGGGATATATTGCCACATACATACGTACATACGTATGCAGAGAGAGGCATATATGCGCACATACATATACGAAAATATATATAAATATTTTATATATTCACGAACATGTAGCCATAGACATACTGTATGTACAGGATAGGGACGCATGTACAGTCATGGTCATAAATAATCACCTATCTTCCGGTATCTCGTGCCCCAGGTTGGCTCCTTTATGCGTGGCAAGTCACAGTGGAGTAAGAGGGACTGAGAGGGAGGGGCCAGAGAGAGAAGGGACGGTGGGTGGGGGGACGAGCGATGGTGCGGGGATGGGAGGGGAGGGGGGGAGGGAGGGGAGGGAGAATGAAATGCGAAGTGGTGGTCACATAATTTGTGTATTTTCTTTTATTCAGGGCATGATATAAAGGAGTCAATATTCAGTAGATAATGCTGCATTTCACCTTGTATAGCGGCGTCAGATAGCAAGCTTTGGATAAGTGGTGATATCAAGGGCTGGCTCGTGAGGGAAAAATACTGACGTGACAGATCAAACATTAGTCCGGAGCCAGATATTTGTGTTTATCCGTGCATTTTGACTTCAGACGCAGACTGGAGTCTGGATGGCTTTGACTTCCATAATGTTTATATAAGAAACGTCCTCTACCATTACATTTAATTAAATTTTGAAACTAAATATCATATGCAACCTTTGACATGGCTGTATCCACAGTAAATATGATTATCCTCTCGCTGTATACTCCCTCTACACAGATGTCAACGATTTTTGGCATCTCCATATTAAAAGGATATTTAAAATAATTGTGCATAAAAGGTAAATAAAATTGATATCTGAGCACATGGGTGGATATAATAACGATATCTCTCACTATCTGTTAGAAGGAAAATGAAACTAAATCCTGCCCAAACTACCAGAAAATATGTCAGTCTTTACCGACATTGTTCAAGCCAAAGCAACCAAGGAAGCCTTAGTAAGTAGTCAAGTGGCCTCCTGCCTCAATAACCTCTTGCAGTCTTCGCGGCACCGAGGAAACAATATTGTTGGTGGTTTGCTGGTTTCGTCTGAACAGCTCCCATCCGTCCTTGGTGCGCTAGACGCGGACCCGTGTCCTCTCGTTTTCTGGCCCCTAGGCATTGACAATCTGGACCCACACAGTCTCGATGGCTGTGCCCTAATGTTTGATCTGTCACGTCAGTATATTTCTCTCAAGAGCCAGCCCTTGATATCACCAGCTATCTAAAGCTTGTTGCCTGACACCGCTGTACAAGGTGTAACGCAGCATTATATACTGAATATTAACTTCTTTTGTAATGCCCTAAATGAAAGAAAAGAGACAAACAAAAAATGTGACCACCACTTCGCATTTCATTCTCCCTCCCCTACCTACCTTCCCCTCCCTCCCTCACTCCTCCCCTGCACCATCACTCGTCCCCCCACCCATCTTCCCTTCTCTCTCTGACCCCTCCTTCTCACCCCCTCTTACTCCAGTATGACTTGCCGCGCATAAAGGAGCCGGCCTGAAGCGCGGGGTACCGGAGGATAGGTGATTATTTATGTCCACGACTGTACTGTACATGTACAGACGACCAAACATATTCATATGCTACATGCACATACATATGATATACAGTATATTTATACATAAACCGTACAGGGAGACTAAATCATATAGATTCTAAATAGATACATATACATAGCCACATCCACGGGTAGGCAGATAGACAGAAACGATACGTTATAAGGTTATCTCTTGATTCAAAACCCATGCACAAGGACAATACATGCACATGCATCTGATGTGTACTTGTGTGGACAGCACACACACACACACACACACACACACACACACACAGAGGCTTGCATATATATATATATATATATATATCACACACACACACACACACAGAGGCTTGCATATATATATATATATATATATATATATATATACACACACACACACACACACACACACAAAATGTTCCATCATTGTCCTAGTGCCAGGGTATTACCTTGAAAGGAAGTCGGGATGAAGGGTGAGAATGTCTTCGAGTCCATCAAGCGTTGTGATGAAGTAGGTACACAAAGGAGAAAACAGTAATCCAGGAGGTCTGAAGGGGGCAATAACTGGACAGTTAACGATGTGATGGGATAATGCTTCATTCATGGGATTGTGACAGAGTTTACATGGCCTGTTGGCGGCCGTTCGTTCGGTGATGATATCCCAGGCGAATGCGGGCGACGGCCACATCACAACGGCAGGAGATTAAGTTACCCAGTATTGCTCAGTTTTCTCTTGTATTTAGATTTAACTTCCCATTTTCTCTAATCAGTTTTGTTACTCCGCCTTCCTCCCTCAATCTCACCGTCTTTTCTCCCCTGCCAGACCTTGTTTCCTCCTCCACTCCACCTTGTTTCCTCCTCCCCTCCTCCTTGTTTCCTCCCATTTCCTTATATCGCTTCCTGTGCCTGAAGTTAGATTGATGATGATGATGTTGATGGTACTGATGAAGTTAATAATGATGATGATGCTATCTGACAACTCGTCCCTCCCTTCTCTCCATCTTCCCTCCACCGGCATCTGTGTCTCCTTCCCTCCACAAGTTTCCTTCCCCTTCCCCTCCAAATGCCTCTGTCCAACACCTCATAATATTGATCATTATGGTTGGGATGGTGATGATGATGATGATGATGGAGTGATATATTAATTCTCTTTGGTAACTTCCCTTCTAAGCCCTATGTTCTTCGTCTTTCTTCCACCTTCCCTTCTTTTCTCCATCTTTGTTTCCTCCACCTCTCTGCCTTCTTTCCTCCCGTTTTTTTCTCTTCCTCTCTGTTTTTCATCTCTCCTAAGCTAAGCCACTGACCATATAAAGTTAAAGGATGATTTTAAAGCCCTGTATGGAAATAATTTTATGCTGTACAATATAAAAAAATCGTGTGTGCAGCATGACTATTTGACGGGTAGTGGGGGGTTTGGGAGGTGGGGTGAGGGGTTGTAGGGAGGGGGTAGGATGGTGGGGGCTGGGGGCCGTGGTGTTGGGGTTTAGGGGATGGGGGGTTAGAGATTTAGGTTGCCAAGTGTATTAATCCATGGAATATAAATATATAATATTTCTCTTCGTTAATTCTTATGTTTAGTAGGATTTTCAGTCATAGAAAATTAGAATACTTGTTGATTTTATTGGGTTATAATTTTTACAGGTGAATTTAAAGGTAATGCGTTGATTATTTTTTATTATTATTATTATTTTTTAATTTATTATTATTACCGTTGTTATTATTATTATTATTATTATTATTATTGGACTTCGTAATGGCAATATTGTGGAAGCATAGGAGTTAGAGAAGTACTTGACTCTCTCTCTCTCTCTCTCTCTCTCTCTCTCTGTTAGCCCTGAATCTTGGTAATGGGTGCGTGTGTGTTTTGCGGCTTGGGTGGGGGATACCCTTGAGGGGTATTTGAGTGCGTTTTTTGGGTGCGTTTGAGGCGAGAAGAGGAATCCCGAGGAGAGGTGACAAGTACTTACAAGAAAAAGTTTTGGAGGGTAGGTAGAAGTTAAGATGAAGGACTCGTGTGTCGTGTGTCTGTGTTGAAGGTAAGGTTTAATGTATAGTTTTGTGTGTGTGTGTGTGTGTGTGTGTGTGTGTGTGTGTGTACACACACAGTACTACCCTAAACACACACACACACAGGTATTCCTTCGTTATTATAATTTTTATTACTTTGCTCGTATACCAGATCTTTAGTTTAACCAATACAGAGATATATGCCGTCAACCCCTTCAGTACGGTGACGTCTTTTACTATTTATTGCTGATATCTTCAGCGGGTTTTATTCGGATCGGGAGCGATTTTTCGAACTGAAGGAATTAGACTAACCTTCACTATACTCCGTTTACGCTAACGTGGCCCAGATTTTCGTCCTTTTGTAGTTTATTCCATACAGCTCAATGGCAGAAGGTAACACTACAGCTTAACATCCAGCAGTTCGCACTCCTTCGTGACTAGCATCTTATTCTAATGCAAATCTATTGTTACAGCTCAGCATTCAAGATGGAAAGAAGGCAATTTTCTGCCAAGTTAGTGCAAAAAAAGTATAACACCTTCGCTTGTAAGATCCCTCTTAGGCGAATAGTATCGTGTGTGGTAGTGGCATGATTAAAATATAAGTAACGTTTCCAGATTTACAGGATATTTTCGTGGATAAAGCTTCTAACTTGCTTGTCACTTTGCGTTTGTGTGTCGGCACTGCTTCGTGTTTCCGCTTCGTTGCTTCTTCACTCGTTATCATTTTTGTATATCTTATAGTGTTCAGAGGGAATATGTTTCGCTCGGTGTTATTTATTTATTTTATTTTTTGGTGATGTTCCTCTTCCTACCAATACCTGTTTTTGTGGCCTCACACCTATGTTTCTGGGATGATTGTTCTGAAAATTACTGTGCATGTTCAGTCCCCTACTCCACCCTGCTCAACCCTGCCATGCTCTACCCCACCTCGCCTTTTTTACTCATACTTCATCATCCAGCCCTGCCATTACCTCACTCCACCCCACCTCGCCTTTTTTACTCATACTTCATCATCCAGCCCTGCCATTACCTCACTCCACCCCATCTAACCCCGTCACAGTCTACCAAACCTCACATGTCAATTTTACCTCTCTCCACTCCACCCAACCCCGTCACTACCCCACTCCACCCCGTCATCACCCCACTCCACCCCATCCAACACCTTTCTTACCCTACTCCACCCCACCCAACCTCGCCATTACCCCACTCCACCCAACCACCCGCCTCCACACTATGCCTTACCTAACCTTGTCAACTGTATCACATTCAACTGCACTCAACCCCCCATTATCCCACTCAACCCCACTCCTTCCTATCCAGGGCCACCATAGCCCAAGTCCTGTCCACCCCACCCGTCATTAGCCCACTCTAACTCACACAACCCATCCATACGCTACTTTATCTTTCAGTTCTACCCTGCTCCACCCGAACCAACGCTCATATACCTCACTCCACCCGACTTACAGGCTCTACCCTACCTATCCTGTCACTTTTAGAGCATTTCACCGTAAAAAACCTGTATATTAACCCACTAAACCCAATCAGCCCCACCATTACCCCACTCAACCCCAACTAACCCCACCATTTTCCCACCCCACCCCAAGTAACCCCACTATTTCCCCACTCCACCCCAACCAACCCCACCATTTCCTCACTCCACCCCAACCAACCCCACTATTGCCCTACTCCATCCCAACCAACCCCACTATTTCCCCACTCCATCCCAACCAACCCCACCATATCCCCACTCCACCCCAACCAACCTCACCATTTCCCCACTTGCATTAATTTACAGATACATTTACGGCAAATGCTCAGACGAAGTTTCATCCATAGTGCCACCTTTCCACGCCTTCCTCCGCGCTACACTGGCATCTGGCAACACTCATGACTGGACTGTTTCACTGCCATATCGCAGAACTTCTTCCTATCAGAATTCTTTTGTTCTCCGAACTGCATCTCCTTGGAACTCGCTTCCCCAGAGTTGTTTCCCGTAAACTTCAGCCTACGGTTGTTCAGGTCCAACTGTTTAAGATATTTTATGAATGGAGGATACCTGTAATCTGGTGTATGGCTTATATTTCTATTCATCTGTTTGTCCTTCCTCTGCTCTGTTATTAAAAAAAAAAAAAAAAACATTTCTCCACTTCACCCCAGCCATCCCCACCATTACCCCAATACATCCCCTGGCCATCCAACCATTACCTCAGTGCACCCTAGCCAACTCTGACGTATTATACATTGTGTCATCTAACAGTTTTACCTCAGCCCAACCCATCCAACCTCACATTACTCTGCCCAACCTCTTCTGTTACTTTTACCCCACTCCCTCCCACCCAACCCGACCATTACTGTATTCCACCTCATCTAATCCCACAGAACATTACGCAACCTTATCTTTCAGTTTACCCCACACCACCCCGTCGAACACCACCATCACTCCGCTCCGCCCACCTAACCCCAGTATTACCCCATTCCACCCCAACTATCCACTCCATTCCCTACCTTGCCACACCGGTCAGTTTTACCCTACTCAACCCCACACAGCCTGGCCATACTATACCCTACCCAACCTATTTTACCACACAGAACCCCACCTAACCTTCTCCTTACCCCACTCCATCCCATGCACCCCCACCATACCTTGCCTCATCCGTCAATGTTACCCGTCTCCAACCCGCTCAACCCCGTCATTACTCCACTCCACCCCATTCAACCCTGCCATACTCCACTTTCCCTCATCCTTCAATTTTACTCATCTCTAACCCGCTCAACCCCTCCCATGTCATGTATTACAAAAAATTTTCCAGTCTGCATCCACCTTCTCCATTTCAGGTTTAAGCATATGATCTTAAATCTTGTTGTACTGTAGTTAATTCCTTGATTGGCTGGAGGGTGTGGGTGATTTTAAGAGAATTCATGAGAGTGTTGTATGGACATGTTTGTATCTCTGTAACCGCTAAACGTTAGTAATATACCGGTATATATAAGGCAACTCACGGTTTACTTCATATGATGAAACTTCGTCCACGTGTTTTAATTATAAGGTATCGCTAGTAAAGAGAGAGAGAGAGAGAGAGAGAGAGAGAGAGAGAGAGAGTTTCCCTTAAAGTTGAAACCTTGATAGGCGCCATAAATTCACTAAGCCAATAATTTAATACACGGAACTGAAAACTTACTTCATATCATGATTAAAAGAAAGTTTGGAATATCATTCCTTCCTTTAAGATGGCCAACTAAAAGGACAATTTGTATCCACAGAACCCCTGTCTTTAATGTATGAAAAGTCATAATTTAATATATATGGAGAAGTCAAATTCAGCCACATACAGTACATTCCATCATAAGGCGACTCACATGATAAAATGCCACACTTCCCTTAAGAATTAAAACTCTGAATATAAATCGCTTTAGTAATTTCGTTACCATGAGTTTGAGCAGGAATGCGTGTGGCTGCAACTCATCACACTCCATCGTTGCCTCAACCCACAACAGGAGCCCACCACCTCCCTCCTGTCCCCTGATAGCGACAGCATCCCACTCACTCCCCCTTCTCCAACATCCTGTGCCAAGTTGGGACAAAAAAGAGGATGCAACGCAGTCCAGTACTGTGTCCTTACATGTATACACACACGTTCACACCCTGGCGAAGTTCCCTGACTGAGAGATACACAGACTTACACAAACACACTCACTCCCACAACACGTTCACACCCTGTCGATGTTCCCTGGTTGACATAACTACATAGACTACACAGACTTACACAAACACACCCACTCCCACCACACACATCTCCACATGCATTTCTCACGCTACACTCCAAAAGGTTTCCACGCCTTTACCAGTGCACGAGGCAGTGGGTGGGAGCGGATCAATTTTCCAATGATAGAAAGTGGTGTCTCTAGACTCTTTGAAATAGTTACCCCTCAGGACTCGTAGAACATGACTTGAAAGTGTATTAGACAGCTGTCCGTCCAAGTCAGGTGTGTGGAGACCGACCTCGGCTTTACATACATACGGTATTGGTATACTCCAGAGAGGGAGAGAGAGGGGTGTGTGTGTGTGTGTGTGTGTGTGTGTGTGTTTTGGGGAGAGGGATTGGCAAGGGGACATGGTGATGGAGGTAATGGAAGAGGAGGTGACAGGGGACATGTTGTGTGTCATGTCAGCCTGCACCTCAGCCCCCAGCCCGTCATTTCCACTTCACTCTTGCATTACCTGGCCATTCACCCAAGTTTTATTTATTTTTCTTTTTTAGCCTTTGGGTCATTGCGATATCAGGAAGTGAACGAGGCTGGGTTTGAGTACATTATTTTTTTCCCTGGGTAAAGCGAATTTCCAACGATCTTCCGGTATTTGACTCTCTCTCTCTCTCTCTCTCTCTCTCTCTCTCTCTCTCTCTCTCTCTCTCTCTCTCCGTGACCCCACTTCCCTATCATCCCTGCCACATCCCCACACCCCCACGCCACCTTCCCCTCATCCTTCCTCCCCATCTCCCCTCTTCCCCCACCCACCCCACTAACCCATTCTTAAGAATCCTTGTCCAGAGCAGGATTGGAAGGGCTGAACAATGCACAGGAACAAAAACACTTTACATTTGTGAGTGGGTGATCAAGGACAGCTTTGCACAATTGAGAGAACCAGGATGCAAGTTTTGGACAGCGACCTGGACCTGTCTGTCTACCTGTGTCTTTGTTTGTCTGTCTGCCTGTGTGTCCGTCAGTCTGTCTGTCTGTCTACTGGTATCTGTTTGTCTGCCTGTCTGTTTGTATCTGTTTGTCTACCTGTGTGTCTTTGTTTGTTTACTGGTATCTGTTTGTTTGCCTGTCTGTTAGTATCTGTTTGTCTACATGTGTATCTTTGTTTGTCTGTCTACTAGTATCTACTTGTCTGTTTGTCTGTCTACTGGTATTGGTTTGTCTCCTTGTGTGTTATTGCGTTTGTCTGCCTGTTTGTCTATTATCTGTTTGTCTGCCTGTCTTGCTGTGTGTTGTTGGTTCTCTGTTTGTCTGTCTACTGGTATCTAATTGTCTGTCTGTCTGTCTGCTGGTATCTGTTTGTCTGTCTGTGTGATAATATCTTTTTGTCTGCCTGTCTGTCTGTTGGTATTTGTTTGTCTGCCTGTCTGTCTTTTGGTATTTGTTTGTCTGCCTGTCTGTCTGTTGGTATCTGTGTGTCTGCCTGTCTGTGTTGGTATCTGTGTGTCTGCCTGTCTGTCTGTTGGTATCTGTGTGTCTGCCTGTCTGTCTGTTGGTATCTGTGTGTCCGCCTGTCTTTGTTGGTATCTGTGTGTCTGCCTGTCTGTCTACTGGCATATGTTTGTCTGTCTGTCTACCTGTGGGGCCTTGTTTGTTTGTTTCTCTGTCTATTGGTATCTGTGTGTCTACTTGTCTTTCTACTGTTTTCTTTTTGTATGTCTGTCGTCTACTGGTATCTGTCTGTCTACCAGCCTGTCTGTCTGTTTGTCTGCCTGCCTGCCTGTCTGTTTGTCTGTCTGTCTGACTGTCTATAACTTTGTCTACCTTTTTCTGTCCGTTTTTTGATGTAGCAAGTTTGGAGAGTGCGTTGATTGTTTGTCTCTCACTGCTTACCTTTTCATCTGCCTGTCTGTCTGATACTTTATTGTTGATCGAGGAGAATTGTGCACAGCCGAAAACGATGACGCAACACTTGGCCAGTGAGGTGTGCCTGTCTGTTTGTATATCTCCCTTCGTTTCTTTATCTGTCTATGTTTGTCTGTATTTCTGCTTTTATGTTTGTTTCCTCCTGTCTAACGATTTATCCGTCGATGTAACAAGATTAAAAATTGAGTTAGATCCACAGTTTTAACTATGGAATTATTCTTGGCAAATCCTGTAATAAGCCTACTTTGTTTATGGCCAGTTATGAATGATTGAAGTTAATCTCTCTCTCTCTCTCTCTCTCAAGTTTACCAAAGACCTAGTTAAACAGCAGCTTAAAAAAAGAAATTATCTCCATATATTAAGCGTCTAATATTTAATATACTCTGATTCATACAAGAAAAAAAAATCTTACCCAATTTTCTTATATTCTTTACACTCTTGATTATGTTTATTAAAGTTAACCTGAGATGCTGACTGCTAGAAAAGTCTGTCTGAGGTACGAGACGTGTGTGTGTGTGTGTGTGTGTGTGTGTGTGTGTGTGTGTTTGTGTGTGTGTGTGTGTGTGTGTGTGTGTGTGGTGTACCGTAGTGTTCTGTAGTCTGTGTGTGTGTGTGTGTGTGTGTGTGTTTGTGTGTGTGTGTGTGTGTGTGTGTGCCTGTGTTATGGGGAGGGGGGGTGGCAGGGGGTCATGGTATTGGGGGTAATGAAAGGAGAGGGGACGGTACATGTGTGTCATGTCAGCCTGCACCTCAGCCCCCAGCCCGTCATTTTCACTTCAGTCTTGCATTGCCTGGCCGTTTTTTTTTTAAGCCACCAGGTCACTGCGGCCTCCCGAGATGAACGAAGCTGATTTTGAGCTCTTTTTCCATTTTTTTTTTTTTTCCCCTTCTGTAAAGAGCACTGTCCTGCGATCTTCCGGCATTTGACTCACTCTCTCTCTCTCTCTCTTTGTACATTAGAAAAAAGTCACGTTAGTCCATTGGACCTGGACACAAGCGTACTTACTGTACAGTCATTTCCCTGTAGTAACTTAGATTTTCTTTTGGTAGGAGGAACAAAAAATACGGGAATGTTCTGCATTATTCTCACCTTGTTTTTCCCCCAGATGACAAAATTATGATTATTTTCTCCCGAAGCTAAGATTATTAATTAAAGGAGGAACAGGTGCATTGATATTATTCTGCACTCCCTGCCAAATTCAATCACAGTTATAACTGGAATATGATTAGGAAATTGATGGTAAAATTGTTCGTACAGTAAATCAAGGTCCTGGTTAAAAAAAATGTACACCAACGCGTCCTAGTTCGAATCCAAAGAGATGACCGGAGATAAAGGTCAAGCAAAGAATTAAAATGGAATGATGGGCTATTGGTAAACAAGCTATCAGTGTGAAGGATAGGAAACCGCCTCCCTGAGAATAAAGACGTATGTAATTGATGTTCCCTTCCTGTTCTGACTAAATTCTTTGAAGTCAGCTTAAGGTTTCTCAAAGAAGAGTGGGAAAATTGTTGGGTATCACACAGAAGCATTTGTGTGTGTGTGTGCTTGTGTGTGTGTGTGTGTGTGTGTGTGTGTGTGTGTGTGTGTGTGTGTGTGTGTGTGTGTGTGTGTGTGTGTGTGTGTGTGTGTGTGTGTGTGTGTGTGTGTGTGTGTGTGTGTGTGTGTGTGTGTGTGTGTGCAGGAAAGTTTGTCAAAAGTAGAACGTATAACCAACACGGTAGGCATGTTAAGTCCTCCAAATGAGGGATAATACCAGAACAATTGTGTCTTAGGGGAAGGGGGTGTGGCAGGGGGCATGGTAGGTGGAAGGGTAGGGGAAGTGGTGGAGGAGGTGACAGGATGCATGATGCCAGTCCATTTCTTGACAATAACTTAAAACAATAGCAAAACAAAACAATCAACACCGACGTAGGAAGCCCAGAGGTGTGATCTCCGGGGTTATTATTATTATATTTTTTCAGATTATTGTGTTCTAGTTTTACGAGTTACATCACTATTCGACTATAATATGGAGCGATGTTGGTCTACAATTAATGTAACTTAGTGGCAGTCCAGTCCTCATTTCAGCTTTAACTCCCTAGCCATTCTTCACCCATACCCATTATTACAAATAAACTACCTCCCCTGCAAGTAAGAAGGAATGTTGCCTCCCTTGCATTATTTTACAGATATTTTTTTGGCAAATGCTCAGGCGAAGTTGTGTCCATGATGCCACCTCTCCATGCCTTCCCTCGTGCTACACGGGCATCTGGTAGCGCTCGTGACTGGAGTGTCACTCAGCCATATTGCAGAACTTCTGCCTATCAGAATTCTTTCGTTCCCCGAACTGCATCTCTCTGGAACTCGCTTCCCCAGAGTTGTTTCACTCCAAATTTCAACGCATAGCTGTTCAAGTCTAACTGTTACAGATATTTTATGAACAGAGGACACCAGTAATCTGGTGTTTGGATTATTTTTAAATTCATTTGTTTTTCCTTCCTCCGTTCTGTTATTTAAAAAACAAAAAAATCAGTCACCCACATTCACCCCATCCTTCACCCGCTCACTCCACCCACACTCACCTCAGCCCCCACCCATTCTGCTCACCCTCTCCTAAAAACGCTTGTCACCCACCAGCACCCACCCTGACCCCACCTACTAAGCCACCCTCACGCTGGATTAAGCCCACTCTCATTACAACTTCAAACCCCTCTCACCTTCCACCGTCCTTATGGCCCCACCACTCTCCTCTAAACTTCCTCTCTCTCTCTCTCTCTCTCTCTCTCTCTCTCTCTCTCTCTCTCTCTCTCTCTCACACACACACACACACACACACACACACACACACACACACACACACACACACACACACACACACACACACACACACACACACACACACACACACACACCACCTTCCCCTCATCCTTCCTCCCCATCTCCCCTCTTCCCCCACCCACCCCACTAACCCATTCTTAAAAATCCTTGTCCAGAGCAGGATTGGAAGGGCTGAACAATGCACAGGAACAAAAACACTGTACATTTGTGAGTGGGTGATCAAGGACAGCTTTGCACAATTGAGAGAACCAGGATGCAAGTTTTGGAGAGCAACCTGGACCTGTCTGTCTACCTGTGTCTTTGTTTGTCTGTCTACCTGTGTGTCCGTCAGCCTCTCTGTCTGTCTCCTGGCATCTGTTTTCTGCCTGTCTGTTAGTATCTGTTTGTGTACCTGTGTGTCTTTGTCTACTGGTATCTGTTTGTTTGCCTGTTTCTTAGTATCTGTTTGTTTACATGTGTATCTTTGTCTGTTTGTCTGTCTACTAGTATCTGTTTGTCTGTCTGTCTGTCTACTGGTATTAGTTTGTCTCCTTGTATGTTATTGTGTTTGTCTCCCTGTTTGTCTATTATCTGTTTGTCTGCCTGTCTTGCTGTATGTTGTTGGTTCTCTGTTTGTCTGTCTACTGGTATCTAATTGACTGTGTGTTTGCTGGTATCTGTTTGTCTGTCTGTGTGTTAATATCTTTTTGTCCGCCTGTCTGTCTGTTGGTATCTGTGTGTCTGCCTGTCTGTCTACTGGCATCTGTTTGTCTATCTGTCTACCTGTGGGGCCTTGTTTGTTTGTTTTTCTGTCTATTGGTATCTGTGTCTACTTGTCTTTCTACTGTTTTCTTTTTGTCTGTCTGTTGTCTACTGGTATCTGTCTGCCTGCCTGTCTGTCTGTTTGTCTGTCTGCCTGACTGTCTATAACTTTGTCTACCTTTTTATGTCCGGTTTTTGATGTAGTAAGTTTGGACAGTGCGTTAGTTGTTAGATTCTCGCTGCCTACCTTTTTATCTGTCTGTCTGTGTGTCTAATATTCTGTTGCTGATCGAGGAGAATTGTGCACAGCCGAAAACGATGACGCAAGATTTGGCCAGTGAGGTGTGCCTGTCTGTTTGTATATCTCCCTTCATTTCTTTATCTGTCTATGTTTGTATTTCTGCTTTTATGTTTGTTTCCTCCTGTCTAACGATTTATCTGTCTATGTAACAAGATTAAAATTTGAGTTAGATCCACAGTTATAACTATGGAATTATTTTTGGCAAAGCTCCTACAGTAGTAAGACCACTTTGTATATGTACAGTTATTAATGATTGAATTTACTCTCTCTCTGTCTGTCTGTCTGTCTCTCTCTCTCTCTCTCTCTCTCTCTCTCTCTCTCTCTCTCTCTCTCTCTCTCTCTCTCTCTCTCTCTCTCTCAAGTTTACCAGACACCCAGTTCAACAGCAGCTTAAAAAAGAAGTTACCTCCTTATAGTAAGCCTCTAAATCTCAATATTCACTAATCCATTAAAGAAAAATAAAGCAAAACATCTTAGCCAATTTTCTTAACATATCCTACACCCTTGATTATGTTTACTAAAATTAATCTAAGATGTTGACTGCTACGAAAGTCTCTGTGAGGTAGGAGACGTGTGTGTGTGTGTGTGTGTGTGTGTGTGTGTGTGTGTGTGTGTGTGACAGCGTGAAGTATAGCAGTGTTTAGTATGTATGTGTGTGTGTGTGTGTGTGTGTGTGTGACAGCGTGAAGTATAGCAGTGTTTAGTATGTGTGTGTGTGTGTGTGTGTGTGTGTGTGTGGTGTTGTGTGTGTGACAGCGTGAAGTATAGCATTGTTTAGTATGTATGTGTGTGTGTGTGACAGCATGAAGTATAGCAGTGTTTAGTATGTATGTGTGTGTGTGTGTGTGTGTGTGTGTGTGTGTGTGTGTCTGTCTGTCTGTCTTTTTATTATACCAAACATAATCCTTTCCCTTCCACGCTGAGCACCCCTAAATTACCTTCAGTTCTAGATAGCCCCCCAAGGGAGGAATCAAACCAACCACAAGCCGATATATATCTAGCGCGGCTCGGAATATGACCCTGACCTTGACGTCCTTTCACCAATTTCGAACTCATGGGAGATTTTCATCCCTATTGCACACCTGTAAAATTTTGTGATGATATCTTGAGCAGTTGCGAAGTTATCGTGGTAACAGACACACACATCTTGACCAACTTTCACCAATTTCGAACTCGTGATCGATTGGTTTCTTTACTACACACCTGTAAAATTTTGTGATGGTATCTTGAGCGGTTGAAAAGTTATAGTGGTAACAGGCACACAGACAGACAGGGAAATTGAAAACAATACCAGCTTCGCTATCGCGACTGATAACAATTGAATCAGGATGAAAATAATAGTGCACTTGGTTATGTAATAATCTCATAACCACAATACTCTATACTCTTACCTGTGCTATCCTTGTCTGTGTCCACCTGGTAACACATTTAGGGACCTGCATGTAACTTTGACTGTTGTGGGCCGTGTTCTTGGGGAAACTTTGGACCTAGATGATTTTATTACTTTATGAGCGTTGTGCAGTTGACAGGTATAAATCATCAAACTATTTTATTAGTATTTAATATTATTATTACCAGCCGCAATAGCGAAGCTAGTATTGCTCTCAAATTGTCTCTCTGTGTGTCTGTTAGCGTGATAACATCGCAATCGCTCATGATATCATCACAAAATTTTACAGGTGTATAGTAGGGAAAACAAAAAAACAATTACGAGTTCGAAATTGGTGAAAGTAGGTCTAGGTCTGTGTGTCTGTTACCACGATAACTTCGCAACCGCTCAAGATATCATCACAAAATTTAGCTGGTGTGTTGTAGGGATGAAAGTCTCTTACGAGTTCGAGAATGATATTCAGAGCCGCGCTAGCTAGGTATCGCCTAGCGGCTGGTGTGATTTCCCCCTTGGAAGAACCTCTAGTTATTATTATTATTATTATTATTATTATATTATTATTATTATTATTATTATTATCTCCTCCTCCTCCTAATCTTATTTTTATTCTTCTTTCTTCTTTTCTTCTTCTTCTTCCTTCTCTTGTTTTTCTTCTTCCTCTTCTTTCTCCTGTTCCCTTTCTTCCTCATCTTCTTCCTCTTCTTCTTTTTTTCTTCTTCTTCTCCTTTTCTTTCTTTTTTTCTTTCTTTCATCCTCTTCTACTTTTTTTCTTCTTGTTCACGCCAATGTATTCTTCAGTAGCACACCTAAAACCCCACATGTTTAAATTAATCTAAAGTAGCTCAGCCTAACCTGACCTAACTTGACCTCACAAAAACTTTTATTACCGTACGTAACTTTTTTAACCTAACCTATCAATCTCTCATCTTTAACCTACCACCACAAATTATAAATAGACAGATAGATAGACAGATAAATGGTGGGATTACAGATGTCAGTTCTGCGTGGTAAGAATCTCTAGCAAAAAGCGGATTTAAGGATCAGGTTTGTCTGTATAAAATAACTAAGCAAAAAAACAAGCAGTCTTTTTGTTAACTGAGGCTTCGCAGTGATAGCCTCGTTAAAATCCTTCTGTTAAGCTTCGGTAGTATTATGTGACCTCTGTCTGTCTGTCTGTCTGTCTGTCTCTGTCACTCTGTCTGTCTGTGTCTGTCACTCTCCCTCTCTGTCTGTCTGTCTGTCTGTCTGTCTGTCTGTCTGTCTCTGTCACTCTGTCTGTCTGTGTCTGTCACTCTCCCTCTCTGTCTGTCTGTCTGTCTGTCTGTGTCTGTCTCTCTCCCTCTCTGTCTGTCTGTCTCTCTGTCTGTCTGTGTCTGTCTCTCTCCCTATCTGTCTCTCTCTCTCTCTCTCTCTCTCTCTCTCTCTCTCTCTCTCTCTCTCTCTCTCTCTCTCTCTCCCTCTCTCTCTCTCTCACACACATTTTGTTTCTATCTTTTCTCTCTCTCTCTCTCTCTCTCTCTCTCTCTCTCTCTCTCTCTCTCTCTCTCTCTCTCTCTCTCTCACACACACACATTCTGTTTCTATCTTTTATCTGTTCCTTCGTCCCTTTGTCTAACTGATACCTGTAACCATCTGTCTGCATATCCATCCATACATCCATCTGTCTATCCAGCTGTCTGTCCTCCTTCATCCATCTGTCTATCCAGCTGTCTGTCCTCCTTCATCCATCTGTCTATCCAGCTGTCTGTCCTCCTTCATCCATCTGTCTATCCAGCTGTCTGTCCTTCTTCATCCATCTATCCATCCAGCTGTCTGTCTGTCCTTCAGCCATCTGTCTATCCAGCTTTCTGTCTTCCTTCATCCATATGCCTATCCAGCTGTTTGTCCTCCTTCATCCATCTGTCTATCCATCTGTCTGTCCAGCTGGTTGTCCTTCTGTCCATAACAAAACATCCTGAATTGTAGCCAGCATAAAAAATACTTCCACATAACTAATCCTGGCTCACCTTCAGTCCTTCATTCCGTCCGAAATTCACTCATTTCTCTATACCCTCATTCTCATTTCAGCATTTTTATTAATATTTCAGCATTTTTTTTAATATTTCGGCTTACATGTAGGTCCATTTCTACATACATTCCTTTTCTCATTTTAACACTACTCTTTTCAGTTCAGCATATATTAATTCTAGTTTTAGAATATTTAAAATTCTCTTTTTACTACTATCTTTATTTTCATATTTCGTGGTGCTGGAGATGGACGCCTTCACGTGGTGGCACTGATATAACTGGGTAGTGGCTCTGCCAGGTTATACAAGCATCCCTTAATTTCCTATGCCCTGACAGTAAAATGGTGGACTGCAGGAGACGGGTAACTTCAATTTGCAGTCCACTGGTATCACATTTTGATGAGCCTTGGGCTAGTACTACTGCTACTACCACTGCTGCTACTACTGCTACTACTACTACTACTACTACTACTACTGCTGCTGCTACTACTACTACTGCTACTACTACTACTACTACTACTACTGCTACTGCTACTACTACTACTTTTTTCGTTGTTCATCTTAAGGCCAGCTCTGTCGCCGATGGTGACTATCGAACATGTAATTCCAGCCTCTCTCTCTCTCTCTCTCTCTCTCTCTATAAAACAACCTTTCAGTCAGTCAACCTATATATCTACAGCCTGACGCCTTGAACCCATGAGGGGTGGCAACAGACAAATCGCCTCCGTGTCTTCCTGTCCTGTACCATTTGTCTGCCCTCCGACTGACACCTCATCTCTCATATATCTCTTCCCTCCATCCCCACACCTCATCCTTGGGCTCGTATTCTTATATGTAAGGAAGCTCCCTAACACCATTTCCTAAACGATTAATCTTGCTTGTTACACCTTACACTCCTCTTCTGTGTTACATAATTCCTTCGTATATCGCCATACTTGCATAAATAACACAAAAGAATATTAGCCACCTCTGTTACCCAGTGAGAATGTGGGCCCTGGTCTTACCCGCTTCCTCTTCCACTCTTCCTCTTCCCCGCTTCCTCTTCCACTCTTCCTCTTCCCCTCTTCCTCTTCCTTTTTCTCTATCTTTCCCTTAAAAATTATATATATAAACTACAATAGCATAGCCTTGGGTTCTTACTCTTGACATTTTTGAGCGAATTTCTTTTTTAAGCCCTTCAGTCTAATGACTTTTTTTTTTTTTTTTTTTTCAATTTCCTGGTGATTTTATCCGTCTTAGGGCTGGGCTAATGTAGCGAGGGTATCATTAAAGTCTGCATCTAACCTCCTTTAATTTGCAAAGTCCCCCCTAGTTCAAAAGGTCCCCCCAGATTCGGAAGGTCCCCCCCAAATTCGGAAGGTCCCCCCACTAATTTGGAAGGTTCCCCACAATTCGGAAGGTCCCCACCCAATTCGGAAGGCACCCCCTAATTCGGAAGGTGCCCCTCAAATTCGGAAGACCCTCCCCTGATTCGGAAGGTCCCCCTCAAGTTTGGAAGGTCCTTCCCTAAATTGGAAGGTCCCCACCTAATTCGGAAGGTCCCCCTCCTAATTTGGAAGGTCCCTCCCTAATTCGGAAGGTCCCCCCCAATTCAGAAGGTCCCTCCTCCTAATTCGGAGGGTCTTCCCATTATCGTAGTCATCGTCATCGTCACCAGCACTGTCATCACCATGGTTATCGCCATCATCATTGCCATCATCACCGTCATTGTCATCGTAATCATACACACACACACACACACACACACACACACACACACACACACACACACACACACACACACACACACACACACACAAAGCACTTCCACTCTGACATACACCACCCCCACTAAACACATATATTACACTGGTCAACAGCCAAAGTGGTTCTGACTTATTCTCACCAGTTTGTAACTAATTTGTTACCCCCAATCTCTAAACTGACCCTAAAATTTGGGTATCACGTAACGTTGGCGTACTACATCATAAGTGAGGGAAAATTCCATGAAACCTGCAGATTCGTCAAATGAGTGACAATAAGTTTATATATTGTTACAAAAATAATATACTTAGTCTTTAATTTATATCATATACTAAGCCAGTGGTTTCCAGCCTTTTCTGATTCTTGCCCCTCCTCACTGAATGCCACGTTCCTGGCGCCCCCCTTCCTCAAATACTATTTGGCACATGTCAATAAATATTGTAGATTTTTAATCTTTGAAATTGTTTATATATTCAGATAACTAGATTTCTTATTTATATCAGAAATATTTTCTCCATATTTAAAAATTACTGAATTCCATTATAATTCATAGTTTTCAAATATAATTACCCTCTTTATCAAACCTTCGCGTCCCCCCAGGCAGCCCTTCGTGCCCCCCTACGGGGGTGCGCCCCACAGGTTGGAAACCACTGTACTAAGCACAAACCGATATATATATATATATATATATATATATATATATATATATATAAAACATTATTATATGACCTTTGCACATTCGAAGTGCCTCTGCATTTTGCATTTGTAGGAGCAATTACTCTCATGGTGTAAAATCCTACAATAGTTGCTCATCATGTTTGGATTGAATCGGCCTTGATATCGGCTTTCAATTATGACAATTTCGTTGTGAAACCTTTTGCCAGGTTCATCACTGACATTGCCAAGAATAAATAGAAAGAAGTCCAATGAGAATGGAAGAAATTTATCTTGAGCGACATTTGAGCACCGAGTGCATAGTAACTAGTCAACATCTTGTCCACAAGCTCCTCATAATTTGATGCTCGAAAATTTCCTATGTAATTTTTGGTATGAACCATGAAGCTCTCCCAAGCAGCTCAGAAAGGCTCTTTACGAAATCCTGATCGTTGAGTATAAGATGAATTTGAGGGACTATTGAAAAAACCTGCCTTTACTTTGGCCTCAGATACAATTCCTTGGAATTTCGTTAGCAAGCAGTGGAAGCCAGCACCATCTTGATCCATGGCCTTCACAAAGTTCTTCTGTTGGAAGAACTTTGTGAAGGTGGAGGCAAGAATACTTTCTCAAGGTCAATAAGAGGTTTGTTAAGACAGTTGAACCTTCCAGTCATATCTTCCGGTCACACTGGGCATTCCTTTTGTGTGTAGTGCTTAGCGTCTGCTCTGCTGTCCCCTGAACAGAGAAAACATATGTGCATTGTGTAACGTTGCTGAAGTCCTAGAAGCAAGCAGACCACTTGCAGGTCCAAGAGATGCTCCGTTTATGTGTTTTGTACCCAGTAGCTGTCAACAGAGTACTCAGTTTCATAACTGTCATTCATTCCATGGGCATGCACAATTGGAACAGAAGGAAGCTCATTTTCATTATGGAGAAGGACTGCTTTCAGTGCATTCTTCCCAGAATCTATGAACAACCGCCATTTTCCTTTTTGATAAGGACGAGACTTACAAAAGTGTTGCATTAATGATACAACATCATTACAGTAACAAAGCATGTCATCCATCATGAAGTACAATGAGAGCTTTTCATGTCTGTGATGAAAGGTGGTGGTACAAACTCCACCTTGTAGCATGTTCCATTGCATGAGGCGAGATCCAAGGAAATCATTTTTCTCCTTGGGGGAGTTAAGGTCTCTTATAAGGTCATGCAGCTCTACCTGACTGGTGAGGTTTGGCTCCTTGTTATCTAAATCTTCTTGAAAGTCGATATCCATGTAACACTCCTCACTAGATTATGATGCACTTGTGGTACGTAATGGAGGATCTGGAACTAGAAGCTCAGCGTCATGGGGTGCTTGCCTTAGAGAAGGTACGTAAGGATACCTGATCTTGGGTAGAGTTTTCACTTAATTCCCTTTGGTATTAAAGAGACAAAAGTAGCAGTCAGGACAGTGATCATTTGGTTCGCGCCAAACCATTGGTACAGCGAAAGGCATACCTGATGGCCATTTCATGGGGTTTACATTGAGCTTGCATGCAATATGGGGTGCCCACTTCGTGTCTTGATTACCATCAGAACATTTGAAGTAATGCTCGTAAGCACTTCTACCATTCCTTGTAATTAGTCTGTTCAGGCTTTCAGGTGTATAGAACCCGCAGATGTAGCAGAAAGAGTCTGATGCATTCATACAGTTGAGGTGCTTCATTGCTTGCCAGCACAGATCAAGGCACTGTAACAGTAAGGAAAAACTGAAATGGCATAAGAGCAAATATAAGATTACCATTGCGTACATTGATGTCAAAGAAATAATCCATTCATCCATCCATCATCCAGTAATAATAATAATTGTTTGATGGTGGGAATATTTTACCCGACTTCCGGTTGTGGCTGATTCTCTTTGAGTTACTTAATATCTTGTGATTCTTGTACTTAACTGAAACTAATATAACCTCCACATTTACTAGTTGAATGCAACTTTACACGGTATAATTATCTATCCTATGATGGCAGTCGAATCGGATTTTCCAATACACGAGCAGATTTTCCTATGGTATAATGGTTCTCGAAAACTGGACGTGCTAGTGAAAATTGGATATCATATTCGAAATTTACAGGTTCATGTTGCTTAGAATCACCTAAAAATATATTAGAACCATAACACTTTATAAATTTTGTCGACCAGAGGATACGTACTTCACCAGTAGGAGGAAGGGTTATTTCTTCCAGTCACTTTCCCTCAGAATAGGTTTGGTGCCAATTAATTTCAGCACTACGACGACGACCTCGTTTTATTCTTCCAGACTGCTGACATTTATTTCTTTTTTCGAGAGAAATTGATTAATCTTCCCTATTAGTTTTTCCTCCCCTCTCCTCTGGCCCGTGGACCCTACCTCACTCCATCCTAGGGTGGGAAAAAGATTATATATGCTAATGATGATGATGATGATGATGATTATGATGATGATGATTATGATGATGACGCATTTCAGATACCCTTCTTTATTCCAGAAGTCCCCTGAATCTGTTCCTGAAATGCTTTAAAGTGCTTCTTTTAAATCTCGAATACTTACACTGTTTCGTTCCATTGGCTTTCCGTTCAGTTTCCGAAATTCAGCGTGGCATGGTTTAACAGCCGCGCCGACCCACCTTTTGCAGATATATTCGTTCATTTATTCCTCCGTGTCGAAGATCGTGCTAGCATTTCCGGGTTACCATTTGTTTTCGTTCGGAGTATCGAGGGTGGAATGAAGCCATGCACCACAGTTTTTTTTTTTTTTTTTTTTTTTTGCCTTCTCTCAAAATCTTTCCTTATTTTTCCTCGTCTTTCTCTTCCACCCAATTCATCCACTTCCTTGCTGTGGATTCTTTAACGTAGGAACTTTGCCGCACCGAGGTGATCTATTACGACAAGTGGAAATGTTGGCTGGGAGAGTGAGACAGGATAGAGCTTGACTTCTTTATTTCTCTAACGTCTCTGGCTGCACAGGATTGAGCTTGAGTTGTTTATTTCTCTAACGTTTAGGGCTGCACAGGATAGAGCTTGACTTCTTTATTTCTCTAATGTTTCTGGCTACACAGGATAGAGCTTGACTTCTTTATTATTAACGTTTTAGGCTACACTTCTATATTTCTATATTTCTCTAACGTTTCCTGCTACACAGGACAGAGCTTGACTTTTTATTTGTCTAACGTTTCGGGCTACAGACTCTGGCTCTCTGAAGATGGGTTCTGTTTAGCCCGCAACGTTAGAGAAAATGAAGACTTCAGGCTCTATCCTGTCTCTCTCCCACCCAACATTAAAATGGGTGTGTTCACCTGTTCTACCTTTCCTTTTCCCATCCTGGCCCTATCCTCCACTGCTGACCCTTTCCTTGCCCTCCTCCCCTGGCTATCCATTATTACTAAGGGGTTTTTGTTCACTATTCCTCTAATTTAGTCTGCCCTGGTTCCAGCACTGCGGCCCTCTCAATTATTCTCTCTCTCTCTCTCTCTCTCTCTCTCTCTCTCTCTCTCTCTCTCTCTCTCTCTCTCTCTCTCTCTCTCTCTCTCTCTTTCCAACTTTTCATTAGAGAGAGAGACCTCTCTCTCTCTGTCTCTTTCTTTATATATATATATATATATATATATATATATATATATATATATATATATATATATATATATATGTAGGCTGTATATACCGTATATATATATATATATATATATATATATATATATATATATATATATATATATAGATAGATAGATAGATAGATATAGATATAGATATAGATAGATAGATAGATAGACAGATCGATAGATAGATATACAGAGTATGTTTATATGTACCGTACGTATACATATATATTATATACAGATATATATATATATATATATATATATATATATATATATATATATATATATATATATATATCTTCCTGTCTATATATCTCTAGCTGTGTTCACGAGCATCTGTGTACTGTACCTCTTTGTTTCTCTCTCTCGCTTCATCCATCTCACCCTCTCCCTTATGACGCGTCCCTACCTTGTTTGTTCATTTCACTCCCTTCCCTTCCAATCTGCCTTAATCTGCCAGGTAAGTGAACCTGGCACAGTGTAAGAGAACCCTTGAACACTCCCCTTAGTAGTCAGTACATTAGGGAACCCTTGAGCGCTCCCCTTAGTCGTCATTACATTAGCGAACCCTTGAGCACTCCTCTTAGTCGTCAGTACATTAGGGAACCCTTGAGCGCATCCCCTAGCCGAACCCTCCACCTGAATAAGACCACAGCGAGGAATAGTATTAGATCCCTTTCCTGCCCAGTTGTTGTTCCTATTACTGTAGTGTTGATGGGATTGAGAACATAACAGTGTGGTGATGGTGTTATCTTTTGTGACAGAAGACTTGCGTCTGTCTATCTCTGCCTGTTTGTCTGTCTGTCTGTCCATTTGTCTATCTATCTGTATGTCTGTCTGTCTGTCTGTCTGTCCATCTGTATATCTATCTGTAACTGTCTGTCTGTCTGTCTGTCTATCTGTCTGCCTGTCTATCTATCAGTCTGTCTGTGAATATCTTTTTCTCTCCATTTATGTCTATCCATCTATCTGTCTATCAAGCAGTCTGTCTGTGAATATCTTTTTCTCTCCCTCTATCTGTCTATCAGTCTATGAATATCTTTTTCTTTCCCTCTACCTGTCTGTCTGTCTGTCTGTTAGTCAGTCTGTCTGTCTATCTATCTATCAGTCTGTCTGAATATCGTTTTCTCTTCCTCTGTCTAGCTGTCAATCTGTTTCTCTGTACATATAAATAACTTTTTCAGTCCTTCTTCCAGCCTATCTGCCTGTGTGTGTGTGTGTGTGTGTGTGTGTGTGTGTGTGTGTGTGTGTGTGTGTGTGTGTGTACAGAATTTATCATCCCACTGCGTCTACCTTATCAGTTAGCTCACATCTTTCCTCTTATCATATCAAAAAGCATCACCTGTGGGCAGAGGAACATACCAAGCCCTTCTCCTTACCTATGACGGTTTAGTTTTGGATGTAACTGCTTAATATTACCTTGTGCGTTATTTATGCAGAGTATGGCGATGGTTGAAGGATTTATTTAGCACTGGATAGAACAGTAACGACAGCAAAATAAATCGCTGAGGAATAGGTGTTCGGGAGCTTCTTTAATCGACGAGAATACACATACAGACCTAGGAATATAAGACAGTGGGGGAAAAAAATGGTCATGAATTATTAGGTATACTTTTACCCTATGCCGGTACTGCAAATTAAATATCCATACACCTGTAAACATATACATTTGAGTTTTGACATATATATAAAGGAAAATAGCTGTATATAGATGTGTGTGGGAAAATCTGCTGATATATTTCGACTGATAAAATTGTCGAGTTGGCCAAAATGTTGAAATGTCAGTATCTTATTGGAAATGCTTGACCATCGACCATTGTTGTTGAAATTTGTTGCTATGTTCTCAGGTCACTTGTGCAGTAGGTCATTATTATTATTATTATTATTATTATTATTATTGTTGTTGTTGTTGTTGTTGTTACCTAAGTATCATCACCTTCATCATGACCATGACTGTCATCATCATCATCATTAGTGGTATCATCACCTTCATCACTATAGCTCTCATCATCATCATCATCATCACCATAAGTTTAATCTTCATCTAAATCATCACCATTAACTATAATCATCATCATCATCATCATCATCATTATAAGTATCATATCCATCTTCATCAACGCTGTAACTATTATCATCATCATCACATCGTCATCATCATCATCATCATCATCATCATCATCATCATCATCTTCATAAGTATCATTATCATCATCATCATCATCATCATCATCGTCATATGTATCATCATCATCATCATCATTGTCATAAGTATCATGATTATCATCATCATTGTCATAAGTATCATCATCATCATCATCATCAGTCATAAGTATCATCATCATCATCATCATTGTCATAAGTATCATCATCATCATCATCATCATCATTGTCATAAGTATCATCATCATCATCATCATTGTCAGAAGTATCATCATCATTATCATCATTGTCATAAGTATCATCATCATCATCATCATTGTCATAAGTATCATCATCATTATCATCATTGTCATAAGTATCATCATCATCATCATCATCATTGTCATAAGTATCATCATCATTATCATCATTGTCATAAGTATCATCATCATCATCATCATCATTGTCATAAGTATCATCATCATCATCATCATTGTCATAAGTATCATCATCATCATCATCATTGTCATAAGTATCATCATCATCATCATCATCATTGTCATAAGTATCATCATCATCATCATCATTGTCATAAGTATCATCATCATCATCATCATTGTCATAAGTATCATCATCATCATCATCATCATTGTCATAAGTATCATCATCATCATCATCATCATCTCTAGTCAGTTCACTACAGGAGGAAGGCATCTCCCCTCTTTCTCCCCTGTAAAATTTAAGGAATAAATTGAATAACTAGAAAACACGCAGAGTGCGCATACCTCCACCAATGCCATTAAAAGGATCCGGATCCGTGGAGATATTGTATGAATACATGGATGAGGATTCGTCCCCAAATTTAATCAAGTGTTCCTTGACCCATGGCCCGTTCTTCCAACAAAACTTTATTGAAATTCACTGAGAAATTGTAGAGATACTTTGCGGGATAATCCGGATCCGGATCCGGATCCTCCCCCAAATTTAATCAATCATTTCTTGACCCATGGCCCACCTTTTCACCGAATTTCATTGAAATTCATTGAGAGCTTTTGGAGACACCGTCTGGGCAAACAGATAAATACAGGTGAATACATAACCTTCAGTTTCGTTGGCGAAGAAAATTCGGTCATTATCGAGGGAGGACAGTGGGGTGGGGGGAAAGGAAGGCAGAATGGCTGGGAATGCGGTCAGAGGTGGGGTCAGGGGGGGAATGGGACGCAGGGGAATGATGAAGGGGGAAGGGAGAGAGGGGTACACTCTTAACCCCGTCATTCAAGTGGCTCTGTAGATTTCCTAACACCTCTTCCTTATCGATTTATTTTGTACATTACACCTCAATATCCTTTCCTGTGTTACTGATGCAAACTAGTCTAAAATGATACAGATAACATGTATACGAAAGTTTCAATGTAGTCAAAATAAATCGCAAAGGAAGAGTTGCTCCAGAGCCTGCAAATCCCGGTAGGAAACGATTCATACTCCATCTCATACTCCAACTCATACTTCAACTCATACTCCAACTCATTTTCTAGGTCGAGACTGACTAAGAGATGAGGATTATTTAAAGCTCATATTTGTCTTCAGCTCACATATTAAGCTCACGAGAAGACTTAGATCTCACAAATGAAGCTCACGAGAAGACTAGAGCTCACAGGTGCCTTGGCGATGGTAATGGCAAAGTGGAGTGCAAGATCCTACTTTTAGACGATCATTTATGGAACGCCTGTGGTTATTACGTATGGTTAGCCTGCATCCCGTATTACACAGTGCAGTTAGCAGCCAGATAGCAAGGCCAGATACGTCCCAGCATTGTCAAGTAGTAAAAAAATCATCAAAAATAGTTTTGAAGTCAGCATCCCACTTTCGACATTAGTTTTAAAAAATGGACCCTTCATCTCACCTACTAAATCCACCTCACTTACTACTCAGACGGTTTTGTTCAGCTGGAAGTGAGTCATAGGAGCCTGGGTGTGCCCCTACTGGTACCATCAACCCTTTCTTGTTCGGGCAACTCTGGTACTGCCCTCTCCCCAGACGTTTTTATTCAGCTGAAAGAGGAGCCTGGGAGTATTAATACCCGGCCGCCTCCCCCACCCCTTCCTGTGCTGCCCCACTGCAGGTTAATAGATATCACCTGGTCTGGAACATCAGGGGTGTGTGCTTCGGTTTAAAATTTTTCATTTGGGGTTTTCCTCTTTATGTTAACATCGTGCTGATGCGTTTTAACAGTGCTTTTCTCTTTTGCTTCTGTCCCTTGCCCTGCTTTACATATTTCTCCAGCACTCCATTAACTCCAGGGAGGGTAATCGATTCTTGTATTCCTTGCGTCACTGGAAGTTATACCCACATAATATACTACTGCTGCTGTTACTACTACTACTACTACTACTGCTGTGCTGCTGCTGCTGCTGTTACTACTACTACTACTACTACTGCTGTGCTGCTGCTGCTGCTGCCGCCGCCGCCGCCGCCGCCGCCGCTGCTGCAGCTGCTGCTGCTGCCGAACTCCTCCTCCTCCTCTTCCTTGCGGGAAACATGGAAACAGTATCAGACGATTTTTTTTTTTTTTCTATCAAATCCTCTCCTCGTGCTGAATCGGTGTTGAAGAGGGATGCCTTCACGCGATAACACCAGTACATCCGGGAGGCGCCGCGGCCCGGGTATATGAGCATCCCACAACGTCCTCCTTATCCACTGAAAGGAAGATGGTGGACAGTAGGTGAAGGGTAAATTTAGCCTGCAGTCCACCGGGTTCAGGTGTAGATTAACCTTGAACAACAATAAGAACAGCAACAGAAGTGGTGAAGTACTGTTTAGGAAATATTTAAAGAGAAAAATTATGTATATATCTAAGTTTGTTTGGACCTCTCTCTCTCTCTCTCACTCTCTCTCTCTCACACACACACACACACACACACACACACACACACACACACACACACACACACACACACACACACACACACACACACACACACACACACACACACACACACACCTGTCAATCTTCTATCAGTTCCGCCTGACATTTTACCGTTTCACACCTGTCTCATGCCAGTGTCATGAGATTTTTTTTCTTTTATTATGAAAAAAAAAAAAAAAATCAAGATCAGTGACTGTGTTGATGATAAATAGAAACAGTGTCATCAACGGTATATTATCGCTCAGTGAACCAGCGGGATATTTGAAGTTTTGCCAAGACTGGGTGGAACTGGTTAGTAGACAGTAGGTTATAATGGAGAAGGTGGGAAAGTTATGATGGTCATGATGATGGTGGTGGTGATGATGGTAGTGGTGGTGGTGGTGATGATGATGGTGATGGTGGTGATGATGATGGTGATGATGATGATGATGATTTTGATGATAGCTCTTGATGATGATGATGATGATGATGGCAGCACTTAACCAGTATAAAAGTTTCTAGAGACAGCAAAATTGAAATTAAAAAAAAAATGATCCAAGATGTCAGATTTAACCAATTATTTTACCAATTTCGTTCCGAGCTTTCATTTCAGAGAGAGAGAGAGAGAGAGAATTATAAATTTGGAAGCTAGGGGCGGTGTGATTATTAACGTGTTGAGTCTGGGACCATCTTTCTCAGTTTCTTCTTGATGCTTCCAGATTTATCTCACTCAAGAAATGCCTCTCATACTCAAGGCTATACTGTATGTCACTTCTCCAGTTCGATAAGTCTTTCCTAAGCTGAATAAAATCAATGAATTAGCACAAAAAAAATAAAAAATAAAAAATTCAGGGAGCAAACATAATTTTAGATATCGTGATGTCTTGTTATGTCATCATCATCGTCATTATCATTATCAACATCATCATCATAAAAATCATCATCAACATCATCATAAAAATAATCATCATCATCATCATTATCATCATCACCATCATCATCATTATCATCCATCAATCTGTGAAAGGACTGAGGGTCAGCCAAGGATGACGAGATATGTTACTGAATACAACAGGTAAGAGATCAAGGTCACAGGACAAGATCAACTCAAACAGTCTTGATCCGATTTAAGCCAAAGTTAGTGGAAGAGTTGAGGGTCAGACAAGAGTAACGTAATTCTATTTTGAGAGGAATTGGTGGAAGGTTAAGGTTACAGGGCAAAGTCAGATATTCAGTCATTAGATCATTTGCTGGGGCGCGGGTATTGCACTCTCAGCATTCCATTTTATCTATGATTCTTGGTGCTTTCAGACGCTTCATTCCATTTCGTACAGGCTTTTCGAACTGATGGGGTTTGATACAGCGTTCCCAGTACGATATTTCAAAGGTTATCGCTGCCTGGTTCAAAATACAGAGGACAGTGCGAGTCTCCGAACTTTCATCACTGACAGAACTGGAATTGTGTGTGTGTGTGTGTGTGTGTGTGTGTGTGTGTGTGTGTGTGTGTTCATTTCTTTTCTACTAACCTAAATTTCTGATTAAAGAAAAAGTAATATCTGATCATTCAGTTCGGGCATAAAGTAGTTTCCACACACGATCTTTTTCCTTAAAAGAATTCCCCAAATGGTAGGCTTTGATAAGGAGGTTTGGAACTCTCTAAGGTTTCCATGGTAACCGTTTCAGGGGTGGCTTTATGGGAGGGTGTGGAAAGAGTACCCCTCCCCCCCATTTTTGGCAGACCAAAGATTACTTATAACAAAGAGCAGTGTTGATTACCAAAATATGAGTAAATTTTATCACAGAATCAGCTCAGTGAAAAGATGGATTTGGCAATAAATTTTGAAGAAAATGTAATTAATAGCATGGATTTAAAAATGAGGTAATTTCATTATGAATCACACACACACACACACACACACACACACACACACACACACACACACACACACACACACACACACACACACACACACACACACACACACACAGTCAAGACAGGAACTGTACACTCTGAAACACTGCTCGACAATTCTGACTTACCGTACTGGCCGCCGCGTCACATCAAGCCACACACACCAATTGGAGTTCTGTCAGGGATGAAAGTTAGGAGACTCGCACTGCCCACTACATTTTGAACCAGAGAACGATAATTTTTGAATAACGGGACTGGGACGCTGTATCCAACCCTTCCAGTCCGAAAAGCGTCTGGTACGTGGAATAAAGCGTCTGAAAGCACCAAGAATAACAGGTGAAAAGGAATACTGAGAGTGAAATGCCCGCGACCCAGCCACTGGTCTAAGGTCTGAATATTTGACTTTGCCCTGTAGCCTTAAATTTCTACTGATTCTTCTCCAAATAGACTTCCTTCACTCTTGTCTGACCCTCAACAGTTCCACCAACTTTGGTCTAAATCGAATCAAAACTGTTTGAGTTGACTTTGTTCTGTGACCTTGATCTTTTACCAATTGTTGTCAGTAGCAGATCTCTTCATCCTTGGTTGTCCCTCAGTCCTTCCATATGATGATGATCATGATCATGGTGATAATGATGATTATGATAATGATGATGGTGATGGTTGCTATTATGATGACTGATGATGATGATGATGACGATGGTTATGATGATGATGATGACCATGATTATGATGGTGATGATGATAGTGACGGTGATGATGACGTTGATGATGACATTCAGGCCCCAACTGTACAAATGAGTTGAACAGGGACGAGAGGAAAACCAACTTCATCCAAGTGTCTGACCGACCCAAGAATCGAACTCCCGCCCTTCCACTTGCGAGCTAGATATGTTACCACTGCACCACCTGTTCCCCTCGTTGGTATGGGTAGCGATTTGTGCTGCTGACTTTACCTGCTGGATTTTTTTTTTTTCTTTTTACAAGCCAAATTCCAAAATGGAGTCAAGCTTGGCCCTTTCTTTTTCCAGGAAGGCTTAGGTAAGGTTAGGTCAGATTGAGTTTGGTTGGGTTGAGTTTGGTTAGGCTCGAGTGAGTTGGGCGAGGCTGGGTTGAGTGGGGTGAGGCTGGGTTGAATTGGGTGAGGCTGGGTTGAGTGGGGTGAGGCTGGGTTGAGTGGGGTGAGGCTGGGTTGAGTGGGGTGAGGCTGGGTTGAGTTGGGTGTGGCTGGGTTGAGTGGGGTGAGGCTGGGTTGAGTTGGGTGAGGCTGGGTTGAGTGGGGTGAGGCTGGGTTAAGTTGGGTGAGGCTGAGTTGAGTGGGGTGAGGCTGGCTTGAGTGGGGTGAGGCTGGCTTGAGTGGAGTGAGGCTGGCTTGAGTTGGGCGAGACAGGATTAAGTTGGGTTAGGTTGGGTGATTTGGGTCAGGTTAAGTTGCACCGGGTTGGACTGACGATGTGGGTTAGGCTACGATGGATTGAGTTGGGTTGGGTTGCAATGGATTGGATTGGGTTGATTTGGATTAAGTCTGGATGGACTGAGCTGCGTTGGATTTCACTGATTTTTTTAATGCGAGGAAGAAGGAACCAAAGGCCATGAGCCCGCAATAACAGTTCCCTCCGAGAGAAAAACAGAACACAAGAGAGAGCCAAATTCAAGATCCGATCATTTTGAGATGCCTGGACACACTGCGTTTGAAAGACTGGAGATCATAGGAAGCAGGAAATACAGACAGAGGGAGACAGTTCCAGACGGACTGGGAGCAACGGTTATCTCTTGCATTAGAGAGCTGGACAGAAAAAGGATGAGAGTTTGCTGCTTGAAGGATGCTACGCGCCCTTCGTAGAGATGGAGGAATGCAAGCAGACAGTTCAGAGGAGCAGTGACCATTGAAGTAGCGATAGAAAAGAGATAAAGATGCAACACTGCGGCGAAGAGACAGAGGTTGAAGGGAGTCAGTAAGAGGAGGAGAGTTAATGAGACGAAAAGCCTTTGACTCCACCGTATTGAGAGGAGCTGTATGTGGGGAGCCTCCCCACACATGAGAGTTGTACTCCACACAGGGGCGGATAAAACCCCTGTATAGAGTCAACAACTGTGCAGGGGTAAAGAAGGTACGGAGTCAGGTTGGGTTGAGCTGGACTGGATTGGTTTGACAATAGTTGCATTGGGTTAGGTTAGACTGGGTTAGGTTGGCTTGATTTGGATTGGATTATGTTGGGGTAGGTTGGGTTGGGTTTAATAAGATTATATCAAGATTAGTTTGGTTTGGGCTGGGTTAGGTTAGATTAGGGCTATGTGGAGTAAAGACGACTATACTAAGAAAGGAAAACAAAACCCGCCGCGGTGAAATGGCCTGCGGGT
The DNA here is from genome assembly GCF_032717465.1 of Coenobita brevimanus. Classification (NCBI taxonomy): domain Eukaryota; kingdom Metazoa; phylum Arthropoda; class Malacostraca; order Decapoda; family Coenobitidae; genus Coenobita; species Coenobita brevimanus. Next base: position 8,965,500 of record NC_137069.1, on the reverse strand, counting down.
CTGAAATATGTATCCGGTCACCTGCCTCTGTATTCTGGTCTCCTCTCAGGACAAGACCAGCCAGGAACGCCACACAAGAGATATTCTGCCGTCTTTCGTTATAATATTTTTGTCAGCATTGCAAGACGCTACGCACAGTGAAAGCAACATGACTTTATCGTGTTCTTGTTGCTGAAGAAAACTTTGAGTGGAATTATAACTATTTATATTATCACTATTATCACCGTATTATTTATATTATCTCTGTATTTTATTATCATTATTTATATTGTTAATCCTACGCACTCTTTTTCAACTGGATATCATTAATCCCATGACTTTTTTCAACGGCCAAAACTCTGGCCATAGAATTTAATAGTCAGTTCCCTGAGGCCCAGTAGTCCTCCTGTGTACCGTACACCAACATATGTCACCACTTCGGCGCTAACACCCACCGTCCATATTGAATATATGTTTGGGTTACCTTATACAGAACTGATGCATTGGTATTAGCGAGGGTGTCTTTGCGGTATATCGGCGGGTCTTATGGTAGATCAGCAAGTCTGCATAACGAAATTCAAATTCTTTAAACTGTTCCCCTGCCCCAGCCGGGATTCGAACCCACGAACATTGGGACAGCTGACCACCCTTCTACCGACTCGACCGAAAAAAAAAAAATAAATAAATAAATAAGCTGAATAAAATCGTCAGGAGGAAGCGAAAATAAATGGAAAAAAGGGTCTTCATATTGCAAACATATTTTTTATTTTCATAAAGTGTGTGTGGAATGTTTGTGGGGTAACCAAATAAAACCTGTGAAAATTTTGGCTGCAGAGAGAGAGAGAGAGAGAGAGAGAGAGGGACAGACAGACAGAGAAGGAGCCCTCATGAGACTGTGTGTGTGTGTGTGTGTGTGTGTGTGTGTGTGTGTGTGACAGACAGACAGACACAGACACACAGACAGACAGACAGAGAAACAGTGAGAGTCCATGACAGACCAAGAATGACAGCCCTCATGATAGAGCAAGAGAGAGAGAGAGAGAGAGAGAGAGAGAGAGAGAGAGAAACCGCTGCGAGAGAGTCCGTGAGATAGAGCAAGCAAGAGAGAGAGAGAGAGAGAGAGAGAAAAAAAAAAACCGCTGCGAGAGAGTCCGTGAGATAGAGCAAGCAAGAGAGAGAGAGAGAGGTGGTGGGGAGACATTTTTTGGTGGGAAACTTTACATTTAGGTCACTGGCAGCCCAGGAGAGGTAGTGTCCCAGTTTTACACCTCTGAGTCACGTTATATATTGATACCGGGAAACAATGCTGTCCGTTTATCTTTCCCCTGGTGGTCTAGTGGGTTACGGTGCCTGGTGGGGTGAAGGGGGAGTGTGGTGTGTGTTTAATACTATAGTCATCCTCATTGGTTAAGAAAGCTCCCCAACACCTTTTTCTAAGCGATTTAGTTTGTTATACGTTGCTGTCCTGTTCTGTGTTACATACATCCCTCCAGTATCCTGACATTCGAACACCTTTTCCTGGGCGACTTATTTTGTTTAGTATAGCTTACTGGCCTCTTCTCTGTTACTTAAATCCTTCCGATATCCTAACACCCGAACACCTTTTCGTAAGCGATTTATTTTTCATTAGACGTTAGTCTCCTCTTCTGTGTTATATTTCTTCCAGTATCTCCATACTCTGCATAAATAGCCTTCAGTGGGGATACTAACCACCCATATCCAAAAATAAATCGGTAAGGAAGAGGCGTTAGGGAGCTTCCTAAACGACGAGAATACGAAACTAGGAGTCATTGTAAATGTTGTCCCTTCTGGTGGTTTAGTGGACTGCGATGCCTGACGGGGTGAAGGGGATATGCAGTTTGATTCGGTTTATGGGTCGTATATCAGGAGACATTGGAGCTTTCTTAACACAGTTATCTTTGCGATTTATTCTGGACAGTATTCCCAATTTTTCTCGTATGTGTTACTGATGTAAACCGGTATTAAAATGATATACCTAACCACAAGACAATATAAGGTGTACTGGCAAATAAGTCTGTAAGAAAAAGGTACTGCGAGTCTACTGTGCGACTCAGAATAAGGGCCTGAGTCTCCGAATAAGGGCCCGAGTCTCCGAATAAGAAGGCATTTAAATCCAGAAATGATCTGAGGATTTTGATTAACTGGGAAAATACAAATTATCTTGACTGATTTGGTTGAATATATACACAACTTTGCATTAAATCCCTGCTGACGTTAGATGATTTTATTAGCTAAGAAAAATCTACTGCAGCAGTGATGGTAATGATGATAATGATTACTACTACTGATAATAATAATAATAATAATAATAAGAATAATATCACCACCACCTCAACCATCACCATCACCATCACCACCCCCAACAACAACATCAACACAAATAAATACACAAAACCTAACTAAAATCCCTCCGTTCCACAACATACAAACCCTGCCTTCAGTTCCACCTTAAGTCACACATATTTCCTGACCCCAAGGGAACCCACCAGCGATATCCTTCCTTACGAGGTGGACGGCACGTAACTCAGGCGACATTGACCCGGGGGATGGATGTACAGGGCAGATCAGGTCAAGATGTATGTGGTGACCTGGGGGTACAGGGGATAGGGAGTGAGGGGTTTGTTTTAGTGGGCCCTTCCTGTTCCTCTCTCTCTCTCTCTCTCTCTCTCTCTCTCTCTCCGTTCCTCCGTTTCCACTTCTTTTCCCTGTCCTTCTCTCTTCTTCTCTTTCTTCCTCTGTCCTTCTCTCTCATTTTCTCTTCCATTTTCGCTTCCCTTTCCTTCCGTCTGTGTCTTCCATCTACCCTCCCTCTCCTCCTGCCTTCTTCGCTCTTTGTCTCCCCCTCTCTCCCCTCCAGTTCCTTCTCCTCCCCCTTCCCTTTCTCCTCTACATCGCTCCCTCTCCCCCTCCCCTTCCCTTCTCTACATCCCTCTCTCTCCCCCTTCCCCTCCCTTTCCTCTCTACATCCCTCCCTCTCCCTTTTACATCCCTCTCTCTCCCCCTTCCCCTCCCTCTCCTCTCTACATCTATCCCTCTCCCCTGTACACCCCTCTTTCTTCACCTCCCTCTCCCTCTTCCCTCTACATCTCTCCCTCTCCCCTTCCCTTTCCCTTCTACACCCCTCTCTCTCCCTTTCCCTCTCTCTCCCCTTCCCTCTCTCCTCTACATCCCTCCCTTTCCCTCTCCTTCTCCCTTTCCCTTCCACATCCCTCCCTCTCCCCTTCCCTCTCTCCCTCTCCCCCTTCTCTCCCTCCCCCTCCCTCTCCCCTTCCCTCTCTCCCTCTCCCCCTTCTCTCCCTCCCCCTCCCTCTCCCCCTCTCTTCCCTCTCTCAACTTTCCTGTATGTTGCCTGGGACGGACGGACGTCGGAAGGGGAAAGTATTTCAGACATTTCAGCCCCTTGCCTCACCCCCCCCCTCTCTCTCTCTCTCTCTCTCTCTCTCTCTCTCTCTCTCACACACACACACACACACACACACACACACACACACACACACACACACACACACACACACACACACACACACACACACACACACACACACACACACACACACACACACACACACACACACTGCTGTACCGTCCTTGTCTTATACAGGATAGTCCATATCTATAAAACCTTCTTCCACTCCACAGGTGCTGTCTCGTGTGTTATGGGGACGGCCTTGTGCAGCGTTGTCAATGTCTAATTTGTCTCATTTATTCTCCTCTTACTCCCACTGCCACATCCACTCCCACACCAGCAGACTGAGCCGTCCTAGTAGTCCCTTAAAATCACATTAGCCTTACTTTTAGTGGAGCGCTATTTACGGACGACTCTCTATTGCAACATTTTTATTTCAGTATATATTTACTTGTTCCTTTATCTTTTGACGTCTATTTCCATAATGCTTTTCAGTGTCAGTCTTCCATATTATACTGTACCTTTTCTTTTTCTTTTTTTTTTAATCGCTTTTAAGTACATTTTCAGGTAATTTTCGGAATTTTACTCAATTATCAGACACAGAAAATATTATGCTCATCAGTGAACTTAAGCAGTTATACTTTTTCTTCTATAAGTATCTGTCCCTTTTTTTTTCTTTTTTTTGTTCTTGCCTAGCCCACTTAGTAAGGATGAGTTAACGGGGGCTTCTTCAGTTCCCGACTTTGTATATTACTTTATCTATGTTAGAATTATCTAACCTAACCTAACTAAGCCTAGTCTAATCCAGCCTAACCTAATCCAGCTCAATCCAGTCCAATCTAATCCAGTCCAGTCCAACCCAACCCAATCCAACCCAACCCAATCCAACCCAACCCAACCCAACCCAGCCCAGCCCAGCCTAACCCAACCCAACCCAACCCAACCCAACCCAACCCAACCCAACCCAACCCAACCCAACCTAGTCCAGCCCAGTCCATGCCAAGCCAAGTCAGTCCAAACTAGTCCAGTTCAACCTAATCAAACCTCCTATTAACGTAAATGGGATTACACGAAACTCGGGATTACACGAAGTAATTGTGTGTGTGTGTGTGTGTGTGTGTGTGTGTGTGTGTGTGTGTGTGTGTGTACCGCTAAAATTCACACAGCTAGTACACCTTGTTATTCACCTGTTGGGCCGTATCGTCATGTCATACTTTATCACTTTTTTTTTTTTTTATCACGCTGTGCCGTTCATCTCATATTGCACCGTTCTCGTACTGTAGTGTAGCTGTACCGTTCACGTTACACTGTTGACATGTATGTTACGCCCTACCACGTTTATCCTACTGTACCGTTCTCGTTCCCTATGGTGCAACTGTACCTTTTATGTCACAGTACCGTTCTTCCATACTGCACCGCTTGTTCAACTGTACGTTACTTATCTCTTGTCTTGCCACTCCTCCTCCTCCTCTTCCTCCTCCTTCTACTACTACTACTACTACTACTACTACTACTACTACTGCAACTATTGCAATAACATCCACTCAGCCCACACCCACCATATTCCCCTGTAGGGCTGTACCGTTCACGTCAAACTGCACCGTTTTTGTCACACTGTACTGTTCTTGACATTACCCTTCTCATTTCTGTACACTTTTTGTTCATGTGTTCACAGTCCTACCGTTATTGTTCCAGGAGCTGCGGTGGCCCGATGGTTAACGTACTTGTCTGGCGATGCGTGAGCCCAGAGTCAAGGGTTCAAGCCCACACCACGGCGGACATTTAAGGTGGGTGCTAGTAGTATGTCCTTTCATTTTCTTGCTTCTTCTCACACCTTGTCAGTTTTACCAGAGACGTACACAGGCCCTGACACACACACACACACACACACACACACACACACACACACACACACACACACACACACACACACACACACACACACACACAAGATAGCCACTAAAACACTTCGACTTTCACATCCATCACTCTGCTTGCAGATTCTCTTTCCCAGTTCGTACATCGCCAGCTTGGGGGAAGGGTTAATTTTGGACATCACTCTCCCTGAAATGATCAGATACAACTATAGACAGTGTTGTTCTCTATTTTTTTCTACACAACTCTTTAACTGTACCTTCCTTGTCCTGCTGTACCGCTCTTTATTTCCTGTATCCTGTACCCCTCAGCCTGTGAACCCTCCATATCCACCTGGAATGCTGTACCGTTTTTATTACCATACCGTTTTTACCACTGTACCGTTCCTATTACTATACCGCTTTTATTACTGTACCGTTTTTATTGCTATGCCGTTTATATTACTGTACCATGTTTATTACTGTACCGTTTATATTACTGTACCGTTTATATTACTGTACCGTTTATATTACTGTACCGTTTATATTACTGTACCGTTTTTATTACTGTACCGTTTTTATTACTACCGTTTTTATTACTACCGTTTTTATTACTACCGTTTTTATTACTACCGTTTTTATTACTGTACCGTTTTTATTACTGTACCGTTTTTATTACTACCGTCTTTGTTACTACAGTTTTTATTACTGTACCGTTTTTATTACTGTACCGTGTTTATTACTGTACCGTGTTTATTACTGTACCATTTTTATTACTGTACCGTTTTTATTACTACCGTTTTTATTACTGTACCGTTTTTATTACTGTATCGTTTTTATTACTGTACCGTGTTTATTACTGTACCGTTTTTATTACTGTACCGTTTTTATTACTGTACTGTTTTTATTACTGTACCGTTTTTATTACTGTACCGTTTTTATTACTGTACCGTTTTTATTACTGTACCGTTTTTATTACTGTACCGTGTTTATTACTGTACCGTGTTTATTACTGTACCGTTTTTATTACTGTACCGTGTTTATTACTGTACCGTTTTTATTACTGTACCGTTTTTATTACTGTATCGTGTTTATTACTGTACCGTGTTTATTACTGTACCGTTTTTATTACTGTACCGTTTTTATTACTGTACCATTTTTATTACTAGACCATTTTTATTACTACCATTTTTATTACTGTACCGTGTTTATTATTACCGTTTTTATTACTACCGTTTTTATTACTGTACCGTTTTTATTACTGTACCGTTTTTATTATTGTACCGTTTTTATTATTGTACCGTTTTTATTATTATACCGTTTTTATTACTGTACCGTTTTTCTTATTACCGTTTTTATTACTGTACCGTTTTTATTACCGTTTTTATTACTGTACCGTTTTTATTACCGTTTTTATTACTGTACCGTTTTTATTACCGTTTTTATTACTGTACCGTTTTTATTACCGTTTTTATTACTGCCGTTTTTATTACTGTACCGTTTTTATTACTGTACCGTTTTTATTACCGTTTTTATTACTGCCGTTTTTATTACTGTACCGTTTTTATTACTACCGTTTTTATTGCTGTACCGTTTTTATTACTGCCGTTTTTATTACTGTACCGTTTTTATTATTGTACCGTTTTTGCCGTACGAAGGAAGTTAGCTTTATTCTCATCAATTTATTATTATTTTTTTCATTTATTGTATTTTATTATTGTTTTTGTGATGGTGGGTTATATGATGATTCTTCCGTTATATATCTTAATACCTTCTGGTTCTATCCTGTCTTCCACCCTCTGCCTCCCTCCTGCCTATCACCCTGTGCCTTCCTCCTGCCTCCCACCCCCTGCCTCCCTCCTGCCTCCCACCCTCTCCTCCCCCTTGCCTACCATCCTTTGTCTCCCTCCTGCCTACCATCCCTTGCCTCCCTCCTGTCTCCCACCCCCTGCCTCCCTCCTGCCTACCACTCTCTGTCTTCCTCCTGCCTACCGTCTCTGCCTCCTTCCTACATAACAACCCCCTACTTATATATGCCTTCCTCCTACCTTAGACACCGTGCCTTACCATGCCTTTTACTCTTTGTCTCCTTCCTGCCTACCACCCTTTGCCTCTCTCCTGCCTATCTTCCTCTTGCCTGTCACCCTCTGCCTCCCTCCTGCCTGTCACCCTCTGCCTCCCTCCTGCCTACCACCTCTGCCTGGCTTCAGCTCAAGTTACCTTCAGTCACTTCATAATGCTTAACAGAACCAAAGGCCTTCTGTTAAGAGCGACATGTTCTGGAGAGACGAAATTTAATAACAGCTCTTTAAGGTTGAACAGTTCATGGATGGAGTGTGTTTGAACTGATTGGCAACCAAGGAGACGCATAGTGTGTTTGAGAGAGTGCTTGGAATAGTTTGTTTAGCAAGGCTGGCAATTTGTATCTGATTACATACCTATTTTTCTTTTCTTTTTTTTAGCTCAGTTGATGGCCAGGTGTAGCCAGAGCGGAGGACCCATTTGACTAGCAACCAAGGAGACGCATTTTTACGTAAGACTTAAAGACAGCTGCTTTTTAACTACGTCGCCGCAGGATCTCATTAAAAAAAAAAAAAAAAAAAAAACTGTCTGGAGTGAGATAGGATGGAGGATAAATGACTGCCTAAGAGAGAAGTGATCAACCCCTCTCATGGTGGGGGTAACTTTAGGTATATTATTCCACTTCACGGTTTTATTAAGCTGAAAACGAGGTGTGACCGAATACGTAGCGGAATAATCGAAGTCATCTGAAACACCCATTAGTTTGGATAGGATTCTTATTGAGTTTCGTCAGTTGTCAATTTTCTTCAGTCCAGACGATTTTCTTCAGCTGAGAGTGAGTCATAGGAGCCTGGGAGTGTTAACGATGTGTGTGGGTCAGTGAAGTAAAGGGTATGGGTTCGATTCCGGGTTGGTGTGCATTTAAATAGCGTCAGACGAGATATGATGCTTTAGAGGATGATTGAGGCGTGTGTGTGTGTGTGTGTGTGTATGTGTGTGTGTGTGTGTGAGAGAGAGAGAGAGAGCGCGCAAAAGGGTGCCTACGATGTGTCACCACTTGGTCAGACATACTTGACACGCAAACTACCCACTTCTCTCTCTCTCTCTCTCTCTCTCTGACACCAACACCTTTAGTTTAATTATCTCCATTGGGGCGACCGTGATAGAGGGATTATGTCGTAAGCCTGAGGTATGAACCAGCTCCCCGTTCCTCTCTCTCTCTCTCTCTCTCTCTCTCTCTCTCTCTATCTCTCTCATAATTATTACCCCTGTCCCCACCCAGGAGGGGCTCTGTAACGGGTATTGTTTTCACTCGGTTTGTCTGTTTGTTTGTCTGTCTGTCTGTCTGTTAACAACTTTACGCGACAACTACCGGTGTGATTTTGACCAAAATTACATGGACGATGGTCTTTGGCCTTCTGATCACCTGATTAAATTTTGGGCCAAATTGGGCCAAGGCCCAGGCTGTAGGGCCAAAAAATGTAAGAAGAAGAATCGGTTTTTCTCCATAACTCCTATCAAATTCGTCGTATCGTCATGAAACCAAAACCTGAAGTTGCAACTTTCAAATCTGCATCCTATAACATGCCTCATTACATCAGGGGCGTCATCTCCCAGTTAGCGGTACGAGGGTCAATGTCAGGTGGGTCGGGCCTATAATTTAAAATGGGCATCAAATTGTCAATTATTACCCGATTTACTCCAAAGTTGATATGTGAGATCATTGCTTAGATATCCTGTTGTATTTATACGTCAGCACTAAAATGACTGCCGGGGACGGATTTGCTGTGCCGTGGCATCGCTTCTTGTTACTCTGCTACGTCTTTCTCGTCTATTTTCTTTTTTTTTCCCCATTTCTTCCTCATCCTCAAACTCGTCTTCCTTTATTATTGCAACTTGTAATTGATTTTGTTATTATCATTGTCATTATCATTATTATCATTATCATTATTATTATTATTAATGGTATTATTATTATTATTATCATTATTATTATTATTATTATTATTGTAGCTATTATTACTACTGACTGTTTTCCTCTTCCTCTTTTTCATCTTTCTCTTCCTCCTCGTCTTACTCAATCTTACACACACACACACACACACACACACACACACACACACAAAAAAAGCCTCTCTCTGTTTCTCTTCCTTCTCACATCTAGTTAATGGCCATTTTCGCCACCTCCTCCTCCTCCTCCTCCTCTTAGTCATCATTACCCTCCATCTCTTCTTCCTCTTCCTCCTTTCCTCCTCCTGTCCTCCTTTCTCTAGCACATCAAGTACTCTTCTTTCTCACCCTGTCCTTCCTCCTCCTCTCCCTGCTTTTCTTCCACCATCATCTCTTCACTTAAAGTATACTCTTCTCCTCCTCACCCGTTTTCTACCTGACCTCCTCCTCCTCCTCCTCCTCCTCCTCCTTCTTTATCCATTCCAGACTTTCGCTGATTTTTATACCTTCGTCTCTCTCTCTCTCTCTCTCTCTCTCTCTCTCTCTCTCTCTCTCTCTCTCTCTCTTTCTCTCTCATGTATATCCCAGTTCAGCATCACATCCCTCTCCCAGTCGCCCTGTCTCTAATTGCCTCTTTCATCCTCATTCTCTTACCCTCTCTTTCTCTCCTTTCTCCTACTCTCTCTCTTCTTCTCCTGCTCTCCTCTCTGCTTCTCTGCTTCATCTCCAATATTCTTCCCTCCTCCTCCTCGTGTCTCTTCTTGTCTGTCTGTGATCTGGTAAATTTCTGTCTCTCTTTAATTCACTGACCGACTCCATTTCCTTCCTTAAAACTGGGTTTTGTGAGTGTTTATATTGTGTGTGTGTGTGTGTGTGTGTGTGTGTGTGTGTGTGTGTGTGTGTGTGTGTGTAGGAAATAGGCTTGCTTTAGAAGGTTGGTATAATATTAAACTCCCAATCCATTGTGTACATACAGAGCTGAGCATTTGTGGCCAGTGAAGTATCTATCTGTTTCTATGTATCTATCTCTGCCTTTGTTATATCCATCTGTAAACCTTTATATCTATCTGTCTACCTTTGTTATATCTATCTCCCTACATTTAATTGACTCTTTACTCTTTGATAAAACAATAGAGCCTGCAAGATTTGTCCCTCTCAAGAAGTGAAAAAATAAAGACAAATTAAAAGCACGTTCACCTGGAGATACCTGGACACACTGCAATTACAAGACAGGAGGTCATAGGCAGAGGGAAAGACAGGCAGATTATGAAGTTCCAGAGTTGACTGATTGTATACTGGACATGAAAAACTGGATGTAGTGTACCTGTCAGGTCTTGCATGAGATGGCTGGACAGGAATGTTGTGAGAGTGTGTGGTTAAACGGGTGCTGCATGCCCGCCGTAATGGGAAAGGGACAGTCTGAGAGTTCAAGGTTTACCAAAGTATTAGAGAGAGAGAGAGACAGAGAGACAGACAGACAGACAGACAGACAGACGGACACAGACAAACAGAGAGAATGCTAGTATGAGAGACAGGCAGGAAATCGAGATACAGAGTCAGAATTTGCTTACAGTTGTTCTCATCAACACAAGAGCATAGAAGGTCATTCAGCGTGTCAGTCAGATTGAAGCATGACACCTTTGACACGCTAGATCCGTGTTAATTAAGAGGCTGCAGAGTGAGTGTGTGAGGTGCGATGATAGGTGACTTGGAGGGGGAGGTGGAGGGGGGGTAGTGGTGTGAATAGGCCTGGGAATTATAGAGGAAGGGGCAAGGTAGGGAAATACAGAAACCTGATATGCTTCCCTGGACATCGTGACCATATTATACCTTTGTGTGGGTGGTGCAGTAACGTGTATTAAGCAAAATAAATTGTTAAGGAGGAGGCGTTAGGGAGCCTCCTTAATCGACGAGAATACGGCTTTTGGTCTGGGAAGTGTGTGTGTGTGTGTGTGTGTGTGTGTGTGTGTGTGTGTGTGTGTGTGTGTGTATCACTGCTTATCACTGTAGTTGGACATATTTGAGAAGGAACAGACATAGTTACATTATGGTCTACATAACAAGCAGCAGCATTGCAAAGGAGACAGCAGGGTGCATGGGCTTTTGTGGGAATGCAAACTCCTTTCACATGTCAGCGAGCGAATTAGTCACAGCCTGTACAATCAGCCAATAAAGTGTCGTCATCTTACCCCACCGATCATTCTGAAACCTGGACGAAGCACTGTGGTATATGGAGCGTCCTGTGATTATAAGTGCAGATATTATCCTTGGTCATTAGTAGGACTCAAAATGGCACAAACGTTCACATTCTGGCTGCTGTGTTTTATAAGGGCACGACGTTAATGAATTCAGGTGTGTCAAGCAGAACTCGA
>NC_137069.1:8946397-8948897 GCF_032717465.1 Coenobita brevimanus | reverse complement strand
TGTCTAGCTAGGCAGTAGATCCGTCTAGGCATATCGGTGCCACCACGTGAAGGCGTCCCTCTCCAGCATCAGGAGGAGAAGGTAAAGATGGGAAATAAGACGATAGAAGAGAGGAAGAGAGAGAGAGAGAGAAAAAAAAAAAAGAGAAATGAGAGGAAGCAAGAGGGAGGGAAGGTGAGAAACTGGGGCGAGGAGAAAGAAAGATGTGGGAGGAGGGGAGAGGAGAGGTAAAGATGGGGTAGGAAGAAGACCCGACGGGAGAGGAGAGAGTAGGGTGTAAGACTGAGAGAAGGAGAGAGGAGATGAAAGAGGACGGTAGAGAGGGAAAGAGAAGATGGAGAGAAAGAGAGGAGAGGGGTAGGAGCAAGGGGAGGAAAGAGGAAGGAAGCAGCAGTGAAGAAAGGGGAGAGGAGTAGGAGCAGAGCTGATAAGATGGGGGAGGGGGAGGGAGAGGAGGAAAGAGGAAGGAGGAAGAAAGAGGGAGAGAGGAGGGAGGGGAAGAAGAGGAGAGGGGAGAGGGAAGTGATAAAGGGTAAAAAGGAGGGGAGGGGGAGGAGGGAAGGGAAGGAGAGAAAGAGAGGGGAGGGGAGGGAAGCTGGAGGAAACAGAGGAGGGAGAAGGAGGAAGAAGGGAGGAAATGATGACCAGCAGGAGAGAGAGAGAGAGAGAGAGGAGAGTATATTGGTGGTAAAGAGAGCCGTCAATCTCTATCAGGGAGGAGGAACAATGGATCTTTGCCACACCCTGGGAGAAAAGTGAGAGAAAAGTGGGAGAGTGAGAGAGTGGGAGGGAGAGAGGGTCGTGTGTGTGTGAACGGCTGAGAGAGGAGAAAGGGAGGGAGGGAGGGAAACAGGAGAAATAGAAGGAAGAGAGAGAGAGAGAGAGAGAGAGAGAGAGAGAGAGATCGTGGTCTCCCTTTTTTTTAAACCTCTTCAGTACGATTACGTATTTATATATTTTTAGTATAAAGCACAGACATTCTCATTTCTGTTTTGTTAGTGAGAGAGAGAGAGAGAGAGAGAGAGAGAGAGAGAGAGAGAGAGAGAGAGAGAGAGTAACTTAGGGGACAGAAAAGAGGAGAAAATAGAGATGTGATGGGATAATAAAGGGAGAGTTTAGAGAAGCAGAGAAAGAGGGAGAAGGGAGGGGAGGAAGGTGGATAGAGGAGAGGAGAGGAGAGACAGGAGTAAACTAGAGGAAGAAAAGAGAAGAGAGAGGTGAGGGGAGAATATAGAGACGGGGTAGAAAGCAGAGAAAGAGGGGAGAAGAAGAGAGGAAAACTAATTTGTGAAGCAAAGTAGAGGGAGGGTGTATGGGGCCGGTAAAGGTGGGGAAATTTGAGTGGAAGGGCAAAGGTAATGTAATAGGAAGCAATGAGAGAGAGGGGAAAACGGAAGTGAGATAGAGGAAGAAGAGGAGAAAGAAGGAGGAGGAAGGAGGAGGAGGAGGAAGGAACAAGGAAGGAAGGCAGCAGAGAAGGGAGAGAGGAAGGGGAATGATAATGTAATGGAAGGCATTGAGAAAGAGGGGAAAAACGGAGATGAGATAAAGGAAGAGGAGAAGGAAGGAGGAGGAAGGAAGGAGGAGAAAGAAGGAAGAGAAGAAAGGGAGGGAAAGATGATTAAAATGAAGGAAAGGGAAAGGTAATGTAATAGGAAGCATTGAGAGAAGGAGAAGAAAGGAGATGAGATAGAGGAAGAGGAGGAGGATGGAAGAGGAATCTAGAAGGAAGGAGGACTATGAGAAGGAAGAGGAGGAGGAGGAAGAAAGGAGGGGGAGGAAGGAAGAGGGTAGAGAAGGGAAAGAGGAAGGGCAAAGGTAATATAATAGGAAACATTGAGAGCGGGGAGAATATAAGAGATGAGGTACAGGAAGAGGAGGAGGAAGAAGGAGGAGGATGAAGGAAGGAAGGAAGAAGAAAGAAGAGGGGAATGAGGGAGGAAGGTAGGAAGAAACCTTAGGAGGATGGGGAGATGATAGGAAGAGGTTGATGAGGGGAACGGTGATAGGAAGAAGGGAAGAGCATAAATGTGAAGGAAGAAGAAGGAAGAGGAGAAGGAGGAAGAAGGAAGGATGAGAAGGAAAAAGAAAGATGATAACCAGAAAGAAGGGAAAATAGTAAGGTAAGAAGAAGAGGAGGGTATGTACAGGAGGAAGAGGAAGATGGTATAGGGAAGGACAAAGAGAAGGAAGAAATAGAAGAAGGAAGAAAGGGAGGAAAGAAGAGGAAGGAGGAAGGTAATGTAATATAAACACTGAGAATAAAAAAACGGAGATAAGAAGGACGGGGGTGAGGAAGAAAAAGGAGGAGGAGAAGAAGGAGGAAGAGGAGGAGGAGGAAGAAGAAAAGGAGGAGGAGGAAGACGATAAAAGGAATCGTCGAGACAGAAGGGAAATTGGAGAGGGGATCCAGGTGAAGGAAGAAAAGTGAAGGAAAGAAGGAAGAGGAAAAGGAAAAAAAGAGGAGAAAGAGGGAAGAGTATAAGGAAGAGGAAAAAAG
>NC_137069.1:8918897-8943897 GCF_032717465.1 Coenobita brevimanus | reverse complement strand
ATATTCCTCCATTCCTATCTCCCTTCTCTCCTGCCTCTCTCCTTCCCCCTACCTCCCACTCTCCTCCTGTTCTTTCCCCTTTCACCCAGCTTTCCTCCTGCCCCTCCTCCTCGCTAATCCCTCCCATCTCCCTTCCCTTCCCCCCTCCAAACGTTTTCTCTGTCCAATCCCTCCACCGTCTAATTCTTCCCCCCCCCCTCTCTCTCTCTCTCTCTCTCTCTCTCTCTCTCTCTCTCTCTCTCTCTCTCCTGCTATATCTTCCGTCTCCTCATATGTATTCTTTCCCTCTTTCCCATCCTCTCATCATTCCTGTTCTCCCACCCCCTCCCTATACTCCCCATCCTTTCCCCCACCCTCATTCTCCCCATCCTATCCCTCACCCCCATCCTCCCCATATACCCCGCCCCCTCCTCCCATCCTATCCTCCTCCCCAATCCCTTCCCCCACCCCCATCCCCCATCCTATCCCCCACCCTCCCCATCCAATCCCCCTCCCCCATCCCCCAAACAGTTGGTGATCTGACTTTGTGGGTAAATACCCACAAAGTCAGATCACCAACTGTTTGGAACGGAATTAGAGTCTGCTATGTTAACGCACGTACAGTAGTCTACGTAACAAGTTTGAGGATTTAGAATCTCTAATTTACCTAGAAAATTATGACATCATTGGCATCACAGAGTCCTGGATTAACACATCTGACCGTGACTTTCTAGCGGAATACTCATTAACAGGGTACAATATTTTCAGCTGTGAGCGACCACATCGAGCTGGTGGCGGTGTTTTACTATATGTGAAAACTAGTCTTCATCCCTTTGTGCTATCCAAACCCAGTATTACCAACATAGATGCCAGTTATGATCAGCTAAGTATTAATTCACACAAAATAAATATATGTCTCATCTATCGTCCTCCAGCACAGTTAACTGAGACAGATGAAAAACTTTATGATCAAATTGCGGAAATTTGTTGTCAAGAGGATAGCGTAATTTTTGGAGACTTTAATTTATCGGTAACAAAGTGGGGTGAACCACTGACGGCACACTCAGGACAAGAGCTTTATACGAATCTTCAAGAAAGCGCCCTTTCCCAACACGTAGAATACCCAACAAGAGGAAACAATATCCTAGACATCATCTTGACTACAAATGATAACCTAGTCAACAACGTTGAAATAGGACCTGAGTTTAGTTCCAGTGATCATCGAACTATACAGTTTAATATTACTACTGAAAAAGTAAAAGAAACGGAGAGCAAAGAAAAGGTCCCAGATTATCGTAGAGCTAATTTCAGCAGGCTCAGAGCGCTACTTGCAACTGCAGATTGGAATCAAATGTCTGAAACCGATGACACAAACCAAGCATGGGAAATATTCACCAAAAAATTTAATGAAGTGGTAAAGTCATGTGTGCCACTACGTAACAGACGTCCAGCTGGAAATAGTAAACCAAAGTGGTGGTCCAGTGAAATTAAAAGTAACTTAATAGCCAAAAAACAGGCATACCATAAATATAAAGCTACACAAAATAATGATGACAAATTACAGTACGATAATCTACGCCGCATATCGAAAAGACTTATTAAACAAAGCAAAAGAGCACTGGAGATCCACATTGCTAATACGTGCAAATCAAATCCTAAAGAATTTTACAGTTACATTAGAAAGAAAAAGGTTATGACCACATTAATAGGTCCTCTAGAAACAAACAATGGCAAACACACTGAAAATGAGGTCGAAATGGCAAACATTCTTAACGATTACTTTGCGTCTGTTTTTACAGTAGAAAACACCACCAGAAACCTACTGTTACCCACAAACCAAGCAAATAGCACAGTCCTTAGTAACTATGCTATCCATAATAACGATATCCTTTCAGCCATAAATAGTACGAACATAAACAAAACCCCTGGCCCCGATAAAATATCACCGAGAATTCTCAAAGAAGCAAAACATGAGTTACTGCTGCCACTCTCTGTCTTATTCAATAAATCATTAAGTACTGGGAAAGTTCCACGTGAATGGAAACTAGCAAATGTAACACCAATTTTCAAAAAAGGAAATGAGTCGCACCCAGGAAATTACAGACCAATCAGCTTAACATCAGTAGTGTGCAGGTTAATGGAAAAAATCATAAGAGATAAGATAGTTAATTATCTAGAAGAAAATAATATAATTAAAGACTCGCAGCATGGATTCAGACATCGTCGTTCATGCTTAACTAAATTACTGGACTTCTTCCATGATGTTTACAAATCATACGATGACTCAAGAGCAGTAGATGTAATTTACCTCGACTTTCAGAAAGCATTTGACACTGTCCCTCACAAGTGTCTCATGAGAAAAATAGAAGCGCATGGAATAAAAGGAAAGACGCAAAAATGGTTACAAGACTGGCTTTCAGACCGAAAACAGCGAGTTGTGATAAACGGAAAGGAATCCAAATGGCGTAATGTGATCAGCGGCGTTCCCCAAGGCTCAGTACTTGGACCGATACTTTTTATTATCTATATAAATGACATTGATGAGGGTCTAAATTGTAAAGTATCCAAATTTGCAGATGATACTAAAATAACCAGTAAAGTCACTTCAAAATTACAGTGGCAGCAGTTACAAAATGACCCTAATACTTTTGCAAGCTGGGCAGAAAAATGGCAAATGAAATTCAACACAGAAAAATGTAAAGTACTTCATATTGGAAGTAACAATGTCCATGCAAATTACAAAATGAACAATATTCAGTTATCAAGTACAGACAGTGAAAAGGATCTTGGTGTGATAATATCAAATGACCTAAAACCAAGCAAGCAGTGTACCGATGCGGTTAAATTGCAAACAAGCTAGTGGGTTTTATTGGAAGAACTTTCGAGTTTAAATCGGAAAAAGTCATACTTGCCTTGTACAACCCGCTAGTGCGCCCCCATCTTGAGTATTGTGTGCAATTCTGGTCTCCGTACTACAGAAAGGACATTGAAAAATTAGAGAAAATTCAGCGAAGACTCACAAAAATGACACCACGACTTAGAAACAAACCATATGAGGAACGCCTTGAAGAACTTAAATTATTTAGCCTAACGAAGCTCATGTTAAGAGGGGACTTTATTGAAGTTTTCAAAATCATGAAGGGATATGATAACTTAGACATGAATAAATATTTTGATATAGACCGGTTGAGTCAAACCAGAAGTAATGGCTGCAAAATCATGGGAAAGCGATTCCAATCCCACAAAGCAAAATACTTTTTCTTTAACAGAGTTGTAAATATCTGGAACAGATTACCCTCAGATACTGTGAACAGTATCTCAATCGAGACATTCAAAAACAAATTAGACAATTATTTGCACGAGAATCCTCAGCTGACTCTTTTTCTGTCCGAATAACTTGCTTTTATAGCTACGGTACATGTAAGTTCATGCCCCTTTTGTCTACAAGACACCCCGTAAACAATGTACCCGTACATAGTGTTGCGTCACGATATTATACATTTTCAATTTATTCAGTGCAAACAAAGCAATATAAGCACAGATTAGGATCTGCACAGATAACCCTGAGTTAACGGTCACTACTCTTACTTTCGACCTGTGATGGGCTGTGGATCACTGAGGGTCCATGTTAGTCAAGTGACCACCATCGTGATTTTTTTAATGTACCAGGGGTCACTGCTTCAGGATGAAACTTGTGTACTTGTCCCACATGGGAGAGTTCCCTGTCTCAGTGGAGTAAACGGAGCTAGGGCCTGATTGACTGCTGCCTACCTTAAAAGCGCCAGGCAAGGCTGCCGCACCACCCCTAAACATCCACACTGTGCAGTCCCCTCGTGTCTACAGGACACTTCGTAAACTTAACATAGCATCACGTCACGTCATTATACTTTTTTCGATTTACCCAAAGCAAATGAGGTAATATACTGTAAGCACAGATTAGGATCTGCACAGATAACCCTGAGTTATTGGTCACTACTTTTACTTTCGACCTGTGATGGGATGTGGATCACTGGGGGTCCCTGTTAGTCAAGTGACCACCATCGGGATTTTTTTAATGTACCAGGGGTCACTGCTTCAGGATGAAACTTGCGTACTGTCCCACATGGGAGAGTTCCTTGTCTCAGTGGAGTGAACGGAGCTATTGCCTGATTGACTGCTGCCTACCAAAAAAGCGCCAGGGAAGGTTGCCGCACCACCCCTAAACATCCACTCTGTGCATTGCACATCCACACTGTGCACTGTGCAGTCCCCTTTTATGTAAGACACCCGTCTTACATATTTTTCAATCTCCCCAATGCAAAGAAAGCAATATAAGCACAGATTAGGATCTGCACAGATAACCCTGAGTTAACGGTCACTACTCTTACTTTCGACCTGTGATGGGCTGTGGATCACTGAGGGTCCCTGTTAGTCAAGTGACCATCATCGGGATTTTTTTTAATGTACCAGGGGTCACTGCTTCAGGATGAAACTTGTGTACTTGTCCCACATGGGAGAGTTCCTTGTCTCAGTGGAGCAAACGGATCTAGAGCCTAATTGACTGCTGCCTACCTTAAAAGCGCCAGGCAATGCTGCTGCACCACCCCTAAACATCCACACTGTGCAGTGTGTAGCTTCCACGTTATGTCCACAGACTTCCCATTAACTCAATGTACCGGTTTATAATGTCATGCCGTAACTATTATTTTATATGTTTACTTTCTCTTCCAGGTTACTCTGTCGGGTAGCTTATAGATAAAGTATTATAGAATGTGACTTTTCCTTTCCAGTGTTTCCTATAAAATTTCCATGTCAGTTTTTCCATGCTGCATGGTGGTTTTTCTCACTTTTTCCTGGAGGGTTTGGTGGTGGGGGGAGCCTTCTTGCTTTACTATCCTTATCCTTCAGTATGTAGAGTTAGATCTTTTAGTCATAGTTTTCTCTTGCAAGCAGCTTTGAAAGGACCATAAGGTCTGTTGCTGTTTGCTTTCCTGTGTAATCCTGTGTAATCCTATCCCAAACCCTCCCCATCCAATCCCCCTCCCCCATCCTATCCCCCACCCTCCCCATCCAATCCCCCTCCCCCATCCTCTCCATTCCCCCATCCTATCCTCACTCCCCCATCCAATCCTCCTCTCATGCTCCTTCCCTCCCCCTCCCCTCGTCTTCTCCATCCTATCCCCCTCCCCCATCCTAACACCCAACCTCATGCCATAGACGGGCTTTGAAACGTCACCCCACCCCACCAACCCCACAACACCCCCACTTTATCGGGGCTGTGCCGACGGAGAGAGAGAGAGAGAGAGAGAGAGAGAGAGAGCACTACCACAATACTCCATAAGGGTAGCCAGAAAATGCTAATAAAGAAAGGTGTTAGAGAGAATTTCACACAGGTAGGAGGCATAGGACAGGTTAATTGGTGGGAGAGGAGAAAGACTAGAGAGGCCTTTGTCTTGTGGACGAACTGAGGCTGATTATAAGCTGACAAATAGATAAGTGGACTGATAGATAGATGGAATGTTAGATAAATAGGCTGATAGATAGACAGCTTTAGATAGATATATATAGATGTAGAGCTATATGCACAGTAGATACAAAAAATAGATAAGCATAGAGATCCATATAGATATAGATAGATATAGAGACAGCCAAATAGACAAAGATGGAATGACAGAGAGAGGTTCAGATAGGTAGACAGATAAAGTTGGATAGACAGATAAATAGAGAGGCAGAAAGAGAAACAGACAGATAGACAAGCAGATAGACGGATCAATAGAGATTTTAGTTAGGCAGGTAAGCGGATATGTGGAGAGAGAGAGAGAGAGAGAGAGAGAGAGAGAGAGAGAGAACACAAAGCTGGAGTAGGAAGAAAAATAAAGGAACTGAGATTTTTGTGGTAAATTTTTGCCCTGTCGTCTTTCCCATTGTTATTCTTCAGAAGTATAAAAGGAATATTCATCCCGAGAGAGAGAGAGAGAGAGAGAGAGACTTTACTGCATGAATTCTGATGTCTTGGCGGTGTTTTAGAAGCGAAAGGGAATGAAGTGGGAAGGAATGGAATGAGGGGAAAAGAGAGGAGGGGGAGGAAGGGAGAGAGAAAAGGGAAAGGGAGTAGAACGAAGGAGGGAAAGAGGAATGGGGGAAGGGGGGATGAGGGGAAGAAGGATTTGGGAGAGGGGAGGGGATGAAAGAATGAGATGGTCGGGGGACCGGGGAAGGAAGAGAAGAATGTAATGTGATGAGGATTAGTGATGATGATGATGATGATTATTATTATTATTGTTGTTGTTGTTATTATTATTATTATTATTATTATGAAGATGATTTTGTCACTATGGCCAGGTCTCTCTTGGTCACAGTCAATATTCCCTTCCAGTTGTTTGTGTTGTGTTGTGTTCTTCCAGCGTTACCCGGAACAAACCAAAACCAGGTAAAGGCATCAACACCTGGACGGCCAGAGCGCGTGCTCAGAAAGTCTAACCATCTGAAAACACCTGGAGCCGCCGAGTCAAAAATCTGATTAATCTCATTGTTGATCAAGGAAAAAATAAAAGTAGCATAATTATCGCAAAGGAAAGCTACCAAAATTTCTTCACTGTTTCCATCGTAATGTGAGCGCGCGCGAGTTCAATTCCTTCCACTGGCTAATCCTTCTTAGTAATATTTAGTGTACGTTTTAACCGGGCCACAAGTACACCATTTATTTCAATCATGTCGCACTGGAAGGGTTAATTTTTACTGTCTGAAATTCTGCATCATTTTTTCATGCCATTAATTTCACATTGTTCGACGGCACACAAAAATCAATTATCCTACTTGTCTTGTTGGCTAAAACTCCCTTTAATCGTCTTTTTTTTTTTATTAACATTGACATTTTGCGAAAGAAAATGTTAAAGTTTTTAATCTATTTTGTACGTATATAATTATAGCGATGACTCAGAGTAAATTTCTCTCTCTCTCTCTCTCTCTCTCTGGTGGCATAATGGCCAGACGAATGGGTATGCTCTTGTTTATACTGGGCAAAATAGGGCTGGGTGTTGTCATTTCATTTTCTTAGGGGCGTGGGGTGGTCTAGTGGGTTTAGGCGCTTCAATCGGATATGACTTATAAGGGTTTACGTCTGAGGTATGGTTGGGTTAGTGCGCACATAATGCCACTCACGGACGGGCCACTGGTCACCCTCGCCTTGTGCTGTATATATGGACTGAGTTGCCAAGTCCCGGGTTGCTACAGTTCCGATGGGACAAAAGAGGCTTGCATACTGATGATGATGATGATGAGGAGGAGGAGGAGGAGGAGGAGGAGGAGCAGGAGGAAGAGGACTACAGCAAGAAGTACGGTGACAACAACAACAACAATAATAATAATAATAATTATAACAATAATAATAATAATAATAATAATAATAATAATAATAATAGTAATAATAATAATAATAATTGTAATGATAGCAATAATAGAAATAATAATAATAATAATAATAATAATTATTATTATTATTATTATTATTATTATTATTATTATTATTAAAAATAATAATAACACTAATGACTTATTTCAATTGTCACCCTATTTTTAAGATGCTGTTCAATGGGCGGACCCAATGCCTTCCCCCAGTTAAGTTAATGGGTTTATTATCTCACTAATTTTTCCTCCATCCATTAAAAAGGACGCACGTAAACATATATATACACGTATAATTTTCTGATGCCCCTTGTATGCTCAGAACAACTCTATTCTCAGGAAACTAACGCTAGAAATGAACGGACCTTGAATTTGGCTCACTGTTGAATGGTTTTTGTCTTTTCTTGGAGGGAACAACCTTGCGGACTTCTGGCCTTTGGTTCTTTCTTCCCAGCATTTACGAAAAAAATAAATTATATATATACATGAGTCTCAGATTTTAAAAACTGGCACTGATTCGCAAAGGATGTGATTATTTTTTCGTATTATTTATATATATTTTTCTTACCATCTGCTTCATAGCGAGGACACTTTTATCTTTTTATTTCAGTCCTTATTCTTGTGACAACTCTAGTATTTAATTCAACCTGACCCCAAACGCCTTAATTTCAGCTTGGAGTGAGTTATAGAAGCCTGCGTGTTAATTTATCTATCTATCTATATTTGTCTATAGCCAGACGCCATAGTCCCGTATGGGGTGGCCGTTTGTCTCTGAGTTGGTTGTTTTACGGGAAGCGGCACTAGCCTTCCGCCAATCCACTTGTTGACATGTAGGAAACACGTATGGGTTGGTAATATGGTTACCACCCAGCGTTGCTAATGGTTTCCTGGCCTGCTGGAAACCATTTGGCTTGTCACTCAATGTAAGGCCAACTGAAAAGAAAGAAGGGTAGTAAAAAGTGCCAGGAAAGATGGGAGAAACAGGATGAGAGGATGGCAGATACAGAAAAAGAATGATAAAGGTGAAGGAAGAAGTAGTCAGCACTACGTCAAGTGAGTGAATGATGGTGAGAACTAGGAAGAGAGGAGGGCAGACACAGAAAAAGATTGACAAAGGTGAAGGAAGAAGTAGCCAGCACTACGTCAAGTGAGTGAATGATGACTAGAAATAGGAAGAAAGGAGGGCAGACAGAAAAAGATGATGAGGGTGAAGGAAGTAGGCAGCACTACATCAGGTGAGTGGATGATGGTCGCCACCACCTACCACCAGAGTGTTAACGATGAGGCTAGTTATCCCACCAGGTGTAATACTTGGCACAGGGAAGCACGATTTTCATTAATACATCACACACTGTTTTTCTTTATTTTTCTCTTCTTTTCTGTCACCTTCAGTCAGATATTATCGTTTTTGGTTTTAAATTGGTGGTAGGATGTGGTGGTGACCATCACTCATTCACTTGATGGTGTGCTGTCTACTTCTTCCTTCAACTTTGTTACTCCTTATATTTATTTATCTATATTTTTGGGTGGTTGGGTGTCTGCCCTCTTCTCTTCCTTTTTCTCACCATCATCCACCCACTTGATGTAGTGCTGCCTACTTCGTCCATCTCCTTCATCATTCTTTTACTGTGTCTGCCCTCCTTTCTTCCCATTTCTCCCATCATTCCTGTCGCTTTTTACTAATCTTCTTTCCTTTTCAGGTGGCTGTACATTGAGTGACAAGCTTACTGGTTTCCTGTAAACCAGAAAGCCATTTACAACGCTGGGTGGTAACTATATAACCAACCCATACGTGATCCCTATGTGTCAACAAGTGGACTGGAGGAGGGTTAGTGTCCCTCCTCGTAAAGCAACTAACTCAAAGACAAACAGCCACCACTTACTGGATTATGGCGTGTGGCTATAGGAAAATAGATAGAGTAGGCGCAAGAATGGAAAGTGTAAATAAGAGAGAGAGAGAGAGAGAGAGAGAGAGAGAGAGTCGGGTGGGGGAAATAGGAAAGAGGGGTAAGGTATGGAACAGGGGGTGGAGGAGAAAGGAGTAAGGAGAGGAGAAAAAAGGAGAGAGAAGGATAAGATAGATTTGTATAGGGAGGAACGCTAGAGTTGGTCTTAGCATGAGGGGGTTAGAGGGCACAGTATCATCACACATGCTGCTATGACTCACTCTCAGCTGAATAAAATCGCTAGTCTTTTGCTGGAATTAAATGCTAGAGTTGATCCGACCATGCAAGTGTTAATGATCAATTTTACTCACAAATTGCCTGAAAATTGACATAGTAAAGCCCTTCATAATCTCCTTTATTTTTTATCTTTATTTTATACAGTCCGAGTTCATTTCCCCCCCTAATTATTTGGAATGATATTGTCTGACTAATTATCAATTACTGATTTATAATTGAATCTAGAGAGCGTGTGATTATTATTATTTTATTGGTACTATATATAGATGAGGAAAAAAGATGATGATGATGATGATGGTGGTGGTGGTGGTGGTGGTGATGATGATGATGATGATGATGAGAAAGAAGAGGAGGGGGGAAAGGAGGAGGAGGAGGAGGAGGAGGAGGAGGGGAAGAAGGAGGAGGAGGAGGAGGACGATGATGAGGATGATGACGATGATGATGATGATGGTGGTGGTGATGGTGGTGGTAGTGGTGGAATTGATGATGATGATGAAAAGCAGATGATGATGATGATAGCGCTGATCGTGATGGTTTTGATGATGAAGAAGCAGATGATGATGATGATGATGATGATGATGATGATGATGATGATGATGATGCTTCCTATGTTTTCTTTATTATTCTCTTGTCATTGGCACATATATTCGTATTTATTTCCTTTATTAGGCTAGTAGATTAAAACTCCTTTGCCTGAGGACATCTTATTTTAATCGTGCTGTCTTCATACGATTATTGTATTGGAGAGAGAGAGAGAGAGAGAGAGAGAGAGAGAGAGAGAGAGAGAGAGAGAGAGAGAGAGAGGTTCTGCCATCATTAACACCTTCAGTATTATAGGAGTTTCTGAAAAAAAAAAAAAAAATCCTCTGGGTGTGGCAAAAAAAAAAAGACAAAAATTTCAGCAGGAAAGGAAGAATAAAAGTAAAATAAATAAGTAAATAAATCATAAAAGTTATTTTTTTCTGCATTTTTTTCTGTATCTTTTTTTCTACATCTTTTTTCTGTATCGTTTTTCAGTTTCCTTTTTTTCCATAAACCTTTTTCTTGTTTCTTATTTTCTGTATCTTTTTTCTGCATCTTTTTTCTCCATATCTTTTTCCTGTATTTTTTTTTTATCTTTTTTTCTGTACCTTTTTACTTTATCTTTTTTCAATCTTATTCTGCATCTTTTTTTCTGCGTCGTCTTTCTGTATCTTTTTTCTACATCTTTTGTCTGTTTCCTTTTTTTATATATTTTTCCTGTATCTTTTTTTCTTTGTCTGTTTTTCTGGATCTTTTTTCTGTATCTTTTTCAGTATCTTATTTTCTGTATCATTTTTCTGTACTTTTTTCTGTATCTTTTTCAGTATCATGTTTCTGTATCATTTTCTGTGTCTTTCTGCTGTATCTTTTTTCTGTATCTTTTTTCTGTGTCTCATATTCTGTATCTTTTTTCTGTATTTTTCAGTATCTTTTTCCTTTATCTTTTTTCTGTATCTTTTCTCTATTTTTTTCTGTCTAATCGAGTGCGAAATGATGAAGTGCGAAGGAGAACTGGAGTTGTTCGGGAGATGGCTGGTAGAGTTGCGCAGAGG
The DNA here is from genome assembly GCF_032717465.1 of Coenobita brevimanus. Lineage (NCBI taxonomy): Eukaryota > Metazoa > Arthropoda > Malacostraca > Decapoda > Coenobitidae > Coenobita > Coenobita brevimanus. The sequence continues at coordinate 8,932,778 of NC_137069.1, read as the reverse complement.
GTGTTGCGATGGTTTGGGCATATGGAGAGAATGGATAATGAGCGATTGGTGAAAAAGATAACTAGATCTGATGTGAGAGGTGTAAGGCTGAGAGGAAGACCACGAATAGGATGGATGGACAGTGTGAAGAGAGCGTTGAATGCGACAGGGATGTCTGTTGAGCAAGGAAGAGTGGCTGTGCGTGACAGAAGTAAATGGAGAGAAATTATGAATGAATAAGTGATGACGCAGCCCTGATGGGATATTCTCCCGCATTTGGTCTGATCAGCTATTTCAGGTCAGGTGCGGGTAAGGGGATGAGTCTGTTATGATGTGGCAGGGGTAAACCAGCTCTGCTGTCGGGCCCTGCTGCGGATGTCACTGATTGCACTGCGCAGTTGACCCTTGTGCGGTGTGGTGCGGTGAGAATCTGTCCCTTCTCCCCTTTGGGGCTAAGATGCGAATGAATATGTTTGAATGGATGAGTAAATGGGGAGTGTGTCGTCCTGTCTCGGCTACCTCCCTTTCCTTGGGGGAAGCAGCCTAGGTATATAGATAGATAGATCTTTTTTCCATATTTTTTTTCTGTATCACTTGTTTTTTTTTGTTTTTTTTTTTGTCGTCCTATATACAGATGATCTCACTCAGCTTTGCAACATCGGAAAATCTCTCGAGCTGAAGGGGTTAAGGAAGGCTTTATCTCACTTTGGTTCGTGTTCTTTGTCAGTTAAGGATGCTCCCTAACACCTCTTCCCTAGCGATTTATTATTGGATGTGACTGGTTAATGTCCTTTAGTACGTATTTATGGAGAGGATGGCGATATTGGAAGGATTTATGTAACACAGAAGAGGACGGTAAGGAGTAATAAGCAAAATAAATCGCTTAGGAAGAGGTGTTAGGGAGCTTTCTTTGACCGACGGGAGTACAGGCCATTAGCAACTGGAACGTCTCTAGGAAGCTGAATGAAATCGTCTGGAGTTAGCAAGAACGAAAAACAAAAATGGACTGAAAAGAAGAAAAATAAAATATACAAAAGAGACCGGAAGAATTTACCTATGACGAAATGTAATATCCGTAATTCGTAAAAAATATATAAATCTCGTAAGCTGAGGGATATCGTCTGGAGGAAAAAGAAAATATATTAATAAGCAGAGTGAAAAAAGAAAATAATTAACCTTTGCCTAAATCTACCCCTCCCCCCCAAAAAAAATCGAAAACTCTCTCCTCAGCTGAACAAAATCGTCTGGAGGCAGGAAGAATAAAGTAAATAAATAGTATGTAATTAGGAAAAAAATAGAAATAATTTGAAGTCTCTCGTAGGATGAATAAAATCGTCTGAAGGTAGCAAGACTAAAGTAAAAAAAATATAGTAAATTATCAGAGGAAAAATTGAGTTAAATCGCAGTCTCCCCTAACCTTAATAAAATTGTCTGAAAGTAACAAGATCATAAAGGGCAAAAAATAACTTAGAATTCACTTAAAGTCTCTGGTATGCTTAGTAAAATCGTCTGGAGGCAGGAAAAATAAAGCAAAAAAAAAAAAAAGTTGTAATTAGGAAAAAAGAGGTAAGTCGCAGTCTGTAGTAAGTTTAATAAAATCGTCTGGAGGTGGCAGGAATAAAATGAAGCTTAATTTGATGAAAGGATTACCCCACGGCTCATCGACGCATGTAATTACCGTCCCTTAATTAGCCAGGTAGGTTAATGATTAGTCTGATTAGCGCCACACACCTGTCGATGGCCAAATCATTAGCGTTATCAAGGGGAATTACGGAAAACACTGATAATTCCACCTAACCCTCCACCCCTCCACCTCCAGCTCCACCTACCCCAGTCTCACCTCCACTCCCACCCCCACCCCACCCCCATTAGCACTTCTACTCCCATCCCATTTCCACCTTCCTCCCCCTCTCACCCCCACCCTCACCCTTTTCCTCATCCCCACTCCCACCCTCACCACTATACCCTTTCTCAGGAAACATGAAGGAGAGAATTTTACAAAGCCTTTGCCAAAATCGGAACACGAGTGACCGTGTGAAGGATTAAGAGGTCCCCTCGGGATTCTGGACCTTCCTCCTTCCCTCTTCCTTTTTCTTTCCTCTACACACACACACACACACACACACACACACACACACACACACACACGACGCTTAAATAATAAAACAATGTGTAGCCTCTGTTTATCTGTCAGTGTCCTGATATCGGTCCATATGAGGAGGGATGGAGGATGGGAGTGGCCCGGGTCGTAATGTGGGGAGGGGTTGGGTAAGGAAGCAATGAAATAGCCATGAAAGATGAAGAAAAATTATTTTATTTTATTTTATTGTTTTATTACTATTCTTTATGAAAAAACATAAACTGATTTACAATACTATTGCTGATCGAAGGATCAACAGTAGCATTTCCTTTATAAATATTCATTATATTCTAAAATTTACATTGAAATTACAATCTCTCTCTCTCTCTCTCTATCACTCGATATTCATGTCTCCCTCATCTAAACCTTCTTCTTCACTGGTGGAATCCCCCTCCCCCCATCCCGTTAATCCGATCCCTCCTCTTCCCTAGGCTACTCAGCTATCAGTATGAAAACACACAAACACACACACACACACACACACACACACACACACACACACACACACACACACACACACAACGCTTAAGTAATAAAACAATGTGAAGCCTCTATTTATCTATCAGTGCCCAGCAGGGGCGCACCAAGGAATTTTCCAAGGGGGGGGGCCCATTTGCCAGTTTCCTGAAGTTTACATATAAGTTTTATAGTTCTAAGTTGTATATATATATATATATATATATATATATATATATATATATATATATATATATATATATATATTCTGATAGAATAATAGATTTTTTGGTAGGTCGTCAGTTATTTAAAAAAAACGTGTGTGTGTGTGTGTGTGTGTGTGTGTGTGTGTGTGTGTGTGTGTGTGTGTGCAAATGTTGTGTATGTGGGCAAAAAGCTAGGTGAAGAGAGGGGATGGGGATGGATAGGAAGGCAGGAAGGATGATGTTTTGAGTTCAGGGGGGGTGGGTCTGCATGCTAGAGAGAGAGAGAGAGGTGAGGAGTGACCACTTGTCCCCTGGGAATGACCAGCCCCCCCCCTCTCTCTCTCTCTCCCTCCCTCTCCCTCTCTCTCTCTCTCTCTCTCTCTCTCTCTCTCTCTCTCTCTCTCTCTCTCTCTCTCAAGGTTCTGTAGTAGTGAATAATAATGTCAATGCAAAGTATAACTTAACTGTGATATAAGTTTTATAGAATAAATAAAACATTGGAATATATTTATTGAGAACAACTACAAGAAGTCCCCTCGAGACGTCAGCATGTGGAACTGTCAGTAATTCCCTGTGGGCCAATTAACGTTCACCTTCATACATGTCTACACCCTTCTGCCACAATATTCGCCATAGATTCCACAATATTTCTCCTCATCTTTACTTTCCAATACAAAGCATACCATTAGTCATGATAATGATTGCACACACACACACACACACACACACACACACACACACACACACACACACACACACACACACACACACACACACACACACACACACACACACACACACACACACACACACACACACACACACACACACACACACACACACACACACACACACACACACGAGAGAGAGAGAGAGAGAGAGGGTAGATGGGGGAGGGAGGAGGGAGACAAGAAAGGACGGAAGCAGAGGTTTAGAGAGAGAGTCAGTCAGGAGGTGCTGTGACCTGAGATGTCAACTTACAAATTCTTGATGACAGGCGAATCAAGCTTAAAAAAAAAATATATATATAATAAAAGGAATAATATGCTATTAAATCTAAATATGCAACGAATAACTGGTCCAATATTTTTCGTTTATTTTTAGCGCTTTGTAACAAAAAAAAAAAAAAAAAAAGTTGCATCCAAAAACAGGAACCACAGTTCATATTGACCTGTGAGCATAGCGGGTCACTTATACCCATTCATTGATTGTGTGTGTGTGTGTGTGTGTGTGTGTGTGTGTGTGTGTGTGTGTGTGTGTGTGTGTGTGTGTGTGTGTGTGTGTGTGTGTGTGCCTCTTGGCCTCAGGCCTTGTCCCTGGCCAGCCTGTATTCCCACAGGTCGTTAAATCAGATGCCTTCGGCCTTTGACAGTGACTTTGGAGTAAAATAGACGATATTCTGCATTCATTTTTCCTGAGACAGACTATACCACCGCCGGTACTACCACCCCCACCCTCTTCCTCACGCTCACCTTCATCCGCTTCCCCCACTCCAAATTCCTCCCCACCTTCCTCCCCCTTTCTCCTCTCCCACCCCCTACTCCCCCCACCTTCCTCCCCCTCTCCCCACCCTGACCCCCCATTCCTCCTCTCCTCCCCTTCCATCCCACCTCTTTCCTCCACCCCTCATCTCTACCCATACCCCAGCCTCACCTCACCTTATCTCACTTCACATCACTTCACTTCATTTTCAGTTTATCTCTTCAACCTTAACCACAGTCTCGACCGAAAATGAACCTTGATCTCGGCCTCGACCTCAGTCTTTATTTCGACCTAGACCTCGACCTTGACCTCTTACTCGATGTCGATCTCCTCCTTGACCTCGACCTCCTCCTTGACCTCGACCTCCTCCTCGATGTTGACTTCGATCTCGAATTTGTTCACAACCTTGCTCTCGGTTTCGATCACAACGTGTTTTCCACATCGTCACAAAATCAGCTTTGAGTTTAATCTTTATCTCTACACACTGGTCTCTACTTTAACTTTGACTTGAACCTCAGTCTCGATCGCGACCTCAAAATCAAACTTAACCTCGAGCTCAGTTTCGAATCAGACCTGGACCTATATTATATCTCAGTCTGCACCTCACCCTCCATCTCATCCTCGATGTAAGTGTCAGTCAGTTTCAAACACTGTAACATTCCCAGTCACTGTCTTCAATCTCCACCTCTCTCTCTCTCTCTCTCTCTCTCTCTCTCTCTCTCTCTCTCTCTCTCTCTCTCTCTCTCTCTCTCTCTCTCTCTCTCTCTCTCTCTCCCCACCTGTACAATTATCCTGAAGCACAGACTCCAACACACCTCATTAGCATCAAGCATTTATCTCTCACCCACACTAATTGCCTCAGTTAATCTGGCTACAGGTCCAACAGCCTCTCCCCTATTGAATTCAAACTCCTTCTGTTCTTTGGATTCATTTGGCGAGGGAATTCAAAACCATGTCCAAGGAAGATATGTGTAAGAAACTTTAAGAGTATTTTTCATTCTTAATTTCACCTTTTTTTTTGGGGGGGGGGGGCAAATTTTGGGTCCAGCTCTTAACCGTAATGGAGTTTTCCCTATTGATTTTGATAACCCTTTATTATATTTATTTACTTTGGGAAATAATTCTACAGGATGTCTCAGTAAATTGCGTGAGAAAATTTTGGAGGATTTTCTTTCGATATTTTTGAGTGTTCTATACGATAGTAACAAGGTCCAACTTTCTCTCTCTCTCTCTCTCTCTCTCTCTCTCTCTTATTGAAGGTGTAAATGAAGATAATCCTTTTAAGTCGAAAACTCTCTCTCTCTCTCTCTCTCTCTCTCTCTGATTTTCTTTTTCTTTATTATTTTTCTTCCACTTTTCTCTCTCCTCCTCTTCTCCTTTCCTCCCTCCTCCATATGTCTGTTCTTATTTTCCTCTCCATTAATTCTTCTCCTTTACTTCAGTCCTCCGTTTATTCCTCTCTCTCTCTCTCTCTCTCTCTCTCTCTCTCGGAAAGTCATCAAAAGAATAGAAGATACTTAGATAAAAATTTACAGTGGTAGTAGTAGTAGTAGAAGTAGAAGTTGCAATAGTAGTAGTAGTAGTAGTAGCTGTTGTTGTTGTAGGTTCATCTGAAACGTGAACCCAGTGGATTGCAGACTGAAGATGCCCTTTTCCTGCAGTCCACCATCCTCCTCTCGAGAGATAGGGAAGTAAATGATGGACGTTTGTATAAGCATGTAGTTGGGCAGCCAGTTATATTGGTGCCACCACGTGAAGGCGTCCCTCTCCACCAACACTGGCATGTAGAAAAAGTAGAATAGGTACTCTCTCTCTCTCTCTCTCTCTCTCTCTCTCTCTCTCTCTCTCTCTCTCTCTCTCTCTCTCTCTCTCAGCTTTCCAGCGATGTGTTTGGTCCGCTGTACCTTAAATACTTTCATAGATATTCCAATATATATATATTTTTTTTTATTACTGCTGGCAATTTTTCAGCAGTATCGTCGAAATTTTGAGAAAAGCCACTTAAGGGCACGTACCACTTATCCATAAGGTTTTTACGTGATGTCCGTAGGTCTGCTGTTGTGCCTCCGTCCACTTATGGTCGAGGAGGCAGTAAGTGATTGGTCTGTCCGTCAGTGGGTGGGTGCGTGTGTGCGTGCATGCGTCCGTCCGTCCGTAACAATATTGTTGGCGCGATATCTCTTGAAGTCATCGACGGATTTCCACCAAACTTTAGCTTGTGATAGAGTATGATGGGACGATGAACTGGTTAGGTCAACAAGGTCAAGGGGTCAAAGGTTAAGGTCATATGGGGTCGACTTAGTTTATCCTTGTGGGTGCGATATCTCCTGAACCCCTCAACGGATTTCCACCAAACTTTTGTCAGTGATACAGTATGAAGGGACGATGAACTGACCAGGCCAGCCAGGTCATGGAGGTTGTATGGCTAAGCCGTGTGCAAGGCTTGGCGGAGGCATACCAAGCGATACTTGGCGTCGACAGCATAGGGCCCGAGTTCTTGGCGTTTCATTTAAAATTTCCCATTTAGCCCGATCATTTAAGCCAAGAAGTAAAGGAAGACATTTGCTTACTGTTTTGTACTGAACTCATTGGCCAGTATCTTATCATCTTACCCACTTTTTAGTTAATTTGTAGCCCCTGTCCCCCGTAGTGAGGTCACGATACACACACACACACACACACACACACACACACACACACACACACACACACACACACACACACGAGTAAAAAGCAGCTATGGACAATGTAAGAATACTTCTCTTCACCAAGGCATTAGGAGTATACAGAAGTTGTATGCATTAGTATACGGTTTCAAAAATGCCCTACCCTAGTTTTTATAGTGTGTGTGTGTGTGTGTGTGTGTGTGTGTGTGTGTGTGTGTGTGTGTGTGTGTGTGTGTGTGTTTTAGATGGATTTATGTGTCTTTCTGTGCAATTTTCTTTTTCCAGTGCGTGTACCTGTCTATTCCTGTGTGCATTTACGTATGTTTGTTCTTGTTTGACTAGTGGATGTGTGTGTGTGTGTGTGTGTGTGTGTGCTCGCGCGCGCCTTCGTTTTCTTTGTAAGTCTGAACCTTGAATTAAAACACCCACGCACTCACCAGCGTAATACTTCTTACCTAAACACGACTAAGCAAAATGGCCAAGTCCCCCCCCCCCCCGTCTCCTCGGTCGTCTAGGCAACAAAAAACGAGGTATTTGCCACAGCAGCCAGGCACCATTCACTCCCATGCAATATTCAGCAGCAAGTCGCAAATTTACACTGAAAGCGACATGAACAAGATTCTTAATGACTTTTTCCGACTCAGTTTACTGTGAGAAGGATGGCTGATTGGAGAGAGAGAGAGAGAGAGAGAGAGAGAGAGAGAGGGGGGGGGAGTTTCAGTTAGGAATCCCATGTCTAACAGTAATGTGAGGAGCAGGGGGTGGGGGAAGATCCACTCTCTCTCTCTCTCTCTCTCTCTCTCTCTCTCTCTCTCTCTCTCTCTCTCAAATATTTATCTTAATTGTTAAGGTCGTGATGATCATAATGATGATGATGATGATTACTATGATGATGATGATGATGATGATTCAGTGTGTGTGTGTGTGTGTGTGTGTGTGTGTGTGTGTGTGTGTGTGTGTGTGTGTGTTGCGTGGCTGCTTTGAGTGCGTTGGAGTGTCTTAGCCTTGTTTGCTGTTTGAAAGTTGGGAAGGAAAGACCAACACTGAGGAATAATAAGAACTTTGTGGAGAAGAGAGAGAGAGAGAGAGAGAGAGAGAGAGAATGATGGAGGAGAAAGAAGCAGTGGAGTTAAGACAAACTTTGAGACGATGGGGGACAAGTGCGGCCTGTCTTGAAGGTAAAGTAGTGATATATAACGTTAGACAGAGACAGACAGACAACAGACAGACAACAGACAGACAGACAGACAGACACGGATAGTTAGACAGATAGTTAGACAAACAGACAAACAGACAGTCGGACAGACAAGCAGACATGCATACAGGTAGACAGATAGACAGACAGACAGACAGACAGATAGTTAGACAGAGTTAGACAAACAGGCAAACAGACAGTCAGACAAGTAGACATGCATACAGGTAGACAGAGAGACAGACAGTCATATAGTCTGAGACAGACAGACAGACAGATATATAGCAAGACAGAGACAGGCAGATAAACAGACAGACAGACAGGCAAACAGACATGTATACAGGTAGAGAGACAGACAGACAGACAGACAGGTAGACAGGGAGGCAGACAGACAAACAAGCAGACAAGCAGACATCCGTACAGACAGACAGACAGGAATGATAGCAACAGCCACTGAAAATAGGCACATACTGTATATAAAGCGATAAAATTTCGCACCGATAAGTCTACAACTCGGAGCAAAATTTTTCGTGCAGATGTAAGGCTCTGCGTATCGTTCAGCAATTATTTTATTTAGATTTCCAAATAGTTACGTTCATTTTATCCAATTTCATCCAATTTCTTACCAATTTCATCCAGTTTCATAGCGAACGATCAGACTAAAGTGAGGTTAAAAGGAAAAAGACATTGTACGAGAGATGCAAATATTTCACAGTAAAAGTGCATTGATTTCAGTGTTCACTCATCACCATCATCATCATCATCATCATCCTCATCGCCACCACCACCACCATCGCCACCACCACCACCACCACCACCAGCATCATCATCTATATCACCTCACAGCAAGACGAATACCTCTAAAGTAGGTGCTCCCATTTAAATCTACGTGCTCCCATTTAAATCTGCCTGCTCCCATTTAAATCTACCTGCTCCCATTTAAATGTGCCTGCTCCCATTTAAATGTGCCTGCTCCCATTAAAATCTGCCTGCTCCCATTTAAATCTTCCTGCTCCCATTTAAATCTGCCTGCTCCCATTTAAATCTGCCTGCTCCCATTTAAATCTGCCTGCTCCCATTTAAATCTGCCTGCTCCCATTTAAATCTGCCTGCTCCCATTTAAATCTGCCTGCTCCCATTTAAATCTGCCTGCTCCCATTTAAATCTGCCTGCTTCCATTTATGTTATTGAACTGTTATATCGTCTACTTCGTCTACTCTAATCTACCCCTTATCTAATCTACCCCTTATCCTCAAAACTCTTCCTTGTGACTCTTGACTTAATCCTTCATCCCTCTCTGAGTATTAGTGTTTCTCTCTCTCTCTCTCCCTCTCTCTCTCTCTCTCTCTCCACTGAGTGACCGGCCAAATAGTTTCTTGTATCCCAAGAAACCATGTCCAACGCTGGGTGGTAACCATACAACTAAATCAGCCTTTATGAGTTCCATCTCAGGGATGGTTGTGGTTTATTGCTCACTTAATGCTACTCAGGGGAAGGGGAGGGTGGTCACCGTTGCCTTATATATCGGAACTGAATATCCTAGCCCAGGGACCCTACTCTCCTTTTTATATGCAGCAAAATTGGATGGCCCACTATACCCCTTTCACTCTAACTTGGCTTAAATTTGCCATCTGTCCAACTTGAATGCTGAGGTATAGCAATAGAATAGTGCTAAAGTAGGATGCTAGTCACGAGGAAGTGCTATGGAAAGGACGAGGTAGAGCCATAACACTTTCTGCCACTGAGCTACGTGAAATAAGCTGCAAAGGGACGAAAATCTGGGCCAAGTTAGAATGAAAAGAGTATAGACGAGCTTTCTTTACTTTTTAGGTTTTATAAAGTTTTCTCAAGGTTTTATTTGCTTTATTTTCACTACCCTTCCTCTCTCCTTTATTGACTCCCTGACCACGATGACATTTACACAAGACGTGAAAATAGATGAAGAACATTTAAAACTTTATTAACTTTGGATGCTAAATTCTTCTATTTTGACCACTTTCTTCTATATATTATTTATTTTCGTCTCCATTCGTGTCTGCTAAAGAAAACATTTGATTTCTTCGTGTAATATTTAGTAGGGTAAAAGCTATCTCTATCAACCTACTACTACAGCAACTACTACTACTACTACTACTAATAATAATAATATTATTATTATTATTATTATTATTATTATCATTATTATTATTATTATTATTATTATTATTATTATTATTATTATTATTATTATTAAAGATAAATAAAAAAAAAATCCATTATCAGCATTAGAAATTTTGGTTTATCAGAAAGAATTTTTAGCATTAAAAAGGTCAGTAGTTAATTTGAAGGTGTAAATATGTATACCTAAATGAGGGTCGATGGGTGGTGGTAGTAGTAGTAGTAGTAGTAGTAGTAGTAGCAGCAGTAATATTAGTAGTAGTAGAAGTGGTGATGGTGGTTGTGATGGTAGACCGCAGGCTCAAGGTGCCATTCTCCATCACGCCACCATTTGCCTTTCAGGGGGTAGGGAGGGGGCTGTGGCACGCTTGTATACCTCAGCATTAGTGCCACCACGTGAAGGCGTCCCTCACCACCACCGCAGAAGAATGACAGAAGGAAATGTGAAAGAACAGGTGTGGAATGTTAAAGGAAGGGAATGACTTATCCAGGTATTGACAGTGGAAATGGAAGGAGATATTGGATTGTTAGAGTGAGTGAGGAAGGGAGGGAGTGCATGAAAGTGAGAGAGTGAAAGTGAGATCGTAAACGAAGAAGGGAGGGCTTATCGAGATACTGAAAATGCAAACGCAAGCTGATATTGGAAAGTTAGAGTGAGTGAGTGAGTGAGTGAATGAGTAAGTGATTGAGTGCATGCTGATGCTAGAAAATTAAAGAGAGTGCGGAAGTGAGTGAGTGAGAGAGTGTAAGTCGAGATGGGAAAGTTAAGAGTGCAATATTCTTCCTGGTTACACCTAATGTGAGATTTGATGGAGAGGAAAAAAGAGAGTCAGAGGGGGAAAGTGAGCTAGTTCTAAAGAAAGCCTGCAGGGGAAGATGGGATTCGAGATTGTGAGTGGAAAATCTGGCAGCTCAAAAGACAGATTGGAGAGAGAGAGAGAGAGAGAGAGAGAGAGAGAGAGAGAGAGAGAGAGAGAGACAGACAGACAGACAGACAGACAGACGGTAGGACTTGGGAGGCCCCTTGACACTTCATCGTGATTAGTGTATTTCTCTCTCTCTCTCTCCCTCTCTCTCTCTGCAGGTTTACATTTGTTTGTGTGTGTGTGTGTGTGTGTGTGTGTGTGTGTGTGTGTGTGTGTGTGTGTGTGTGTGAGAGAGAGAGAGAGAGAGAGAGAATGCCTGCGTCTTTCCTTGGCTGAATGTATCTTTGATATGAAATACGTGTCAGAGCATGTGTGTGTGTGTGTGTGTGTGTGTGTGTGTGTGTGCAAACGTGTATACATGTACGTACACCCTATATCCATTAACCAGCGTCCTGAGTTCAAGCATTTTTCAAGCCTCTTCCACCCCAACACACACCCATCCAGGCGACATAAAAGACCCAGATTGTGCCGTGTTGGCAGGCCAAAGAGCGCGGTGAAAGTCCGTAGATTTTTCGCCTATTTTTCAACCCGGGGATTGGCATTTGTTGACTGGACCTTCGGACTGACTGTCTGAGCATTTATTGTACTTTGTGAGGGTTACGTGACGCCTTTTCTCCAGTGATTTGGTTTGGATGTTGTACTTTTTCTCTTGTCTTATTTTTGTCACTTTTGGTATGCTTAAAATGATGCAATATGCAAAATAAATCGCTAAAATGAAGGTGTAAGGGTGTCCTATGGCTTCTAGAATATGGTATTTGTTAGACATCGTACTGGAGAGGAGCACCTTCCAGTTGTGATACTATTACAAGGAGAGTTATAACTATTAAAACTCTTCCATGAGCCAAAAACAAGGCCCTCTCACCTCACGCAGCCCTATAATATCCCTGTTTGCAGTCAGGATGGTTTACAAGAGTTACTATGTCTTTGGGTTTACAAGAGTTAGTATGTCTTTGGGTTTACAAGAGTTAGTATGTCTTTGGGTTTACAAAAGTTAATATGTCTTTGGGTTTACAGAAGTTAGTATGTCTGGATTTACAAGAGTTAGTATGTCTTTGGGTTTACAAGAGGTAGTATGTCTGGGTTTACAATAGTATGTCTTTGGGTTTACAAGAGTTAGTATGTCTGGGTTTACAAGAGATAGTATGTCTTTGGGTTTACAAGAGTTAGTATGTCTTTGGGTTTACAAGAGTTAGTATGTCTGGGTTTACAAGAGTTAGTATGTCTTTGGGTTTACAAGTTAGTATGTCTGGATTTACAAGAGTTAGTATGTCTTTGGGTTTACAAGAGGTAGTATGTCTGGGTTTACAAGAGTTAGTATGTCTTTGGGTTTACAAGAGGTAGTATGTCTTTGGGTTTACAAGAGTTAGCATGTCTTTGGGTTTACAAGAGTTAGTATGTCTTTGGGTTTACAAGAGTTAGTATGTCTTTGGGTTTACAAGAGTTAGTATGTCTTTGGGTTTACTTCCAGATGTGGTTAGAGGGGAATGGCCAGTTGCTCCATCACTGCTTCTGACTAGGGGCTTGCTACATCACTCTTGCTGACTAGGGGCTTGCTGCATCACTCTTGCTGACTAGGGGCATGCTCCATCACTGCTGCTGACTAGGGGCTTGCTGCGTCACTCTTGCTGACTAGGGGCTTGCTGCATCACTGCTGCTGACTAGGGGCTTGCTGCATCACTGCTGCTGACTAGGGGCTTGCTGCATCACTGCTGCTGACTAGGGGCTTGCTCCATCACTGCTGCTGACTAGGGGCTTGCTCCATCACTGCTGCTGACTAGGGGCTTGCTGCATCACTCTTGCCGACTAGGGGCTTGCTGCATCACTGCTGCTGACTAGGGGCTTGCTCCATCACTGCTGCTGACTAGGGGCTTGCTTCATCACTGCTGCTGACTAGGGGCTTGCGGCGTCACTCTTGCTGACTAGGGGCTTGCTGCATCACTGCTGCTGACTAGGGGCTTGCTGCATCACTGCTGCTGACTAGGGGCTTGCTCCATTACTGCTGCTGACTAGGGGCTCGCTCCATTACTGCTGCTGACTAGGGGCTTGCTCCATTACTGCTGCTGACTAGGGGCTTGCCTCATCACTGCTGCTGACTAGGGGCCGTGGGTTGGTAGAAATTGTCAAAATGGTTTAGACTTAGAGGGAGGGCTGTGCCAGTACCTCACAGGGACGGCTACTTAATCTGGGAAATAATTTTGCTGAGAGATTTAAAACAATATGAAAAGACATTGTTTTGTTCCCACTTCCTGGTTTCCTCATTGATGATTTTATTTTCCTTCTTCTTTCTCATATCCTAAGAGCACGACTTTCCCTTTTTCTTGTCTCGGTTTTTCTTCTTCCCCATTTCTTAGAAACACACATTTACCTCTTTAATGGGTTTCACAGGAGTAAAATTGTCCTCTATTTTGACGTTTATCGTCCTCCTCCTTGATTCCTAAGAACATAAATTTGGCTCTAAGTTTTCACCCGTGTTTCCCCGCCTCGCCGAACCCCCGATTTCAAGATATACCGTCATTTACTTGAGGACGACAGGGCGAAACTTGAAGGAGGCTGTCTTCCGCCTCACCTCAAAAGCCGACTCAGCTCAAAGACATAAAAGCCCTCTCGCCTCTCGCACACACTCACACGCACGCAAACACACACACACTCACATTCAGGCAGGCACAAACGTATATAT
>NC_137069.1:8863897-8911397 GCF_032717465.1 Coenobita brevimanus | reverse complement strand
AACCCTTCCCTCTTCCCAAGCCAATCTACACAACTTCCATATCTACTCCACAACAATCTCACCCTCATACCTAAGCATTTCACCCCACACTCCATCAATTCCTGGAGCCTTTCCCAGCTTAATCTTCTTCATCGCTTCCACTACTTCCGCCCTACTGATCTCTTCCTCCCTCCTCTCATCTCTTCTTCTCCCAGCCATTCCCCAACCACTTATGCTCGCACTGCTCTCACTCTCCACATTCAACAAATCCTCAAAGTGCTCCTTCCATCTCCTCAATTTCTCTCTCTTCACCACCAACAATCTATTATTCCTATCTTTCACTCCCCTACTATTTCCCCTTTCACACTGCCTTACTTTCTTTACCTCCTTCCACAACAATCTTACTCTCCCTCCATTTCACACTCAGATTCCTCCCAAACTCTTCATCCACATTCTTTTTACTCTCCTTCACCAGTCTCTTAACCTCCCATCTCCTGCTCACATATACCTCTCTTCTCTCTCTCATCTTCTCCCCTACCTCTACTCGCTAACCATTCACTATATGCCTTCTTCTTTTGTTCCACAGCTCGTTTCACCTGATCATTCCACCATGCTGTCCCTTGCACACCCTTGCATCTCCTCCTCACTCCACAAACCGTCTCACACGCTGCGCCTATCTCTTCCGTGAATATCTTACATACGTCTTCCACCCTTTCCATCTGCTCTAGCTCATACCTTCCCAGTCTTTCTTCCACTATGCTCTTATACTCTGTCATTTTCTCACTATCTTGCAATTTCTCCACTCTTCTCACAGGAGTTGCTTCCTCCTGTCTTCCCCTTCGTCTCCTCAACCACTTTCTTTGCAGCTCTACCTTGGCCATCACAAAGTGATGGTCCGAGACTCCATTCCCCCACCCTTTCCACACTCTTGCATCCAACACTTGTCTTCTTATTCGCTCATCCACACACACGTAGTCTATCATTGCCTTTCGTTCAACAAGTTCACCATCCATCCTCCTCATTACTCTCCATGTATACCGGTGGATCATCTTATGCCGAAAGTAGGTGTTGGCTATTGCCAACCCCTTACAAGCACAGATGTCCACCAAAGCACTTCCATTCCCATCTACGTCAGCTGGCACACCCCACTGACCAACCACTCCATCCACTCGTACATTCCCAACTTTGCCATTCATGTCTCCAATCATATATATATATATATATATATATATATATATATATATATATATATATATATATATATATATATATATATATATTGTGTGTGTGTGTGTGTGTGTGTGTGTGTGTGTGTAGGATGGTTTGTGTGATATTTTATGCAGACAGAGAGACAGACAGATAGTTAACTGAATGGACTGATTGATGGATGGATGATGGATGGATAGACAAACGAGTAGATAAGAAGCCAACTAGATAGATGGATTGATAGATGAATGGATGGATGAATAGCCAGCTAGATAGATAGATGGATTGATGGATGGATGAATAGACAGCTAGATAGATAGAAAGGTAAATAGATAGATAAACAGATAGATATATACAAAATCACATCCAACCCTCGCACTGACAATCCCTAATCAGCAATATTAATCTTCTCTTAGCTAATAAGGAAGGAAAAAAGGGATTACACTGACAAAGAGGGATTACTGTACTTCTCTCTGTTTTCCTGTACGCCTTTCACATTAATAAAGTCGCTCTGGACACACTTTATCTACAATGGGGTCAGGATGAAGGCTTTGTGGAGGGTAGCGAGAGTTAGTGAAAGATAAGAAAGATTGAGAGAAGAGATAGAGATAAATAGACGGACGGACGAACAAACAAGACAGACAAACAGACAGACAGACGCACAGAATGTATGCATAGAATCAAGCTAATCATGATTGAGGGGAAGATATGGAAATGGCAGAGAAATGAGAAGTGAACAGTAATTGGACATAGGAGAGAGAGAGAGAGAGAGAGAGAGAGAGAGAGAGAGAGAGAGAGAGAGAGAGATGCATAATAAAGGAAAATTTAAAATAGTAAGGAAAGTGCTGGAAGAATAAATGCCCGAGGAGGAGCAGGAGGAGGAGGAGGAGGAGGAGGAGGGGGCATGATGATAGGGGAGGAGGAGAAAAGAGATGGAGGAGGACCCGGAGGATTTAAAGAAAGAGGAGAGAGAGAGAGAGTAGGGGGGGGGTGGAGCACTGTAGCCAATGCAGCGGTTATTGCCTTGTCTTAGTGGGGCGAGACGTATGATCCCGGCTGGGTCAGTGTTGGAAAGCATTCTCGAGTACTGGCAACATTTAACACGGATCAGAGTGCGTGGATCTTATATTCCGGATCATTTAACACGGATTAGAGTGCGTGGATCTTATATTCCGGATCATTTAACACGGATCAGAGTGCGTGGATCTTATATTCCGGATCATTTAACACGGATCAGAGTGCGTGGATCTTATATTCCGGATTATTTAACACACATTACAGTGTGAGGATTATTTTAACTGGGATTAGAGTGTGAGGATCATTTGACACGGATCATAGTGCGTGGATCTTTTATTCCGGACTATTTAACATAGATTAGAGTAAGAAGATTGTGTTAACTGGGATTAGTGAGGATTATTTGACACGGATCAGAGTGCGTGGATCTTTTATTCCGGATTAATTAACACGGAGTAGAGTATGATGATTATTTTAAACTGATTACTTAACGAAGATCTGATTGCACTGATCAGAATACATACCGGTAAATAACTTTGTGAGCGGGTGACGAGCGAGCGAGAGCCAATCTATCACAGTTCCCTCTGATATAAAATTATAGGCAGAATCTCCGATATTTGATTGCTAGAGGCGATGCCAAAAAACACAGTGGTACGACAGAAAATGTTTATTTTAACTGATATCGCATTTGAGGCGTTCACTGATTTGAGCCGAGCACCTCTTTGGAAAACTCGAGATTCCAAGGGGCTCCTACGCCTTTATGGGAGAGTTTTTAGTTGATAGCAAAGTTTATTGAATGAATGTATGACATGCAGAAAGAATTTCAACTCTACTACACAATGGAGTAGTTATGAGCTTCTGCTTGGAGTGACGTTCGGGTCGGGTAGGGCCGCTTATTTCCAAACTTAACAGAGTAAACACCCCTCGTCTGCTTGTAATATATGGATCATTTAACACGTCCAGTTGCACGAAGTAACAAGGACGATCGTGGCTGAATTTCTTAACATGGATCACTCAACATGGATCAGAGTGCACTAATCAAACAAGGTCGGAATACACGTACGATTTCATACGGATCACATAACACGGATCACTTAACTCGAATAACACGGATCACTTAGCTCGAATAACACGATCACTTAATACGAACACGGATCACTTAACAGGAATAACCTGATCACTTAACAGGAATAACCGGATCACTTAACAGGAATAACACGGATCTCTTAACACGGATCACTTAATACGAGAAACTTAACACGAGAAACTTAACACGGATTAACATTCACATCGTCGGGGCAACTCTGGAAAGCCCACTCTAATCCAGCAAAAGCCAAACGACTTTATTCAGCTATGAGTCATAGGAGCCTGAGAGTGTTAAGGATCAAAGTGCAAGAACGTCTCTCTCTCTCTCTCTCTCTCTCTCTCTCTCTCAAAACCAGATTTTCTCTACCCATTACACTCTTCTTCCATAACGCTCCGTCTCCTCCTCCTCCTCCTCTTTACCTTCCTCTTCTTCCTCCTCTTCTTCCTCCTCTTCCTCTTTCTCCTTCTCCTCCTAGCATTCTCTCTCGTCCTCCTCATCCTCACGTCTCCTATTCCTCCCCTTCCTCTTCCCACTCTTCTTCCTTTTCCTTTTGTTCTTCCTCTTCTTACTCCTTCCATCCTCTTCTCCTCTTCCTCCTTAGCTTTTCCTTTCACATCTTGAGAGTTTCTCTCTCTCTCTCTCTCTCTCTCTCTCTCACTCACTTCTCAACGTCAACTCTTTTAGGCTCTTTTTTGTCTCTCACTTTTCAACTTTCATCCATTTCAAAGCTCTCTGCATTCCCCACAGATCTCTCTCTCTCTCTCTCTCTCTCTCTCTCTCTCTCTCTCTCAATACCTTAAGAGGGTCCAAGTCGGGCCAAAACAGTTCATTTTCCCCAGTAACTTTTTTTTATTAGGTCTTTTTTTTTTTTTTTTAATTAAACCATTACAGACACTGTTATTTAAAGACATATTTAGGCGATGAAACTAAGTAATGTACATTTAAGGGTAGATGACCAATTTACTCCCTTTGATGGCATTTCACTTCCCTTGTATTGTGAGGACGGCTCAGTCAAGTATCAGTGTCTATCCTGCGTCACATTCTAGTTCCCTACATCACATTCTAGTTCCCTGCATCACATTCTACTTCCCTGCATCACATTCTACTTCCCTGCATCACATTCTACTTCCCTGCATCACATTCTACTTCCCTGCATCACATTCTACTTCCCTTGCAACTTTATGTCATTCTTTTACTGTCTGCCTTTTTAACGTCCACTTATTGCATGATTTGAGTAATAACTTCTGGGAGCAGCCAAAATAGCTGAAAATATCTGCTCCTCCCACACCAGCAGACAGAGCCGCTCCTACAACACACAGGACAAAGAAGCACAATTTTCGGACCACTCTATATTAAGCGCAAAACCACCAGTCACCTCTTGGGGATCAAACTTTCGCAAGGCCGAGACTTCGACTGAGGAGCCCTGACCCTCTAGACCACCAGGCGTCTGTATAAAAACTCCCTAACACCTCTTTCTAGGCGATTTTATTTTGCTTTTTGCTTCTTACTCTCCTCTTCCGCGTTATTTAAATCATTCGACTAATACCTTACTTAGCATAAATAATATACATTTTAATATTAACCAGCCGTATCTACAAATCAATATTAACAAGCGGTATTTAAAAATAACTCACTGAGGAAAAAGTGCTAGGGAGCTTCTTGAACCAGTGGGAATACGGGCTTGAAGTACAACGTAAACTTAAGGAAATTAATGAAAACCACCGAAATTACTAAAGAAATGTGAAGTTAAAGGGATAGGGAGTTAATGGGGACAGGGAGTTAATGAGACGAAGTTAAAGGGGTAGAGAGTTAAAGGTATAAGGAGTTAAAGGGATAGATAATTAAAGGGAAAAGAGCTAAGGGACGGACTTAAAAGGATAGAAAGTTAAAGGAATAGGGAATTAATGGGACAGGGAGTTAAAGGGATAGGGAGTTAAAGAAATAGGGAGTTAAAGGGGTAGATAGTTAAAAGTACAGAGTTAATGGGACAGGGAGTTAATGGGACAGAGAGTTAAAGGGATAGGGAGTTGAAGGAATAG
Organism: Coenobita brevimanus; assembly: GCF_032717465.1. Lineage (NCBI taxonomy): Eukaryota > Metazoa > Arthropoda > Malacostraca > Decapoda > Coenobitidae > Coenobita > Coenobita brevimanus. Next base: position 8,906,072 of record NC_137069.1, on the reverse strand, counting down.
GGAGTTAAAGGGATAGAGAGTTAAAGGTGCAGGGAGTTAATGGGACTGGGAGTTAGAGGGATAGGTAGTTAAAGGGACACGGAGTTAATGGGACAGGGAGTTAGAGATAGAGAGTTCAAGGGACAGGGGGCTAAAGGGACAAGGAGTTAAAGGGAAAGGAAGTTAAAGGAATATGGAGTTAATGGGACGGAGTTAAAGGGATACAGAGTTAAATAGACAGGGAGCTAAAGGGGGGAGTTAAAGGGATAGGGAGTTAAAGGGAACGGAGTTAAAGGGACGGATTTAAAAGGAAGAAGTTAAAGGGAGTAGGGAGCTCGTGCCAAGTTAAGACCCGTGTCCTCTGGTTGGTCTTCAGCTTGTATTACTTAGAGTCAAGGTCTCTCTCGGTCTCGGTCTCGGTCTCTGGGTTTCTCTCGGTCTCGGTCTCGGTCTCTGGGTTTCTCTCGGTCTCTGTCTCGGTCTCTGGGTTTCTCGACGTATTTCCAGCGATTATAGCCAGTCCTCCATTAAGTTTTATTATTTCACTTATCACTGTCTCGGTCTCTCATTAGGTCTGTGTCAAGGTCTCTGTCTCTATGTAGGTCTGTCTGGGTCTCTGTTTAGGTCTCTGTGACTGTCTGTGTCTTTCGTTTTCTCTCTCTCTCTCTCTCTCTCTCTCTCTCTCTCTCTCTCTCTCTCATCCACCACAATACCTAGCACAGAACTTTAATAATAATCATCATCATCATCATAATCCGTACCTCCTTTCTCACCGTAACACAGCAAAAACCTGTGCATGTAGCGCAATTATTGTTAGAGCAAGGTATCGTTAAAATGCTCTAGCTTGAAGATTAAAACAATTTCCAGTCCAATCGGGCCACCGGTTCCCGAGTTGTGACTCATTTCTGACTGAAGGTAGGAAATGAAGACATCGAGTGGAGGCCGCCAAAGGCCGCTTTTCAACGAGTAATAATAATAATAATAATAATAATAATAATAATATTTATTATTATTATTATTATTAATATAATACTAATACTAATACTAATACTAATGATGATGATGATGATGGACATAATAGTAATAATAATAATAATAACCATCATCATCATCATCATCATCATCATCATCATCATAATAGTAGTAGTAATAGTAGTAGTAGTAATAATGATAACAATAATAACTAGAGGGGTACTCAGTGAAGCACATCTCTCCGACAAGGGCAGCCAAACCACTCATCATAAAGGTTAAGATTGCTTATCACTGATTAGGGTTTCGTGAAAAGTGTTTTCCGGATCCAGAATCTGTAATACGGTCCGGATCGGTTCAAAAAGTTAATCGATTGTTCCCTGGGACATGGGCTATATGCCCACCAAATTTGGTCCAGATCTCTTTTAGTTTTTGAGTAAGCCTCCTAACAGACAAACAAACTACTAAAAAAACAAACACAGGTGAAAACATACCATACTCTCCCTGTCGGAGGGGAAAATATCCAGTCATCTCTTGGGAATCATATATTCGCGTAATCAAGCTTTTAACGCCGATCTGGGCGTTCTAACCACTACGTCACCAAGGGATTGGTCCCAAGGTTAATCGATTGTTCCCTGGGACATAGGATATCTGCCCATCAAATATGGTCCAAATCTCTCAGTTTTTGAGTAATCCTGTTAACAAACAAGGAAACTAACAAACAAAAAACAGAGGTGAAAACATACTCTCCTTGTCGGAGAGAATAATAATAATAATAATAATAATAATAATAATAATCCTGCTAACAAACTAAAATAGAAACATAAAAACAAACAAGGGGGAAAACATACTCTCCTCGTCGGAGAGAATAATAATAATAATGAAAAGAAAGCATTCGGGAGCCGAATGCTAATGGTCCCCCATTATATGCTGTTGGCCATGTCCAAGATTTTGGCCATATCTTGATACCCTGAAGGTTTCATGTTGGTAACTCAAGCCTTTCTTAAGATATAATGGTGCTAAGGGCGGGCGATAAAACTAATTGACCTTTGAGCCATTTTAGTGATCTTGACCTTGACCCCACGTGCCCATTTTCGAATTCGGCCTAGATTTTGTCCATATCTTGATACCCTGAAGGTTCCATGTTGATAGCTCAAGCCGTTGATGAGATATAATGGGAACACACACACACACACACACACACACACACACACACACACACACACACACACACACACACACACACACACACACACACACACACACACACACACACACACACACACACACACACACACATACACACACATACACACACACACACACACACACACACACAGAGGCAGGCAAAAACATTATCTTTCTGCCTTTAAAGGGGGGCGATAATAATAATAATAATAATAATAATAATAATAATAATAAATCTTCCAACTAAAAACAAAAGTAAAGAAACGTTTCTGTGTAAGGGCAACGTTTCTTTGTAAGTCGAACGTTTTCTTCACGTAATAATCTTATCAGGAGAGCAGCTGGAGTCGCCATTCGTCTTGCAAGTTACTTGGCCCCTAGGAGAGAGAGAGAGAGAGAGAGAGAGAGAGAGGGGGGGGGAGGAAATGAGGGAGAGGGAAAGATAGACATAAGATCCCCTTTCGATGTAGATAGATGGCTAGAGAGACATAAATTAATAGATAGACATAGACAGACAGATAGAGAGAGAGACAGAGAGAGAGAGAGAGACAGAGAGGGAGGGAGGGAAGGAATTAGAAAGGGGAATGGGAAAGAGAAGAAAGATGAGAATGATAGTGAGTGAGTGGAGAAGAGACGAAGAGAGATGGATAATTAGACAGACAGACGGATAGAAAGATAGAGAGAATAACAGAAACACACACACACACACACACACACACACACACACACACACAAAGAAAGAGGGAAAGTGAGAGAGGTGTAAAAGATAGTGGGTTTATGGGTGTTAGTGCGTCAGGGGGGTCATTCAATGGATCAGCGGGCCAGGTAAAGAATGTAGGCCAGGGGAAAGGTGTCAGTTCATTAGACCTAGTGAGTGCTTAAGTCTGCCCTGGTAAACTTTATAAACAATGCTAACTGATGCTTGTGGGGGTGGAGGGGTGGGGAGAGGTTTGTGGGGTGAGGGGAGGAGTTGGGGTGGAGTGGGATGTTGGGGTGTCTTTGTTAATTCAGTAGTCTTTAAAGGAAGTTTGTGAATGCGACTGACTGACCTAGATGATTGATGGGGGGAGTGAGAGGTGTGGGGGGTGAGAGTGTATGTGTGGGGGGTGCTTTGTGTGTGTGTGTGTCGGCGTTTGTGTTTGAGTGTGTGTCTGGGGGGGGTAGTGCTTTGTGTGTGTGTGTGTGTGTGTGTGTGTGTGTGTGTGTGTGTGTGTGTGTGACCGGGTCGGTCAGGATCACTTGATGGTCGTGATCGTCAGCTTTTACCCTCCCGGAAGGGAGCTGAGAGCTCATATAGTCCTATCTAAGGGCAAGGCTGTGACCTTCACACACGCACACACCCGTCCCCTTGCTCAAGGGGGACAGTAACCACCCACTTCGTCAGTGAAACTTTTCGCAACCTGAGCGAGGCGCGAACTCCCGTCCACCAGATGGCAAGCGAGAGCGTTTCCACTGCACCAGCGAGCGGTGTGTGTGTGTGCGTGTGTGTGTGTGTGTGTGTGTGTGTATAGCTTCCATTTCCACATCACTTCTCCCATTCCTTGTATTTACTTCTCCTATTCCTTGCTTCATTCTCTCACTCCTTCCTTCCCTCCCTCTCCTGGGATCAGTAAGCTCCTTGACAACCTCACCGCTCCCTCTCTCATTCTGCCTCCTTTCTTTCCTTCATCTCCTTCTCACTTTCCTTCTATCCTCTCCTTTGTTCATCTTGCCTCGCTCCCTTCTCCCAATCTGATTATCTTTTCCATATTCCCTCTTTCGTTGTCTGTCTTTTATCTAATTCTACTATCTATTTCCTTCATGTGCTTATTCTCCCATTCCTTCTTCTCCTCTTCCTTCACATACTCCCTCATTCTTTGTCCTACTCTGTCCTTCCTTTCTCTCCTTCTCCTACTCCTTCCCTCCTTCTCGCACTCTTTCAGCTTCCTATTCTCCTTTTTCTCCTACCTTCTTCTTCCTTCTCCTGTTCCCTTATTCCTTTCTTTTCTTCCTCTTTTCTTCTCTCTCTTCTTACCACTACACTTTTCTCCTCTCTTTCTGTACCTCTACTCTCACCTCTCCTGTCTCACTCTTTTTCCTGTCCAGTCTCTCCATCATTCTAGTTCTTTTTCCTGATATTATATAGAGTGAGAGGGAACATGAAAAAACAACGTTAGGTGTGTGTGTGTGTGTGTGTGTGTGAGAGAGAGAGAGAGGGAGAGAGAGAGAGAGAGAGAGAGAGAGAGAGCAAGGCCGGATTTACCAATAGGCCAAGTAGGCCATTGGCCTGGGGCCCACCGTTATCTGGGGGCCCACTGAAACTAATTGTCGTGCACTGTGCCAACGTATAACCTTGTTTCAAGTGTACACCGAGTATATCATTATAAAATATATTCACAACCATAAGGACCCCTGTGCAATAAGTATAAGGCCTAAACTATGGGGTCCCTGTACAATAGGTATAGGCCCACAGTGGTCTTCAACCGGTGGGCCATGCCACACTGGTGGGCAATGGGGTGGTGGTTTTCAGGTGAGCAACGGACGAGGCCCTATAGAAAAATGAAGAAAATAATTTTTTTTATTACATTATAATATTATATTATGTAATGTTGGTGACATTTGGCCATTGCAAAATAATAACAGTTATATATATATATATATATATATAATATTAGAACCAAACAAATATATATATATATATATATATATATATATATATATATATATATATATATATATATATAATATTGAACCAAGCAAACATTTCTACAAATCCGGGGGCCCACTGATGAGTTTGGCTTGGGGCCCACACGTAGGTAAATCCGGCCCTGAGAGAGAGAGAAAGCACAGACTAAACCAATCTTTCCCTTTGTTCAAGCAGTCTTCCTAAGCGCCCACGTCTTTACATGTCACCACTTTAGAGCTAATACCCACCGTCCATATTCAGTACGTGCTGGGGCCATCTCATTCAAAACTTTCTTTATGGTATTAGTCTTTTTCTATGGATCCTGCGGTCGATCATAAAACGCTGTTGTCATTAGATTCTTATCAGCAAAATTTTCAACGCCCCAGCCAGGCAGTGATCTCGCGGTCCGCTGCCCTGTCCACTCCGCCACCACCTCCTCAAATCGAGTGTTCAGTGAATTAGTGATGGTAGTAATGGTGGTGATGGTATCAGCAGTAGTAGTGGGAGTAGTAGTAATTATAGTAGTAGTTGCTGGAGGTTATGCTGTCACCTATGTTTGCCTTTCACTTTGTCCAGACGATATCTCCAGAAGTTTTCAGTGAATTTCAATGAAAGTTGATGGAAGGCTGAGCCATGGGCCAAAAAAGAATTGTTTAAATTTTGGGGAGGATCCGGATCCTATGTATAATTTCTCCAAAAGTTATCAATGATTTCAACAAAATTTTGTGGAAGAGTGGGTCATTTGTCACGGAACAATTGATTAAATATGGGGGTGGATCCGGATCCTATGTATTCCACACAGTATCTCCACCGATCCAGATCCGAATCCTTTTTAATTGCAGTGGCATTGACGGAGGTATGCGCTCTCTGGGTTCTTGCTAGTTGTTGTTGTTGTTGTTGTTGTTATCCCAGGTTCATCTGACCGTGAACCCAGTGGACTGCAGGCTTAAGTTCCCCTCTCATGCATTCCACCAACAACCTTTCAGGGGATAGGGAGGGAGTTGAGGCGCGTTTCATAACCAGACAACAGACTCGCCTACCCATGTCAGTACCACCGCGCGAAGGAGCCCCTCTCCTGCACCTTCATATGCAGATTATGATTTTTTCTATGCAAGGAAGAAATAACCAAAGGCCAATTCTGGTAGCGAGCCCTCCAAACTCACCAAAACACAGCCCTAGTTCCCGATGCGTCTGGTAGTTCTTGGTGTCCTCCTCCTCCTCCTCCTTTCACACCGATAAAGGTCCATGAATGTCTATCCTTTCGCGCATTCCATCTCAGCTCCTCTGATTCACGTCCCGATTCACAAAGGAATAAAAATTCTGTGCCGATCATTTGGGAGCAAGTAATTGGCAAAGAGGGTGATACAGAGTTCCAAGTTGACCGTCTTGAGATGTAGAGGTGAGAGGGTAGGCTGTTGTAGTCGTTCTATCATTAACTTCATTTTCATTATCACCATCATCATCATCATCATTTATATCATCATCATCATCACACTCACCATCACTTACATCATTATCATCATCATTTTCACCATCATCATCATCATCATAGTTATCCCTATCGTCATCATCATCATCATCATCATCATCATCAGCCAGAGCCATTATGAAGGCTTCTCCCATCTTTCTCCACTCTGACCTTTGGGCTGTTAACCTGTTCCATCCAATCCCAGCAAACATGTAAACTTCATCTCTCCATCTTGTTCTCAGTCAACCTCTTCCCCTCACTCTTGAACTTGAGAAAACGGTGGTCATCTTAAGGAAAACTGAGCTCCTTCAAGATATAAGGAAGATGAATTGTTTTAAAAAGAGTATGTGTTGAAAAAATAGTTGATATATACTTATGGAAGGCATGACACACACACACACACACACACACACAGAATACATACATACATGCAAACTCATACATACATACATACAAACACACACACATGCACATACGTACATACATACATACATACTTTCACACACACACACACACACACACACACACACACACACACACACACACACACACACATTGAGAAAGAGGACAATGAAAGAGAATGAGGAGGAGGAAGGAGCGTAACTCAGGTTAAACTAATCAAGGCTAACTTACTTTAATCTGAGAGAGAGAGAGAGAGAGAGAGGTAATGAAAAGAGGAATGGGAAAGACAAGGAAATGAGAATGATAGTGAGAGAGAGAGAGAGAGAGAGAGAGAGAGAGAGAGAGAGAGAGAGAGGTAATGAAAAGGGGAATGGGAAAGACAAGGAAATGAGAATGATAGTGAGACAGAGACGAAGAGAGAAACATATAGACAGATAGATATATAAATAGATTGTTTGATAGATAGATAGATAAATTGATAAACAGATAGACCCCGTTGCAAGGACTGGTCTCTCTCAGCTGAACTAAGTCGGTAGCAAGAATGTAATTAGTATAAAGTCATCGTACTGAAGGAGTTACATCATACATACCTTTACCCCGAGGACGCCATATATTCTCCCTAACACCTTTTCTTAAGCGATTTATTTTGTTTGTTACACCTTACTGCTCTATTCTGTATTCAATTCTTGCTGTTACTAGATTTTCCTAAGAGAGAACCCCAGCTCCCTAACACCTTTTCCTAAGTGATTTATTTTCTTTATTACTCCTTACTGTCCTCTTCTGTGTTAAATAAATATTTGCATCATCGCCATCCTCTGTATAAATAACGTACCAAAAGGATATTAACCAGCCATATCCAAAAATAAATCGCTAAGGAAGAGGTGTTAGTATGCAGCCCTTCCAGCCTGCAATATCAGTCCTGAGCAGTTTTCATATCGCAATATGCAATCATGTGCAGTGTTCATTAAGTCGCTTAGGAAGATGTGCAACGCTACCTGTGCTGACGAGAATAGGACAGGTATGAACTCAGAACGAAGTAGTATGTAAAGGTGCGGCCATTTTTATGTAATTATTTTTTTTTATGCAAGAAAGAAGGAACCAAAGGCCAGGAACCTGCTGTATTGTTCCTTCCAAGGGAAAAAAACAATAAAAATGAGCCACATTCAAGATCCGTCCATTTCGAGGTCGCAGGCTCCACTTCTGGAAAATATGTGACTGTCAAGAAGAAACGAGGCTCAGGGGTCCGTCCAACGTTCAGACCCGGATATTGTAGTAGCTCTAACCCGGTGCATCGTTTCCTCTTGTCGATCACATGTTTTTTTTGAGCAAGTGTGGCCCCAAACTAAGATTTTATTCAGCTTCTTTAGAAACACCTAAATACATTGAGGTGGTCTGGCCATGTGGAGAGGATGGAGAGAGACTAACTAGGAGAGTGAATGTGAGTGCGGGGGAGAGGTAAGGAGAGGTCGATGATGAGATGAAGGGATGGAGTGGAGAGGTTTACGAGAAAAGGGGATGTAAGTTGGGGGATGGGCAGCGAAATGGCAGGGGACAAGGGGACATGGAGGCGATTTGTTTGTGGCCACCCCTTACGGGATTAAGGCGTCTGGCTATAGATAGATAAAAATGCATGGTGATGATGTGGAAATGTTCTCTCTCTCTCTCTCTCTCTCTCTCTCTCTCATCCAAACACTGGTATATTTCTTTCAGCGGATTGGAGACGCTGAGAGAGAGAGAGAGAGAGAGAGAGGGGGGGGGGTGGAGGGGGAGGGAGAGGAGAAAAAATGGAAAAGTGGGATGGAGAAGAGGATGAAAAGAAAAAGTAGAGAGAGAGAGAGAGAGAGAGAGAGAGACTCTGTGGTATAGTGGTAGAGTGTGCGTTTCGTACACGGGTGAACCAGGGTTCGCGCCCCGCCAGGGTAATAAACTTTGGGAGTGTTCATCCTGCCACGTACTGCATTGGGGGACACAAGGGGTGCTGTGGTTGAACCAGTGTCGCTTAGTATAAAGTATGCTTGCACCCAGTCGGCTTGCGCGGGCCGATTACACTTGGTTCACAGACTACACACACATCCAAAGCCACTCCAACACTACAATTACACTTACAAGCACTTCTCACCCTACATACAGTACAATCTCTACCAGACAGCCTAAGCCACTATACTCCGTTTTTTTTTATTGAGGCAAAGATGCGCTTGACAGGTTGATGATGTTTGGCTGAATGCAACATGTCCCAAAAAATATTTACTAACCCAAATTTCCCCCTCAGATATTTGTTGTCAGTTAATAATGCTAGATTATGAAGTAATGTTGCATTCAGCCAATAATCATCAATCTGTCAAGTGCATCTTCGCCTCGATAAAAGAAACTGAGTATAGGTAGAGATACATTGGCTGTATCGTCCCGACTTCGGTCGGGATGGGCCGGTCCTGCAGTGAATACTCAAACGGCTGCTGCTGCTGATGAGAGAGAGAGAGAGAGAGAGAGAGAGAGAGAGAGAGAGAGAGGAGGTACTGGAAGAGGGAGACTAGGAAAGAAAAATGTTGAGAGAGAGAGAGAGAGAGAGAGAGAGAGAGAGAGAGAGAGTGTTCAGTATTTACCCATAAGCTGTGACCGATTCTTCAAAAAAAAAAAAAAAAATTTCGAGTCGCCCATTTACAAGTTCCCATTTTCTATATCTCCCAGTTTGCAATGGGGGACGAAGCCACTTTGACCCAGCCATATCTGTACATTCTCAGTTACAAATACCTTCTTACGAGTATTATACCTTATTTCCCTCAATATACTCACTGTTATAGCATATTTTCCTCAAAATACTCCTAATTTATAGCATATTTGCCTAATTATACTTCACGATCTTACTTCACCTGTTAATCCACCTTTTCCCTTCCTCCAGGTAAGCAAGGGGGGACTTAAGCAGCTTGGAGTCAACCACACCTGTCATCAATTCCAGGTAGAGTAGATCCCAGAAAAAAGAATATGAGAGGGAGAGAGAGAGAGAGAGAGAGAGTACAACATAGAGACCTGTTGGTCCTAGACGAAGTTATCTGTTGGGGAAAAAAAAAAAGAAAGCTAATTCTACTGAGGTCAGACCAACGTGAGAGAGAGAGTCTGACTAAGGACGAGAGTGAGAGAAAACGTGTGTGTGAATAGTAAAAGTGGCTGAGTGAGTAAGAAAAATTAGGAAAAAGTGAGCAAGAAGTGAGAAAATTAGTGAAATGAAGATAAGAATGTGTGATTATGAGTGACAAGGAAAGTGGATTTGAGAAAATAAAGTTCAAAGAAAATGGGGTTTGGAATGAGAGTTTAAGAACAGCTTAGTAAAAAAAAATAATGAGAGAGAGAGAGAGAGAGAGAGACGGGGAAAAGAGAGAGAGGGAGCGAGCGAAGACTTTAAGTGTGTGTGTGTGTGTGTTCGTACCTTACCTAATTGTTCTTACCTAATTGTACCTTTACAGGAATGAGTCAAGCTCGTACTGTCCCGTGTCTTAAACCATATTTATCGTACATATCCTTAAATTTGTGAATTGTTTTGGCACACACTATTTCATTCGGTAGTGCATTCCATTGATCAATTGCTCTGTTTGGGAAACTGAATTTCCTTACGTCTTTATCACCTCTCTTCGTATGCAGTTTTTTGCAGTGTCCTCTTTGCTGATGCTTCTCCATATGTTAAGTACTCATTTTTGTCTATTTTCTCCTTCCCTGATATGCACTTATATAGCATTATCATGTCACCTCTTTTCCTTCTCTCCTGTAGTGTTGGTAGATTCATTTTATTTAGTCTCTCCGTAGCTTAGGTCCCTTAAGCTTGGTATCCATCTTGTAGTGGCCCTTTGAACTTTTTCAATCTTGTCTATGTGTTTTTTGAGATGACGACTCCAGACTACTGATGCATATTCCAGGGTTGGTCTAATGAATGATGTTATTATCCTTCTTAGCATGTCTTCATTTATGTATGTGAATGCTATTCTCATATTTGCAAGCAGTGTATACATGTTCCGTACCTTCTCGCTGATGTGGTCAGCCGGAGATAGTCTGTTATTGATAATCACACCTAGGTCCTTCTCTCTTTCTGATGTGTAAAGGGTTTTATTTCCTAACTTATAATCCCAATCAGGTCTTTTTCCACTTTTACCAAACTTGATTACATGACACTTGTCCACACTGAATTCCATTTGCCATGTATTACTCCATTCATGAAGTTTATTTAATTCTTCTTGTAGCTCGTTACAAGAGTCTGTGTTAGTAATTCTCCTTTGTATTTTTGCATCATCTGCAAACATATTCAGATAGCTCTCATTTCCAGTGTTACTGTTTATATCATTTATATACACTAAAAACATGATTGGTGCCAGCACTGAACCCTGTGGTGCTCCACTAGTCACTTCTTTCCATGATGAGTAGTTTCCTCCTAGTACTGTTCTTATTTCTCTTTTTATGAGAAAATCTTGCATCCAACAAAACAGTTTGCCTCGAATTCCTCCTTGATGGTACAGTTTCCATAAAAGTCTTTGGTGTGGTACTGTGTCAAAAGCTTTCTTGAAATCTGAATAGATACTGTCCACCCATCCTTCTCTTTCCTGTATTGTGTTTGTTACTCTGTCATAGTAGCTCAACAGATTAGTTACACATGACTTTCCTTTTCTGAAACCAAACTGTCTTTCTGTTATCATACTGTGTTCTTCTAGATGATTTACCCAAGCTTTTCTTATAAGCTTTTCTAATACTTTGCTTACAACACTGGTCAGTGATACTGGTCGGTAGTTGAGTGGATTTTATCATTTCCTTTCTTGAATAAAGGGACAATATTTTGCTTTTTTCCAAATATCAGGTAGTTTACCTTGACTCAAGGATTTCTTGAAAATTAAAAATAATGGTTTACTTAACTCCTTTGCACATTCTCGTAGTACCCAACATGAAATTTCATCAGGACCACTTGCTTTTCCTCTGTCTAATTTACTTAACTCCTCCTGTATTACTTTTTCTGCTATTTGTATATCTGGTAGTATGTGTGGACATGCATGTTCCACATAGTCCCTCTCAAAAATTTTTTCTTCTGTAAAAACTAATTGGAAATTCTTATTTAGTGCTTCACAAATATCTTTCTCTTGTGTATAAGTGATTCCCTCGTCCGTAATGGATTGTATTATATCTTTTACTTTGGTTTTGTTTCTGATATAGGTGTAAAACAGCTTTGATTGATCACTACTTTTATTTATTATATCCTTCTCAAACTGTTTTTGGGCTTCCCTTCTTATTCTTGTATAATCGTTTCTTGCCTGTTTGTAATTATTATACGCCCTTTCACTATTGTGTTTTCTGTGTCTATTCCACAACAAATCTCTTCTTTCTTTTGATTTTTTACATTCTGTATTGAACCATTTCTGTATTTTCTTATCTGCTTCTTTGTGCTGTGGGATGTACTTCTGGACTCCTATTTCATAAAATTCACAGAATTTTTTATATACAGCATTTCAATCTTGTCCTCTAAGCTCATTTTCCCAATCAGCTTCTAAGAAATACTTCTTTAGGTCATAATAATTTCCCTTTTTATAGTTTAGGCTCTTTTTGTAACTTTCATTGTTGTTAACTGTCATATGCTATCCTGAAGTTGCAATTTAGTACTGCATGATCGCTTTTGCCGAGTGGAGGGTGTTATATTAAAATGTCAATATCATTTTCTTGCCTAGTAAATATTAGATCTAGCACTGAAGGTACATCGAGTCCTCTTTTTCTGGTGGTTCCCCTCACATGTTGCGTTAGGAAAAACTCTTGCACGAGATCCAGGAGCTTTTGGTCCCAACAGCTTTCTTGGCTAATTATATCTCGAGTATTCCAGTTTATATTTGTATTAAAATCTCCAGTTAGTATAATTCTTTCCGATTTCTCTTCCATTTTATGTAGTAATGATCTTAAACTCTGAATTGTACTCTCTGCCAGGTCCTCATATTCGTCTCTTTCCCATGTGTTTGACCTGGGTGGCATGTACAAATTGGCTACAATTACTTTCCCTTCAGATGTGTTGATCTCTACTTTAAACAGTTCTACTTGTGATGGTATATCTAGTTTTATTTCATTGACTTTTAGATTTTTCTTAATTAATATCATAATTCCTCCTCCTTTTTTTAAATTTGTCTCTTCTCCATATATTGTATTCCTCTAAGTTTAGTATGTCATTGGATATCCTTGGTGTTAATTTTGTTTCAGTTAGGCATATTATTTGTGGTTCATTTTCTCTGACATAATCATTCATCTCTAGTAATATAGATACCATTCCATCCACATTTGAGTACATCAACTTTATCATCTTGTTTCTATACTTGTCATGACATGGTTTTACTATCTTCCTCCTTTTTATTCCATCCTGTTTGTGTACCACTTTCGTACCTGCAATCCTATTACTTTGTAAAAAAATTTCTTCTTCTCCTCTTCTGATCTTCCCTCATTTTTTGTTTTTGCTTCTTCCCTTGTCTCTTTCAGTACTTCCAGTTCCTCTTGTGTTAGGCATCTTTTTATCCATACATTTTTGAACTCCTCTTTTTCCATAAGATTCTTTGCATTTTTTAGTATCTCCTCCACAGTGTTTACACTCTGGAAAGTCACCTTTAGAGGTCTTGTCCTGCTATTCTCGTACTTCCCTAACCTTTTGTGTTCCTCTATGTCTTTACTACAGGTTTCCTCTGATACTTCTTTCTGTAAGCTCATTACATTTGCCATCTCCTTTTTGTCTCTTGTGATCTTGTTTTTTTACTTCTTCCTCTTCTATACCAGTGATTACTATAGATTTGTTTATATCTACTGAATCTCTGACTAACTTTGGATTGTTTTGGATTATTCTTTTCACTTCCTGTTTAATGCTTTTTTCCTCCACCCTTGTTTCTAAGTCTTTCTTTACTTTCACCATTTCAGCATACGTGGTTTCCACATCATTTTTGTAGCTTTGCACAGCTTCATTCACCTGTGTTATCTTATCAATATCACTGCTTTGGTCTATCAGACTGCTTACTTGCCTAATTGTCTCTGTCATTTTTGAACTCTTCCATAACACTCTCGTGATTGACTACTGTACTTGCCATTTCACTCATTTTCTTCCTAAGTGTACTCAATTTCACTGTTAGTTCACTGATGGTTGTGTCTTTCTTGTTGGCCTCCCTTCCTAGTTTTTCTATTTCTTCCTTTTGCAAGTGCATCTGCTTCTTTATTTCATCAATTTCATTTTTGAAAGCCATTTCTAGTTTGTGTACACGTTCAACCAGTCTGTTGTGAGTCTCCACTTCAGCCAGTTCTTGGTAGAAATCATCATCTTGCTTTCTACCTTTATCCCTTTTCTTTTCCAAATTTGCTTTACTAAAGTATGTCTCCATTTTGCAATACTATAAGTACAGAGTATGTACTTACATTCCCCATGCTGCTGTAAACAAACCTCAGCTGACTGAGCGCATTCTTTCGTCTTGGTTCTCTCTTCTGTTTGAACAAGTCTTGTTTAACCTTCTTATTATTTTTTTTTCTTTTAACAATGAAAAATCATTTAGTCTAACCTGGTACAGAGCTTGACTCATACAAAGATACTAATTTAGGTAATGCCACTGGCCGTGTTGGTTCGGTACGGAGCGCCGATGTCGCACGTCTGCCTCCTTTGACTACCTCTGTGTGTGTGTGTGTGTGTGTGTGTGTGTGTGTGTGTGTGTGTGTGTGTGTGTGTATAAGCACACGGTACACATTGTAGGTGGACCGAAGAGAAGAAAAAAAATCAGCCAAAGTCAGCTGCCCTGGGAAATTGTCCTACTCCTCCCTCTCCCCTCTCTTAAACTCCCCCCTCCCCCCCCTCCAACCCTCTATCTCTCTCCTACCCCACTCCCCAGCTTCCCCCACCCCTCTCCCCAGCTTCCCCCACCCCTCTCCCCTCCCCTCCACCCAGAGATCCGCTGAGTCCACCCCTGTAAACACCAATACCGTCCCAGATAATGTAGTTACGCCGAGTTATGCTGGCAAGTAATTCCAGGTATAAAAGTTTTGGCGACTCCGTGCGTGTGTTTTCATGGCACTTGTAACTTACCCATTCTCTGCCTCTGTCTCTGTCTCCTCTCTGTCTCCTGTCATTCTCTTTCTGTTTTTCTCTGTCTCGCTGTGTGTGTGTCTTTTTCTGTGTTCCTGTCTTTCTGTGTGTGTCTCTTTCTCTGTGTTTTCATGGTGGTTGTGACTTACCCTCTCTTTGCCTCTCTCTCTCTGTCTCTTCTCTGGCTCCTGTCATGCTCTTTCTCTTTTTCTCTGTCTTTTTCTGTGCTTCTCTCTTTTTCTGTCATTCTGTCTTTCTTTCTTTTTCTGTCTGTGTTTTCATAGTGGCTGTAACTTAGCCCTTCTCTCTCTCTCTCTCTCTCTCTCTCTCACACACACACACACACACACACACACACACACACACACACACACACACACACACACACACACACACACACACACACACACACACACACACACGTCATTCTATTTCTCCTTCTTTTTCTATGTTTGTCTTTCTATTCCTCTGTTTCTCTCCCCGTCTTTCTCTGTGTTTTCATGATGTTTGTAACTTACCCCTTCTCTGCCTCTCTATCTGTCTTTCTTCTCTGTTCCTGTCATTCTCTCTGTCTCTCTCTCTGTTTTTCTCTGTGTTTTACTGTGTGTTACTGTCTATGTCTCATGTCAATGTTTTTCTGTCTTTCTCTGTGTTTTCATGGTGGATGTAACTTACTCCTTCTCTGCCTCTCTCTCACTCTCTCTTCTCTGTCTCCTGTCATTCTCTTTCTCTTTCTCCTTCTCTTTCTGGTGCTGTCTCTCTCTCTCTGTTTTAGTTAGTCTGTTCCTGTCTGTATGTCTGTCTTTTTTATATTTGAGCTTGTAACTCCCTCTCAGCCTTTCTTCTGACTGCAATTATTATTCTCTCTCTCTCTCTCTCTCTCTCTCTCTCTCTCTCTCTCTCTTTGCATCATGTCACTATTTTTTTCTGTTTTTCTGTCTTTTTCTTAATATCATTTTTTATCCATCTGTTTCTCCTTGTGTCTCATGTCTCATTTTGTGTGTGTGTGTGTGTGTGTGTGTGTGTGTGTGTGTGTACCATGTCAGTCTCTTTGTCTCTCTCTCTCTCTCTCTCTCTCTCTCTCGTCGTGGGTGCTGCTTCAGTGGTGCCAGGTGTTATAGATCATACAGACTTCACGGTCCTCACTACAGGTCACTCACTTTAACTTGGCGTCGAGTTTTTCATCCTTTTGCAGACTATTTTCTATGTTTTTGTGGCGGAATAAGACAATACTAAGACCCTACATCCTTTCCATAGCACTTCTTCGTGACTAGCATCATGTTCTAGTGTTAAACTTGTGTTATAGCTCAGCATTCAAGATGGAGTGATGTTAGGTTAGCGAAATAAGTCATTAATAGGATAATTGGAGAGAGAGAGAGAGAGAGAGAGAGAGAGAGAGAGAGAGAGAGAGAGAGAAGGACACGACAGACTTTCAGTGATCCTTGCCAAATACCTTCGTCTCTCTCTCTCTCTCTCTCTCTCTCTCTCTCTCTCTCTCTCTCTCTCTCTCTCTCTCTCTCCTCCTCAGTGTTAATGTAATTATTTTAGCTCGCCCAAAATTGCAATAAATGGCAGACATCAAGGAAATTTTTGCAACACTCCGAAACTTTAATTGTGAGTTATGTTTCTCTGCAATGGTTTCTCTCTCTGTCTCTCTCTGTCTCCCTCTCTCTCTCTCTGTTTATATGTAAATCTATCTATCTATCTATCTCTATCTGTCTATCTGCTTGTTTATCAATATCTGTATCTATCTATGTATCAGTCAGTCAGTCAATCAGTCTACCTGTCCATGTGCCTGTCTCTCTACCTGTCTTCCTATCTATATCAATCTATCTATTCGTCTATCCATCACTGCAGTTATCTCTCCCCCACCACAATTTCCAGTCCCTCACACCTGCTTGAACACTTAATGACTCTACCTTTATGGGACCATCAGTATACTCTGCACTAATTTACCAACAGAGAGAGCATTGAAATTTAATACACCCACCCAATAGTTACTTTACATCTGAGGCTTCGAACTAATGAGACGAGATCCCAACCCATTTGTTTTATTATGTATTATTACCAGCCGCCATAGCGAAGCTGGTATTGTTTTCAGTGTGTGTGGGTGTGGGTGTGTGTGGGTGTGTGTGTGTGTGTGTAAGTCTGTCTGTCTGTTAGCACGATACCTTCTCAACGGCTTAAAATGATATCACAAAAGGTTACAAGTGTGTAATAGGGATGAAAATCTACGAGTTCGAAATTGGTGACAGTAGGTCAAGGTCGTCATATTCCGAGCCGTGCTAGATATGTATCGGCTCGTGGCTTGTGTGACATTCCTCTTGAGGGCCTCTAATTATTATTATTATTATTATTATTATTATTATTATTGCTAGTACAGTAGTAGTATAGTAGTTGTAGTAGTAGTAGTAGTAATAGTAGTAGTAGTAGTAGTAGTAATAATAGTAGTAGTTATAGTAGTAGTAGAAGTAGTAGTAGTAGTAGTAGCATTTTGTCTTTCTACCACAAGGGGTCCTAGTGGTTCTCTCTTCTCGGTGTCCATACTGTATCTATAGGACAACATAACAGAAGTAATCGCTTACGTGTGGTCGATTGGTCTACTCAGCCAGATAAACCGGGGCTGAACAACAATATCAGCAACACCATTTTTACGGATGCTTTGAACAGGTGCAAGTTAACCAGTGACTAGGTATAAGTGGATAATTATTGCACTGGGAGTGAACAAACTCTGGAGTCATTG
The DNA here is from genome assembly GCF_032717465.1 of Coenobita brevimanus. Lineage (NCBI taxonomy): Eukaryota > Metazoa > Arthropoda > Malacostraca > Decapoda > Coenobitidae > Coenobita > Coenobita brevimanus. The sequence continues at coordinate 8,888,602 of NC_137069.1, read as the reverse complement.
CTCTGAGATTGCATGAAGAGCCAATGATCCTGGTTTGCAATGTCTCCAGGCTGCATAACCAAACGTTCTTTTTTTCAGTATTTTCTTCGATTTTTTCCTTGCTTCGAGATGGCATAAAATATTTTCCTGGTTGGCTAGATTTTGTTAGGTCGCTAAATTGAATAACCGGACCCTTTGAGTTGTTTCCCCTCTATTTTTCCAGGTAATTTTTCTCCTTCCACCTCCTCGCTCCCCTCTGGCTCCATCCCCCTCCCCTCTCTCCCCTTTCAGCCTCCGTCCCCTCCCCCTCGCCACCCCCTCACCTCCATCCCCTCCCTCTTTGATGGTTCCAAAAATTCCCTCGATGGATTGTCACATAATTTCTACGCTATATCCTAGATTAGTGGCGGCGGTGGTGGGGTGATTTCCCGTTCGTTCCTGGGGTAATTTCGCCGTTCATCAATTACCGGAGGAGATTGTTGTTTGTCAGGGCGTTCCGAACGTGTATGTATTGGGTTACGTTCTGTATTTATGAGGGGGTGGGATGGAATTATTATTGTCCTTGTTGCTGTATTCGTTGTTGTCAAAATCGTCATTGACGTTAGTATCATCAATCATCATCATCATCATCATCATCATCATTCATGGTCATCTGTCATCATCATCATCATCAGTCACCACTTATCAGTCATCACCATCATAATCATTCATAGTCATCTATCATCATCATCATCATTCATCACCTATCAATCATCATCATCATCATCAATCATCATCATAATCAGTCATGGTCATCTATCATCATCATCATCAGTCGTCAGTCATCATTATTCATTAGCAGCAGCCATCATCACCATCATCATCATCATCAGTCAATCAATCAGTCAATCAGTCACTATTAGGCAGTCATCCTCAGTCAAACATGCATCAGCATCAGCATCATCGTCATCATCATCATCCTGAGAGTCCGCTACAGGCAGAATGCACCTGTCGACTTTCTCCACTTTGACTTATTGGTTGTTGGCCTATTCTGTCGTGCAAGATCTCCTAATTTTATCTCTCTCTCTTGAAGGAGTAGCAATAGACCGTTCAAGGAGTATTAGACCGTTCAAGGAGTATTAGACCGTATAAGATATGTTCAGTGTGGGGAAGGAGGAAAAAGGAGGGAGACTGTTCAAAGTGGAGGGAGGAAGAAGGAGGGAGATTGTACCATATACAAAAGGAGGAGGGAGGAAGGAGGAGGGAGATTGTACCATATACAAAAGGAAGAGGGAGGAAGAAGGAGGGAGATTGTACCATATACAAAAGGAAGAGGGAGGAAGGAGGAGGGAGATTGTACCATATACCATATACAAAAGGAAGAGGGAGGAAGAAGGAGGGAGATTGTACCATACACAAAAGGAAGAGGGAGGAAGAAGGAGGGAGATTGTACCATATACAAAAGGAGGAGTGAGGAAGGAGGAGGGAGATTGTACCATATACAAAAGGAAGAGGGAGGAAGAAGGAGGGAGATTGTACCGTATACAAAAGGAGGAGGGAGGAAGGAGGAGGGAGATTGTACCATATACAAAAGGAGGAGGGAAATTGTACCATATACAAAAGGAGGAGGGAGGAAGGAGGAGGGAAATTGTACCATATACAAAAGGAGGAGGGAGGAAGGAGGAGGGAAATTGTACCATATACAAAAGGAGGGAGGAAGAAGGAGGGCGATTGTACCATATAAGACGTGGAGAGAGGAAGAAGGAGGAAGATTGTTCCATATTTTAAGAAAGGAGGAGAGGGAGATCGAGGAATATTTGGCCAGACTTCCGCTCTTCTAACGTGATATCCTGTACTTTCTGAACGTAATATGCCGTTCATGTCGCCCACGTTCTTTTTTGAGAGAGAGAGAGAGAGAGAGAGAGAGAGAGAGATCAAATATACCATCAACCCCAAGCTGTAACTAAAGCAACTCAATTATGGATGCACTTGCCTATAGTCATTTACCTTAACTTGGCCCAGATATTTTTTTACAACTTATTTCGCGTAGCTCAGTAGTGGAAGAAGACAGTACAGTGGCTCTACATCCTTTCTCAGCACTTCTACATGACTAGCATCAATATTCTACGGTTAATCTTCTGTTGCACCTCAGGATTCAAGGTGACAAATTAAGCCAGGCTAGAGTAGAAGGAGTAGAGAATAATTCCTTTACTTCTTTACTCTGTTACGTTCCCATGCTCGTTCCGCCGTTCATCACGTTCTTTATTAGCGTGGAGCCGTTCAGTGTATGATTTTGATTCGTTCCCTGCACAGTGAAGAATATACACGTACAGATTTGACTGTTCATCTGTCAGGAAATCTATACTACTTTCACCTTAACTTGGGCCAGATTTTCGTCTTTTTGCGGCTTACTGTATTTGACCCAGTTAAGTGGATAAAAAAGACATTGCTAAAGCTCTACATCCTTTACCATAACACTTCTTCGTGACTATCACCACACTCTAGTGTTACTGTAATTCAAGATGGAGGGACGGCAGCTTTATGCCAAGTTAGAGTGAAAGGAATATATGTTAGTTTTTCAGTAGGGGGTAATTTAATTATTAATCTAATGGAGGGATGGCAGTTTTAGGCCAGGTTAATGTGGAAGGAGTATAGGTTGTCATCAGTGAGACATTCAGATCAAGTATGGAGTTTGCGAGGGAGAGATTTTGGGGGGAGGGGGAGGGATTTTTTTTTTTTAGGGGAAGGGATTTTGAGGGGGGAGGGAGGGGAGACGGGAGGGGGGGCGGAAGGGGAGGTGAGAAGACAGAGATGGAGGAGGGAGAAAGGACAGGTGGAGGGAGACTGGGAAGGGGGAGGAAGGAAGGGAGGAGGGGGCAGGGAACGAAATGGGATAGTGAGAAGACAGAGATGAGGGAGGGAGAAAGGACAGCGGGAGGTCGAGGAGGGAGGGGGGAGGGAGGGGGCGAAAGATGAGGGAATGAACGGGGGGGCACAGAGTATTTCCTCCCCCCACGCCCCCCCACACGCCCCCCACTCCATCTCTAGACAGTGGGGGTCTGTGATCACCCCTCCCCCCCCATCTCACGAAATTGCTTCATCAACGGGGAATTTTATCACTATCAGTTTTATGGTTCTGGGATGAAGTCGTCACTCTGTCTCGTTCTCGGTCTCCCTCTCCTTCATCTCCTGACCTTCTCCTGCCTCCTGCTTAACCCCCTTCCTCCCTCATTCTTCCCTCCTTCTTCCGCCTACTCTCTTCCTTCTCCTCGCCATCATCGTCTTAATGTGCCGTAACTCTTTCAACTCCCCCTCATCTTCCCTCTTCCTTCTCTCTCGCTGTTTCTCCTCTCCTTATGTGCAGTCTGTCTTTAATCTCTCTCTCTCTCTATCTCATATATATATATATATATATATATATATATATATATATATATATATATATACTGTTCGTTTCATCATTCCATGTAACTTTTGTATTATATATATCTCAGTCTTCTACCTGTGTGTGTGTGTGTGTGTGTGTGTGTGTGTGTGTGTGTGTGTGTGTGTGTCTGTGTGTGTGTGTAGACAGACAGATAGATAGACAGACAGATAAAATATATATAGTGTGACTACCACCATCATCCTAGCCTACCATAACATCACACAGCTGTTTTGCATACTAAAATATACCAATGTTTCCCACGAGAGTACAACAGATATTAATTTTTGCATACGGCGAGCACTGGCAGGCGTGCATAATTTATCTATTCCCTGGACGGTGATATTCTGTTATTAACCTGTTTTAGTGTGATGGCAGTATTATATTTATTTTTTTCCTACTTAACACTAATTCATTATACTTACCCCTCTCATAGTACTATCGCAGACTATACTCCTTTTACTCCATCTTGGCCCAAAATTGTCACCCCTCCACCTTGAATACCGGGTTGTAACAGTAGATGGATTTACGTATATTATGATGCTAGCCACGAAGAAGTGCTACGGAAAGGATGTGGAGCCTTAGCACTGTCTCCTGCCACTAAGTTATGTGAAATAAAATGTGAGAGGACTAACACCTGGGCCAAGTTAAGGTGAATGGAGTATAGTGCTGTCATCTCTCCTGTTTTTTTGTCTACAATCATTTAAAATTTGTCTTGAATCCAAGGCAAATGACACAGGTGACACATATGACACTGATCTATGGCCAGGTAAGGTGATCAATGTCAGTTGCTGTAGTGTCTATCTGTCTATCTATCTATAGCCAGACGTCATAATCCCGTAACGGGTGGCCGTTTGTCTCTGAGTTAGTTGTTTTACAGGGAGGGGCACTAACCCTCCGCCAACCCACTTGTTGACAAGTAGGGAACACGTATGGGTTGGTTATATGGTTACCACCCAACGTTGTAAATGGTTTCCTGGCTTACAGGAAACCATTAGGCTTGTCACTCAATGTAAAGCCACCAGAAAAGGAAAGCAGAGTAATTTAAAGTGACAGCAAAGCTGGGAGAAATAGGAAGAGAGGAGGGCAGACACAGAAAAAGAATGATATAGGTGAAGGAAGAAGTAGGCAGCACAACGTCAGGTGACTGAATGATAGAAATAGGAAGACAGGAGGGCAGACAGAAAAAGAAAGATAAAGGTAAAAGATGAGGTAGGCAACATTACAGCAAGTGAGTGGACAATGGTCCCTACCACCTACCACGCACTGTAGAATCACTAGACTATACTTTCAAAGCCCACAGGGAGAGAAGTAGGAATGGGGACAGGACTAGTGTGGCTGAGTGTACTTAACCCTTTCAGTCCGATGGCGTGTTTCACCTAGTTATTCTTGCTGCTTCTAGACAATTTAACTAATCTTTGGGGCTTTGTCACTCAGTGTAGAGTTACCTGAAGGCAGCACTACATCCTGTGAGTGGATGGTGAGCGCCCCGACATACCAAGAATACACTAAAAATTAAAGACTACCTGATGGGAATAATAGACATTGATTTTAACCCCTTCTGTTCGAGAGGCATTGTTTAATAAAAATAAATAAATAAGTAAATAGACTGTACTGTATGTAGCAAGAATAAATTAATCAAGAAGGTAAAGAGATACATTATTAACGAAAGTATTATTATTATTATTATTATTATTATTATTATTGTTGTTGTTGTTGTTGTTCTTGTTATTTATAATACTATTATTATGTAAACAGTGATACCCCTATGAATATAGTTATTAGTGAGCGATTTGACAGTAGAGTGTGAAACAGACATCTAGAAAGGTGGATGGATAGATAGAAGGATAAAATAATATGCAGTTGGATCTATAGATAGATAAAAAGGTGGATGGATGACTGGTTAGATGGAGTTAGATAGATAAATAGGCAGGTAGACGGATAATTAGATAGATAGTTCGATAGATAGACAAAAATAGATAAACAGATATACAGACAGATAGATAGATAGTTAAGCGCATAGATAGATAGATGGACAGATTGCTGATTGATAGATAAACAGATAGACAGGTAAAAAGACAGACAGACAGACTTATATTTCGGGTCCACGTTTATTGTCTGTGAGCAACAAAAGTCTGCATAAATATATATATATATATATATATATATATATATATATATATATATATATATATATATATATATATTTTACACGAAAAAACAAATTTGCTCCAAGAAAATCTTATTACGAGGTGTGGCAGTGTGTGGTGTTGCAGTGTGTGGTGTGGCAGTGTGGGGTGTGGCAGTGTGAGGTGTGGCAGTGTGTGGTGTGGTCGTGTGGGGTGTGGCAGTGTGTGGTGTGGCAGTGTGGAGTATGGCAGGGTATGGTGTGGCAGCGTGTGGTGTGGCAGATTAAGGTGTGGTAGTGTGAGATTTGACAGTGTGTACAAAGCTTTCTTCATAACAGTATGCAGAATCTGATAAGGCTCGACTCTGGATTTCGCCTCGTCAGCATCAGAGCAAGATAGAGAAGACTGACAAGCAAGATGGATGCTGGTGTGACTCTTGATGTTTCGATGGCTATTGTAGAATAATGAGCAGAGAGAGAGAGAGAGAGAGAGAGAGAGAGAGAGAGAATCAACGTCATCATAACCCTATTCCCACTGTCATAAATGGGGTGGGTATGATTCACACAGACTAACAGACACGACAATATCCTTCCATGTATCATGATAGGTGAATTGATGTGCGTGGCAATTGTATGTATTTACGGCCAAGATTTTACAATATCGTGGGGGTGGAGGAGGAGGAGGAGGAGTAGTAGTGTAAGCCTAAGTGTTACACTGTGAGGACGACTGGTAGGTGGCGGCAACTGTCATCCACTCACTTGGAGTGTCGCCTACGTCTTCATCCTTACATCACTGTTTTTATGTGTCTGTTCTCCTCTCATTCTACATCTCCCATCCTTCTGTCACTTTTTATTGCTCTTTCCACCTCAGGTGGCTGTAGTCAGTGACTAGCCTAACTGTTTTCTGTAAACCCAGGAACTCTTTTATAGACCTGGGTGGTAACCCTACAACGAAATAACGAGGTGATGTGGAAAATTCTTTGGTGCTTATGTTAACCGGGTGGAGAGACGCAAATGCGGCGTCCATCCAGGAACCAAATCTCCACACTCTTCCCGCGCCTCGCTGTGCCGATGCGCTCTCTGTCACAAGGGAACATCAATGCACAACACAGAATGGTTGTTTGTCTGTGGTTGATGGGTCTGCTCAGTCAGACAGACCGGGGTTACAAAAAAAAAAAACAATGATTAGGAGCACACACACACACACACACACACACACACACACACACACACACACACACACACACACACACACACACACACACTGAGACTAAGGATCACTTCCAACACCAAAACATTGAATACAAGGTGTGTGTGTGTGTGGGGGGGGAGTGTCACGATCCAACTCTCACTCACCCTCACCCTCATTCTCACCTTCACCCTCATTCTCACCTTCACCCTCACCCTCACTCACCCTTACCCCCATCCTCACCCTTACCCCCACCCTCACCCTTACCCCCACCCTCACCCTCACTCACCCATACCCCCACCCTCACCTTCACTCACCCTCACCCTCACCCTCATTCTCACCTTCACCCTCACCCTCATTCTCACCTTCACCCTCACCCTCATTCTCACCTTCACCCTCACCCTCACTCACCCTTACCCCCACCCCCACCCTCACTCACCCTTACCCCCACCCCCACCCTCACTCACCCTTACCCCCACCTTCACCCTCACTCACCCTTACCCCCACCTTCACCCTCACTCACCCTCACCCCCACCCTCACTAACCCTCACCCTCACTAGCCCTCACCCCCACCCTTGCTCACCCTCACCCCCACCCTCACCCTCGCTCACCCTCACCCCCACCCTCACTCACCCTCAACCCCACCCTCACTCACCCTCGCCCTCACCCTCACTCATCCTCACCCTCACTCATCCTCACCCACCCTCACCCCCACCCTCACCCTTACTCATCCTCACCCACCCTCACCCCCACCCTCACCCTCACCCTCACCCACCTTCGCCCTCACCCTCCCTCGCCCTCACCCTCCCTCGCCCTCACTAACCCTCATCCTCACCCACCCTCACCCTGAGTCCTCACCCTTGCCATCAACCTCACTCACCCTCACCTTCACACTCACACTCACCCGCCCTCACCATCACCCTCACCCTCACTCTCACCCTAACTCTCACCCTCACTCACCATCACCTTCACCCTCACCCTCGCCCTCACTCTCACCCACCTTCTCCCACACCCTCACCCTCACTCACCCTTACCCTCACTCACCCTTACCCTCACTCACCCTTACCCTCACTCACCCTCACCTTCACCCTCACTCTCACCCTCACTCACCCTTACTTTCACCTTCACCCTCACTCTCACCCTCATCCTCACCCTCACTCACCCTTACTCACCCTTACCCACACCCTCATCCTCACTCACCCTCACACCCTCACCCTTACTCACCCTCACCCTTACTCACCCTCACCCTTACTCACCCTCACCCTTACTCACCCTCACCGTCACTCACCCTCACTCTCACTCACCCTAACCCTCACCCTCACTCACCCTCTAACCCTCACCCTTACCCTCACCCTCACTTTCACCCACCCTCACCCTCACCCCCACCCTCACTAACCCTCACCCTCACCCTCACTAACCCTCACCCCCACCCTTCCTCACCCTCACCCCCACCCTCACTCTCACCCTCACTCACCCTCACTTTCACCTTCACCCTCACTCTCACTCACTCTCACCCTCATCCTCACCCTCACTCACCCTCACCCACCCTCACTCACCCTTACTCACCCTCATCCCACCCTTACCCACCCTTACCCACACCCTCATCCTCACTCACCCTCTAACCCTCACCCACACCCTCACCCTCACCCACACCCTCACCCTCACCTTCCCTTTCCCCTCCTTTCCCTCATCGCGTCACTCCCCTCTCCCTCCCCCACCGTCACCCCCTCAATTTTCTTTCTCATCACTTCCTTTCTCTCTCACCCCCTCTCTTTCATTATCTCTCTTATCTCTCCCTACTGATATCTCCCATCACTCCTAGTCTCTCCCTCACGCCCCTCATCAACCTCCATCTCATCTTTCCTTCCCCTCACTCTTCTCTTTCCTCCCATTCTCGGTTCTCCCTCCCTCATCTTATTTCCTCCCCCATCTAATCTTTCCTCCTCTTCCTCCTCTCCTCTCCTCTGTCCTTTTGTCTCACAGGAAAGATGGCGTTAGGAGAAGGGGAGGATAAAATGATAATTCTCCCCCTCCCCTCACCTCCCCTCCTCTCTCCTCTCCTCCCCACGCATTCTTTCCTCTATCCTATTCCCCTCTCTCCCTCCCACCACTCATACCCTGTGTCTTGTCATCCCCTCCTCCCTTCTTTCCCAGGAAATTACAGACCAATCAGCTTAACATCAGTAGTGTGCAAGTTAATGGAAAAAATCATAAGAGATAAAATAGTTAATTATCTAGAAGAAAATAATATAATTAAAGACTCGCAGCTTGGATTCAGACATCGTCGTTCATGCTTAACTAACCTACTGGACTTCTTCCATGATGTTTACAAATCATACGATGACTCAAGAGCAGTAGATATAATTTACCTCGACTTTCAGAAAGCATTTGACACTGTCCCTCACAAGCGTCTCATGAGAAAAATAGAAGCACATGGAATAAAAGGAAAGACGCAAAAATGGTTACAAGACTGGCTTTCAGACCGAAAACAGCGAGTTGTGATAAACGGAAAGGAATCTAATTGGCGTAAAGTGATCAGCGGCGTTCCCCAAGGCTCAGTACTTGGACCGATACTTTTTATTATCTAAATAAATGATATTGATGAGGGTCTAAATTGTAAAGTATCCAAATTTGCAGGTGATACTAAAATAACCAGTAGAGTCACTTCAAAATTACAGTGGCAGCAGTTACAAAATGACCTTAATACTTTAGCAAGCTGGGCAGAAAAATGGCAAATGAAATTCAACACAGAAAAATGTAAAGTACTTCATATTGGAAGTAACAATGTCCATGCAAATTACAAAATGAACAATATTCAGTTATCAAGTACAGACAGTGAAAAGGATCTTGGTGTGATAATATCAAATGACCTAAAACCAAGCAAGCAGTGTACCGATGCGGTTAAAATTGCAAACAGGCTAGTGGGTTTTATTGGAAGAACTTTCGAGTTTAAATCGGAAAAAGTCATACTTGCCTTGTACAACTCGCTAGTGCGTCCCCATCTTGAGTATTGTGTGCAATTCTGGTCTCCGTACTACAGAAAGGACATTGAAAAATTAGAGAAAATTCAGCGAAGAATCACAAAAATGATACCACGACTTAGAAACAAACCATATGAGGAACGCCTTGAAGAACTTAAATTATTTAGCCTAACGAAGCGCAGGTTAAGAGGGGACCTTATTGAAGTTTTCAAAATCATGAAGGGATATGATAACTTAGACATGAATAAATATTTTGATATAGACCGGTCGAGTCAAACCAGAAGTAATGGCTGCAAAATCATGGGAAAGCGATTCCAATCCCACGAAGCAAAATACTTCTTCTTTAACAGAGTTGTAAATATCTGGAACAGATTACCCTCAGATACCGTGAACAGTATCTCAATCGAGACATTCAAAAACAAATTAGACAAGTATTTGCACAAGAATCCTCAGCTGACTCTTTTTCTGTCCGAATAACTTCCTTTTATAGCTACGGTATATAAGTTCATGCCCCTTTTGTCTACAAGACACCCCGCAAACAATGTACCCGTACATAGTGTTGCGTCATGATATTATACATTTTCAATTTATTCAGTGCAAACAAAGCAATATAAGCACAGATTAGGACCTGCACAGATAACCCTGAGTTAACGGTCACTACTCTTACTTTCGACCTGTGATGGGCTGTGGATCACTGAGGGTCCATGTTAGTCAAGTGACCACCATCGGGATTTTTTTAATGTACCAGGGATAACTGCTTCAGGATGAAACTTGTGTACTTGTCCCATGTGGGAGAGTTCCCTGTCTCAGTGGAGTGAATGGAGCTAGGGCCTGATTGACTGCTGCCTACCTTAAAAGCGCCAGGCAAGGCTGCCACACCACCCCTGAACATCCACACTGTGCAGTCCCCTCGTGTCTACAGGACACCCCGTAAACTTAACATAGCGTCACGTCACGTCATTATACGTTTTTCGATTTACCCAAAGCAAATGAGGTAATATACAGTAAGCACAGATTAGGATCTGCACAGATAACCCTGAGTTAACGGTCACTACTTTTACTTTCGACCTGTGATGGGATGTGGATCACTGAGGGTTCCTGTTAGTCAAGTGACCACCATCGGGATTTTTTTAATGTACCAGGGGTCACTGCTTCAGGATGAAACTTGTGTACTGTCCCACATGGGGGAGTTCCTTGTCTCAGTGGAGTGAACGGAGCTATTGCCTGATTGACTGCTGCCTACCTAAAAAGCGCCAGGGAAAGTTGTCGCACCACCCCTAAACATCCACTCTGTGCATTGCACATCCACGCTGTGCACTGTGCAGTCCCCTTTTATCTAAGACACCCGTCTTATATGTTTTTCAATCTCCCCAGCGCAAAGAAAGCAATATAAGCACAGATTAGGATCTGCACAGATAACCCTGAGTTAACGGTCACTACTCTTACTTTCGACCTGTGATGGGCTGTGGATCACTGAGGGTCCCTGTTAGTCAAGTGACCACCATCGGGATTTTTTTTTAATGTACCAGGGGTCACTGCTTCAGGATGAAACTTGTGTACTTGTCCCACATGGGAGAGTTCCTTGTCTCAGTGGAGCAAACGGAGCTAGGGCCTGATTGACTGCTGCCTACCTTAAAACCGCCAGGCAAGGCTGCCGCACCACCCCTAAACATCCACACTGTGCAGTGTGTAGCTTCCACGTTATGTCCACAGACTTCCCATTAACTCAATGTACCGGTTTATAATGTCATGCCGTAACTATTATTTTATTTGTTTACTTTCTCTTTCAGGTTACTCTATCGGGTAGCTTATAGATAAAGTATTATAGAATGTGACTTTTCCTTTCCAGTGTTTCCTATAAAATTCCCATGTCAGTTTTTCCATGCTGCATGGTGGTTTTTCTCACTTTTTCCTGGAGGGTTTGGTGGTGGGGGGAGCCTTCTTGCTTTCCTATCCTTATCCTTCAGCATGTAGAGTTAGATCTTGTAGTCATAGTTTTCTCTAACAAGCAGCCTCGAAAGGACCATAAGGTCTGTTGCTGTTTGCTTTCCTGTGTAATCCTGTGTAATCCTCTCCCCTTTTCCCTTTCCTTACCCTCTTTTTCTCCATCCTTTTCCTCCTCTCACCGCATCCACCTCCCTTTCCCTGTCCGTTCTTCCATTCTCTCAGACCCCCGACCCTCACCCCTTCTCCCTTCTTTCCCCTACTCCTCTGCTTCTTCCCTCCATCCTCCCCCCTTCACCTCCTCCCCATTTACCACTCCTGCTCTCCTTTCCTTCCCCCTTTCACCCCTCCCCTTCCATCTCCCCCACTCGATCTCTATAACCCCTGGAGAAGTGATTAGGGGTGTAAGGGAGGGGGTAGAGAGGGGGTTGGGAGGGGATATCAAGGGAGGGGAGGGAGGGGGTAAGGAGGAGGTATAATGGGGGGAGGGAGGGGGTGTAAGGAAGGGGTATCAGAGAAGAACCGACTGTCTTTTCCTTTCCATCCTCTTCATTCTCCCCCAGTCCCACTTCACAGCTTTCCCCTCCACTTCACTTCTTCCTCCCCCACTTCACATTTTCCTTCTCCACTTCGCATCTTCCCCCTCCACTTTGCATCTTCCCCCTCCACTTCACATCTTTCCCCTTCACTTCAGTTCTTCCCCCTCCATTTCACTACTTCCCCTTCCACTTCACTTCTTCCCCCTCCATTTCACTACTTCCCCCTCCACTTCATATCTTCCCCTCCACTTCACGTCTTCCCTCTCCACTTCACATCTTCCCCCTCCACTTCACTTCTTCCCCCCCACTTCACATCTTCCCCCTCCACTTCACTTCTTTCCTCCCTCTCCACTTCATATCTTCCCTCTCCACTTCACTTCTTTCCTCCCTCTCCACTTCACTTCTTTCCTCCCTCTCCACTTCACTTCTTCCTCTTCCATTTCACTTCTTCCTCCTCCATTTCACTTCTTCCTCCTCCACTTCACTTCTTCCCCTTACACTTCACATCCTTCCCCTCCACTTCACTTCTTCCCCTTACACTTCACATCCTTCCCCTCCACTTCACTTCTTTCCTCCCTCTCCACTTCATTCAGCCTCATGGATCATAAAAAGAGTAAGGCAGATCGAGAGTGAGGAGGGGGTAGGATAAATCAAGACATAAACGGTGATACGGGATATGTAATGGCAGGCAGTATCATTAGAACACAACAGATGGACAACCAGGGTAACTGAGTGGCTGCCCAGAGATGAAGTGAGAAATGGAGTGAGAGAAAGAAGCTGAAAGGGAATAAGATGGGGAGATGGAGTGAGAGGAAGAGGCAGATAGAGAATAAGGAAAGACGGAATGAGAGGAAGAGGAAAGAATTAGATGAAGAGATGACATTTAGAGGTCTGATAGTGTCACGGGGTTTTGAGAATTTAAAAATTAAATAAAAATTGTATGTTTTGCTTGAAAATAGAGACAAAGAATTGACTTGTGAAATCAAGCGGTGAGTTTTACTTTATGCCGGCTTCGCCGATTCTCTAAGGACGAGAATTTATAAACTTTCTCAACAGTACACAGTAGAGACTAATTACTCACGAGTGCTGTTTGTTAGTACTGTTAGCCTCTAGAGAACGTGACTCCACCCCTGACAATCAATAACTAATGCTATTAGTGATAAACAGGTTCTTGCCGGTGCATTAACTCCTGGTTGGCACAACGGATTTAAGCTTAATACAAAAGGACTGGCCTAAGTACCAGTTATGAAAAATGCAAAGCGTTTATGCAAACTTGGAGCGGCAACTAGAATAAGCTTAATATGGAGAAATAAAACACGAGTTTAACTATACATTAAGGCCAATGGAAAAGAACTGTAAAAATTTATTAATTACAATGAAATAAATTTACGTTACATGTCTCAAAATGAATTCAAAATAACAAGGAGAATACACTCACTCGCTCACTCAAAGCTAAACTCTTAAGCCTAGGAAAAACAGGGAAATACTGGTCAGTAGAGTGGGCTAAGCGGAATGACTGGGTGTCATTATGTAGGACGGACGCTGCAAACACGCTAAACCTCCTCGGCGATTCACACTAGGTGGAGATTTTAGGAACTCGCTGTACTCGTACAACGGCGGCGCTGCTCCAAGCTGGGCCAACGAACCTGCTCCCACGACGTCCGAATCCTGACTAAGTTCGAATTGTGGAAGAGGGCGAGGGCTGGCCGTGTTTGCCCCAACGGTCAACAAAGAAAGTGAGCGATACACGCCCGCAATAAATCACTCAGCGGAGGCGCCAGTGTCGCACGCAAGGATGATCACTTATGAAACAGTGAAAATTGTTCTGAAAACACTCCCATTCGGGTGAATACGAGGATGGTTAAACTGAGTGATAAACAGTGGGAATTCCACTAAAAATCGCGGTTTTCACACTGAAATAAAAATGTCACGAACTTATAAACACGCTCGCGCCAATTCGTGACAGATAGGACTGGATGGAATTTGCTAACAGCCAATGGATCAGAGTGGAAAAATGTTAAGAACGTGACCTGCACTGGACCCTCACTGGCTGGTTATGATGATGTTGATAATTCCTGAGACAAGGCACAGACAGTCAAACTGAAAATAGTGGTACCGTAGAACACAGTAGGGTTTTGGATTTTCATTTTATTGTAACTCACCACACTTGTGGTAAATTATTATTATAATTATTGTTGTTATTATTATTATTATTATTATTATTATTATTATTATTATTTTATTATTATTATTATTATAATTATTGTTATTATTATTATTATTATTATTATTATTTTATTATTATTATTATTATAACTTGCTTAACCGATCCATATAAAAAAGGCTGTGTTACGGCAACTTCATTGCCCACGAAGAAAGTGATCCGCCTTCAGGCCGCCTTCAGGTGATCTTTGTTCAGTGTCAAAAGGTTAGAAATGAGTCATAACTAGGAAACCGGTGGCCCGATTGGACTGGAAATTCTTTTATTCTTGAAGTTAGAGCATTTTAGAGGTACCTTGCCCTGACAAAAATTGTGCTACAATGCGCCAGTTTTGCTGTGTAACCATAACAAATGGACAAACCAACAACATACAGAAATAGGATCATTATGATATACTGTAAATAAAAGATTATTATTATTATTATTATTATTATTATTATTATTATTATTATTATTATTAGTAGTAGTAGTAGTAGTAGTAGTAGTAGCAGCAGTAGTAGTAGTAGTAGTAGTATCATTATTATTATTATTATATTATAACTTACCACACCATCTGTGAGTTGTATTGTTCTTGTCAATATTATTATTATTATACTTATTAGTAGTATATTTTTTAACGAAGAAGTTTCTCGTATTCACCCAATTTCAAGGTTACGGCCATCATACTTGCCCATCTTAGTCCACAAGGTGGCGGCTTCATATGACCCAGTTGACCCAGTATCATCCATTTTCCAGTACTGATTTTCCAGTTACATTCCAAAACCCATGAAAATAGTCTATTCGTGGATTCTTAAAAATCGCTAAAGGTACAGACTTGAAATTCTTTTGGGACATAGCCAAAGTCGAGGAGCAGGTCTGAAATGACTATGGTCTCATTTGGGTCAGTAGTTTCTGAGATCCCCCACGGTTCAATGGAAAGTAGTTTGGGGTCATTGAGTGCACAGTTGTAAAATAATAATAATAATAATAATATAATTGAGCTACAACCAAAAAACGTGGTACATCTGAAGAACTTGGTATGTCATGCATGGCTACCAAGTATGAATGGCCTTAACTCAAAATTCAAGGTCACAGCCAAGCTCAAAGTCCAAAATTTGCTTATTATCTATGTACTGAGGTCACATGCACAAGATGGATGACCTCATATGATCAATTATTGAAATTGCTAATGGCAGTTTCCATTTTCAATTTCTTCTTCTTATTACTATTATTCTTTCTTATAAAGAAGTGATTTGTTCGTATTCGCTCAGGTTCAAGTCTACAGCCATCATACTTAGCCATCTGAGTCCCCCAGCTGGCGGCTTCATGTTACCCAGTATCATCGAGTTCCCAGTAATAGTTTTCCAAGTACATCCAAATCAATCAATCAATCAATCATTTCCTGTGGTACCCCACGGGATGCATAGGGCCTCGATGAACTTTCTCAACCAATATTTGTCTCTTGCCATCTCCTTCAGGTCCCACCAACACTCCTCTCCTGCTTCTCTTTTCATTGTCCTCAACCAGGTTTCCCTCGGCCTACCAAAAACCTATAAAAATAGTCTATTCACGGATTCTCAGAAATCACCAAAGGTACAGACTTGAAATTTTTGTGGGACATAGCCAAGGTCGGGGAGCAGGTCTAAAATGACTATGGGCCCATTTGGGCCAGTAGTTTCTGAGATCGCCCAGGGGTCAATGGAAAGTTGTTTTGGCTCTGCCATTTTTGCTCTGCGAGGATTTTGTTGCTTTCACCTTCTCTCAATGTGTTTGACACTATTCTTTGGCTGCCCTACTACCCTTCACTTCGACGTGCTCGCTATATGAAGGGTGTTGAAATTACTAGATCCAGCGATTGCTACAATGTTGGGACACAATAAATCTGCCTCTGCTGTCGAACTGAGGAAGAAATTGGATGAACTTGTCATGTGGTCAGCTACTGAAATTGCTAATGGCAATTTCCGTTTTCAAGTTATTTTTGTTATCATTTTCGAGAAACGTTTACCAACCGATATAGTCACTAAGTCGCTTTCATTATATCGTACTTATTTACTTGCTATATTTTGTTTCTTCTTTGTTAGGGTTGCTGGTAGGAAAGTAAGAGGTGGTTTGTGTGTGTGTGTGTGTGTGTGTGTGTGTGTGTGTGTGTGTGTGTCTGTGTGTGTGTGTGTGTGTGTTTAGTGGAGGAATTCGAGGCCAAACAAAAACTTTACCCATTAAGTAAGGTAAGACTGAGGTGTTGTGGTCTTAGTCTTACGGCTTTTCACTGTGTCTTCTCACCCCTTCCCCCTTCCCTCCCCTCCCTCACTCTTCCCTCCCCTCACACCCCTGCCTTCCCCCTCACCCCCCCTTCCACGTCATGCATCATTCACCCATGATCTATATCAAACTTCACTCCTCTACACTTTCTCTCTCTCTCTCCTCTCCCTTATACTTCCCTCCATCTTCCTTTTCTCCCCTTCATCTTTCCCCAATATCTTTCTTCCCTCCACTTTAAGTTTTCCTCCCCCTTACTCTTTCCTCCATCCCCATTGCCTCCCCTTCCTATTTCCTTTACCTTATTCTTTCCTCTATGTCACCCTTTCCTCCATCGTACGCTGCTCATCTCTTTTCCTCTCACCTCCCCCCCCCCTCACCGTCTGTGTCTCTCCCCACCTTTCTTTCACCCTCATCCCCTCCTGTCCTTTTACCTCCCCTTTACCCTAACCCCAACCCACACACCAGGTCCTTCACCTCCCTCCCCCTCACCTTTTCACCCTTATCCCCCCTATCCCTCTACCCCCCACCCCACCCCACCCCACCCCACCCCACCCTCCAGTCTCACCCCTCTCGACCCCTTTGACCTTTGCCACTGAGGACCGTGTGTTAGATTCTTGTGCCGGTCAGACTCTAGGACAAAGTTTGTTTTCCTTTTTTTTTTCCCCTATTCACCCAGCTGTACAATTAGGGACCAGGACATCACATCAATGGTTGCAGGTCATATTTTAGGGGAAGATTTGGACTTAGAATTATTATTATTATTATTTTTTTGCTTGATGACCCATGTCTATTTTAGGTACTAATTCAAGATTCCTATCTGTCTATATATCTATTGATCTAGCTAGCTTGCTAACTAGCTGTCTGTCTGTCTGTATGTATGTTAATCAATCTATCTCTATTTATTTGTCAGTCTGTCTCCCTGTCTGTCTATCTATCTATCTATCTATCTATCTATCTAATCTATCTATTTATGCACCTGTTCATCTGTCTATATATCAGTCTGTCTGTCTCGATCTGCCTATCTGTCTGTCCGTCTGTCTCGCTGGCTGTCTATTTATCTGTCCATCTATGTATATCAGTGTTTCTCTCTCTCTCTCTCTCTCTCTCTCTCTCTCTCTCTCTCTCTCTTTCTCTTTCTTTCTCTTTCTCTAGTTATCTGTATCTATCTATCTGTCTGTCTCTGTCTGTCAGTCTATCTATCTATCTGTCAACTTATCTATCTATCTATCCAAATGTCTGTCTGTCTGTCTCCATACTCAACATATACACCACACCGTAACTATATGCAGATACACACTATGCTCTTTTCACTCCAAATTGGCCTAAAATTGCCATCCCTCCGTGTTGAATGCTGAGTTGTAACAGATTTAACATTGGCACTGAATGCCAGTCACGAAGTGCTACAGGCTGTATGTAGAGCCATAGCAGCCTATTGTCTTTTTTCTGCCACTGAACTACGTGAAATAAGTCGCAAAAGGATGAAAGTTTGGGCCAACTTAAAGTGAGTGAACTGTATCAACTTAGCCTCTTCTATGCTTCCAAATATTTAGATTTCTACTTCCTAGCACCTCTTCCTTAGCGATTTATTCTAAATTACCCATTACTACCCTTTTTTGCTTCTTGACTCTAAAATGTCGATAGATTGCATGAACAACAAGAATATAGCAAGGAAGCATAATTAGAAACAGATCGCTAATGAAGAGGTGTTAGTGAGCTTCCAAACAGCACAAGACCCCACTGTATTTTCTTCCGCTTCCTTCTTCCTTTCTTCCTTCCTTTCTTCTGAACATCTTGACGTTTGTCATTCCATGACAGACTTAAAGATGTTCAGAAGAAAGGAAGGAAGAAAGGATTCTTCGTCAAATCCTTTCAAACTTGGTACAATATTTCTAAAGGTAAATACTTCTTCACATCTTTAGTAGTAGTAGTAGTAGTAGTAGTGTTGTAGGGGTAGTAATAGTAGTAGTAGTGGTGGTGGTGGTGGTAGTAGTAGTAGTAGTAGTAATAATAGTAGTAGTAGTAGTACTATTGTTTGGTTTAGTGGTGACCCCGCATTTAGAGGACGCTGTGAGTTGTGGGTTCGAGCCCCACCGACTGCCACTGTTTGCGAGGTGGACACTCACGAACTAAAGCCTGTCTGTAGCAGTAAAAGAAAAAAAAAAAAAAAAGAAAAAAGAAAAGAAAGGAAAAAAAGTAGGAAAAGAAAAAAGAAAGAAAGTAAAAGAGAAAGAAAAAAAACACCTGCACCATACTGTCTACTTGAACTGTCATTGCCTTGTGTCTGTCCCACCCTAACACCTCTTCCTTAACGCTTTATTTTTGGATGTGGCTTGGTGTTATCGTTTTGTACATTATTTAAGCAGAGTATGGTGGTACTGGAAGGATGCATGTAACACAGAAAAGGAGAGTAAGGTGTAATAAACAATATAAATTGCTTAGGAAAAGGTGTTAGGGAGCTTCCTTAACAGGCGAGAATACGAGCTTAGTCTTTCACAGCGGGAACTCATAATAAAGTCCCTAACCCCGTTCAAGAAGTGGGTTGTTTATCAAAGGTTGCGTATTTTAGTGCATCCTGCCCTGAGCATCAACTACTCAACCCATTCCCTGAGGTCCATTTACGTCGATTAGAAAGATGTGTGTGTGTGTGTGTGTGTGTGTGTGTGTGTGTGTGTGTGTGTGTGTGTGTGTGTGTGTGTGTGTGTGTGTGTGTGTTTTAGTACGTTTTTCCCCATGTACGAGAATGTTAATGTACTCTTATCTCCGTGGGTGTAGGCTAATCGACCCGTTCACTAAGGCCCAGCACTGCTGCCTGTCACCAACAGATGGCGTTCAGGCCCTCACATGTCCTGTATTTAAGTGCTCTCTCTCTCTCTCTCTCTCTCTCTCTCTCTCTCTCTCTCTCTCTCTCTCTCTCTCTATATATTATATATTTATGTGTGTGTGTGTGTGTGTGTGTGTGTGTGTGTGTGTGTGTGTGTGTATGCCCGCGCGCGCGTGCTTGTGCGCGCTGGCAAGTGTCTGTGTTTGCTTGTGCGCGCGCGCCAGTGTCTGTGTCTGCGTGTGTGCAAGCACGCTTGTGTGCCTATGTGTTTGCGTGTGTGCGAGCACGCGCGTGTGTCTGTATGTCTGCGTGTGTGCGAGCACGCATGGGTGCCTGTGTGTCTGCGTGTGTGCGAGCACGCATGAGTGCCTGTGTGTCTGCGTGTGTGCCAGCACGCGCGAGTGTTTGTCTCTGTGTACAGGTGGGTGTCTCACTTATAATCAGTTTGCCTGGGTTCATAGCGATTCCCCTCCCCTCCCAAATTACAATTCTGCACTTGGTTTTAACTGCTGGTGTTGATTCGTTCAGTGGTTGGGATGGAGTGGGAAGAAGGGTCCTTACTTAGTAGGGACGGAAAATGCTTGGAGATACTAATTTTTATTTATTTCATGTTTTACCCCAGGTTACCACTCACTAGATGCAGAGTTTGGTAATGGCTATAGTAACACTTGGCTTGTTTCTCTCTCTCTCTCTCTCTCTCTCTCTCTCTCTCTCTCTCTCTCTCTCTCTCTCTCTCTCTCACTCTCACCTCCTCCTATCTCCCCTCTGATAGCTCCCCACTGCACTTCCCTTCAGACCCTCTTGCTCTCTGTCCCCTCACTCTTATGTAGTATAAACACCTCTCGTTCCTTTCCTCCCTTCCTCTCCGTCTCCCTTTCTCTTCCTCTCCCTCTCTCACCTCAAAGCACTCCCCTCTCTCTCGCTCACTCACTCCCCTTGCTCACACTCACTCACTCACTCCTATAGCACACACTCACGTCTACTTCTTTTTCTCCCTTTCCCACTTTCTCAAATTTTCTCTCTTATGTTTCTCTCATTTTCTGCTTCTCAGTCTTTCACTTTTTTATCTCCCATTTTCTCTACTATCTTTTTTCTCATTTTTTCTTTGTTTTTATTCCTTGCTCGTTTTTATCTCTTATTTTCTCTTTGCCTCTCATTTTCTTTTTCTCATTATCTCATTCTCATATTCTCTCTCTCTCTCTCTCTCTCTCTCTCTCTCTCTCTCTGCACCTCGTCCCCTCTCTCCTTATTCGATATCGTTGTTCGTGCTTTCTACTTCATCTTTTTCCCCTCTTCCCCTTTCCTCTCCCCTCTTTCCTATATCTTTTCTTGTTTCCCCTCTCCTCCCCTTTCCCTCCCCTCTTTCCCCCCTCATTCCGCTTCTCTCTCTCTCTCTCTCTCTCTCTCTCTCAGTAATGAACCAGGACTCGCAAACAGAAACTTCCCCTGTAAAAGTCAAGATAAAATAATTTCCTTTATATAAGCGTCTTCTAAGTTGTGACCCCCTCTTAAGAAAGCTGGCCGCGTCTTAGACAAGGACCCCAGTAAATAAACACAGCCTCTTAGTGCTAAAAGCTGGGTAAATTGTACATCATCATCAGCAACAGCATAAAAAAGTCCACTGCAGGATATAATGGTGTCTCCGTCTTTCGGTACGGTCTGTTGGTTTAGCCTGTTCCATCCTATCCTAGCATTGTTGGTTGTATGGGTGTAGTTATCTAATGTAGGAGTAAACTGACGTCTCTCTCTCTCTCTCTCTCTCTCTCTCTCTCTCTCTCTCTCTAATTTCTTGTTTTTAGCCACCTCGTTACACCTCTCTCTTCCTACCTTCCTTCTCCCTTCCACCTCCTCTTCCTCTTCATTTTCCTTCACCCTTCTCCACTCCATTTCCCGTCCCTCCCACTTCCCTCACTTTTCCCTCTTTTTCTTTTCACTTCCCCTTCCCCTCTCCTCTCATTCTACCTAATTGAACTCCCTTCAGCCATTTCCACCCCTCTCCTTCTCACTCATCTCTTCCCCTCTCTCCTTACCTCCTCCCCCTCTCCTCCTCCCCCTCTCCTCCTCCCCCTTCCCCCTTTCCAATTCTCTCCCCCTTCCCCCTTTATTCCCTCTCCTCTTATTGATATCTTTTTCCCCTCTCTCTCCTCTCCCGTCATTTTACTTCTCTCTCCCCCTCCGTTTCTCTCTAATTTCTATCCCTCTTCTTCCCCTCTCCCCTCCCCCTCCCTTCCTTCCCCTCTCCCCTCCCCCTCCCTTCCTTCCCCTCTCCCCTCCCCCTCCCTCCCTTCCCCCTCTCTCACCCTTCCCTCCTTCCCTTCTGTTCCACTGGTCAACAGCCAAAATGGTTCTCTTACGTATGTGTACCTGACTAATTTGACAGCATTGATTTCAAATCTGATATTCATTTTGTGTTATCGGACCAGGTTTCTTGAATATCAGACTGAAAACATATTCAGTGTGGCATAACTCGTCTCAACCTTGTAACATATTTTGAGGCACACAGAGATAATATTGTGATGATTTATAGTACAAATATATGGAAATCCAATGCACATTTTATTAGCAAGCGATGAAGTTCTAAAAATACTTCTGCACTTTACTTTTCTGCTTGTTCAGCTGACTCTCTTCACGTTGTAGCATCCAGTAGTAGTCGCCCATCATGTTGGGACTGAATTGGCCTTGATACCTGCTCTCCATTATAGCAATGTCTTGGTGAAACCTTCCACCGTGCTCGTCACTGATGTCTCCGAGGTTATCTGGGAAGAAATCGAGGTGGGAGTGAAAGAAATGAATCTTCAAGGACATTCATGAGCCCAGAACATAAGAAGAGAGGATAACTGCAGTAGGCCGGTTGGCCCATGCTAGGCAGCTCCTAGAAGAGTAACTGAACTACTAGAATGAGATAAGGATAGCAAAGAAGAAGGCTCTCCCCCGCCCTCCAAACCCTCCAGCCGAAGCCGGCAGGAAAAAGTCAGAAAGAACACCACGCCGTATAGAAAAACTGGCGTGGACATTTTACAGGAAAGTGTGAAAGGAGAATAGAGACTATCATAGTGTAACCTGAAAAGAAAATTTTTTTGAATTAGTATTGGTTATAAGATTTTCTTTATTCTATATCCACCCCTTATTTGTCATATGCTTATCTAGCCTATGCTTGAAGCTCTCAATGGAAGAGGCAGCAACTACTTTACTAGGTAGCTTATTCCATTCGTCTACTACTCTATTACCAAACCAATTTCTACCGATTTCCTTTCTGAAACGGAATTTTTCTAGTTTGAAACCATTATTTCTAGTTCTATCCTGTATGCTCACTTTAAGTACCTTGCTAATATCTCCCTTATTTATACCATTCATCCACTTAAACACCTCAGTTAAGTCTCCCCTTACTCTACGCCTCTCTAGCGAATGCAGACTTAGTCTTTTCTATAGTAAGGACACCAAAATTGTACTGCGTAGTCTAAATGTGGCCTTACTAATGCTAGATAAAGTTTCAGTGTTACTTTAGATGATCTATTGCTCACGCTTCTCGAAATAAATCCTAGGACCCTATTTGCTTTATTTCTCGCATTAATTCACTGTTGCCTTGGTTTAAGGTCGTTACTAATCATAACTCCTAGATCTCTTTCGCATTCCGATTTGCTAATTTCTTTGTTATCTAAGCTGTGTTTAGTATCTCCAATGGTCTTGCCTACGTTAAGTACTTTACATTTTTCAACGTTAAATTCCATTTGCTCGGTAACTCCGTAACATGCCTGCCACAATTTCTTCGTAGTTGTCTGCACGATGGTTTTCAAGGTAGTTCTGTGAGACATTCACGAATGATTCCCACGCGTCTCTCTCCAGCGGGTTTAATGCCTTGATGAAGTCACCATCATTAACCAGCATGCGGATCTGAGGACCATTCAAGACTCCTGTTTTCAAGTTGGCTTCGGATACCACGCCACCGAGCTTCATAGACAAGTGTTGAAACCCAGTACCCGTTTGATCCATGGCTTTTACGAAATTTTTCGCCAAGCCCAGCTTGAGATGCAGTGGAGGCAAGAATATGTGTTCTGGATCCACAAGGGGTTTGTGAAGACAGTTGAACCTTCCGGGTGCATCTTTTGGCCTTGCCGGCCATTCTTTTCTTACATAGAGCTCGACATCAGTTCTAATGTTCCACAAGTAGAGAAAGCACATGTGCTTTGTGTAACCGTTCTGAAGGCCCAGAAGTAGACTGATCACTCTGAGGTCCCCGCATATTTTCCACTTATGCTTCTCATACTTGATAGTGGAAAGCACAGTCTTCATAGTTTCATAGCTCTCGGTCATCTTCGCATGTGCTATTGGCACGGATAGAAGCTGATTCCCGTTGTGCAGGAGGACTGCTTTCAGAGTGTCTTTTCCTGAATCTATAAACAGCCTCCAATCATCCAGCTTGTATGGATCAGACTTGCAGAGTTGTTGCATGAGAGACACCGAGTCATCGCAATAGCAAAGGTTGTTTGCCATTTTGAAAAACGCAGACAGTTGTCTATGCCGATGATGTACCATAGTGATGCGCACTCCATCCTCCAGCAGGTTAGAGTCGTGATCCCAGGAGCTCTGCCTTTTCTTTAGACAAATCAAGGTCCCTTATGAGATCATGAAGAGCTCCCTGGTTGAGTGGTTTGGGTCCACTGTTTCCTGAGTCGTCCTGGTAGTCATCATCCATGGGGCTATGACTGGAATCAGATTCGCTGCTTAGCTCGTGTTCAGCAGGTGGGTTTGGAAGCGGTAGTTCTGCACTGTGTGTCACTGGTCGGATTGCAAAAGTGATATTGTGGTACTGTACTGTGGCTTGTGTCTTGACAGTTATTCCTTTGATGTTTGTGAGACAAGTAGCAGTCGTTGCTGTGGTCTTTGGGTTCTCGCCACACCATTGGTACAACGAATGGCAAACCCGAACTTCGTTTTTCGTGCATCTATTCACTCAGGTGATTGACACAGGACCTACATGCTATGTGTGGCGCCCATTTCTTGTCTTGGTCGCCCAACGGACATTTGAAGTAGCTTTTGTAGTTCACTCGAACAGCCTTCATGATGGGTTTCTTGAAGCTTTCCGGGGTGAACGCTCCACAAATATAACAAAAACGGTCAGGATCGTTTACACATTTGCGGCGTTCCATCTTTCAGCACTGTCAAAGTGACTGAGAATTTCTGCAAGAATAGAAGTGGAAGCAATATATGTAACCTGCCACAAAAATACAAATTTAATCGATGGAACTAAACAACCAAATGTAT
>NC_137069.1:8856397-8861397 GCF_032717465.1 Coenobita brevimanus | reverse complement strand
CTAATCCCGTGTTCTCGTAAGTAAGCTTCCTAACATGTTTTTCTAAGCGATTTATTTTGTTATACCTTACTTTCCACTTCTGTGCTACATAAATCCTTCCAATATTGCCATACTCTGGATATGTAACATCCAGAAGGATATTAACCAGCCATATCCAAAAGTAAATCGCTAAGGAAGAGGTGTTAGGGAGCTTCCTTAACAAGCTCCCTAAGGCTTAAAGTTGTAGTATTTGCCCAGTCCTGTCGTGTGAAAACAAACCACCTATTAGAGAGTGTTAAGAGTGAGGACGTTGAGAGGAGAGGGAGAGGGAGACCGAGAACGAGATAGATGAGAGGGTGTGTGAGGGAGGAAGGTGGGGTATCGTGGGAACAGGAGTCGTTGATGAGTAGGGACAAATGCATGGGTTATTTTACAGTGTTTTGGGAGTTATGATTTAGTTTTGAGAGAGAGAGAGAGAGAGAGAGAGAGAGAGAGAGAGAGAATCACAGCTAATATCACCAGTCAATAGTTCCTTTACACTGTCTTAGAACCCTGAAGACCTAATGGGATCATACCAAATTAAGAACAATATTAATCACTCAAATTTACGGTACTTTCACTTTAACTTGGCCCAATTTTTCGTCCTTTTGTAGCTCACTTCACGTAGCTCAGTGGCGGAACCAATACCACGGCTCAACATCCATTCCATAGCACTTCTTCGTGACTAACATTGATTCTAGTGGTAAAGCTATTGTTACAGACTAGCATTCAAGGTGGAGAGATGTCAGTTTTAGTCTAGTAAAATAAATCAATCCTTTATATACTCCTTTCACCCTAACTTGGCCTGATAGTACCATCTCTCCATCCTACAGCTCAACATTCATGACGGAGAGGTGGCAGCGTTACTAAGCCCAGTTAAAGTGAAAAGGGTATAGGCGAACTTTTTTGCCACCTCCTGTATCCAGACTTCCTTCCGTATTCTCGTCAGGTATGCAGGCTCCCTAACACCCTTTCCTGAGCGATTTATTTTCCAAACTACTCATTAACATCCCCTGGTTTGCCTCTTATGTTTTCTCAGTCTAGACATAGATTGCATGAATAACACAAAAATAGAGTAATGGAGCAGAATCAGAAATACATCGGTAAGGCATAACACACAAGAATATAGTAAAGGAGCAGAATCAGAAATAAATCAGTAAGGAAGTGGTGAGTAAGCTTCCCAACCTTGCTAGAATATCGTCCTTCGTGTCCCTCTCAAAGGCGGCTTATCTAGATCGACTTCGAGGTGAGAGCTTTTGGGGGAAGACTAATTAGGGAGAGAGAGGGTGTGTCGCGTGTGTGTCTGTGGGAAGTGTGTGTGTGTGGGGGGGGGAGTGTGTGTGTGTGTGTGTGATATTATTAATTACCAAGCACCGAGAAGCTGTTAAGTAATTTGTCTGTCTACATATCACTGTCTAAACTGTCTGTGAGTCTCTACTCTCCATCCGTCCATCCATCCATCTGTCTATCAGTCTGTCAGTCAGTTCATCCATCCATGCATCCATCCGTCCACCAATCCATACCAAAAGAATCAGAACACTCCCCATGAACATTGAACACTGAGAAATATATTAATATAATATCTCTCCAAACGGTTTTATTCTTACAAAAGACTCTTGGAACTGGAGGGGTTAGAAACAGATTTAATATAACCTTTAAAGTATGATTGGAATTTCTGAAGCTCAAGAAAATCGTCTGGTAGAAAGAAGAATATGTTTGCCGTGTAATACTCTTTCCTGACAAATAAACCTGACAAATATATCTGCCAAATATACCTGCCAAATATACCTGCCAAATATACCTGGCATATATACCTGACACATATATACCGTGTTATACTCTTACCTGACAATTATCCCTAACCCCTTTCAGCTCAGGTGATGGCCAGGTGTAGTCAGAATGGAAGGCTAATTTATCTATACTCCCTTTATTCTTACTTGGCCTCAAATTGCCATCCCTCCTTCTTGAATGCTGGATTGTAACGGGAGATTAACACTGAAATATGGTGCTAGTCACGAAGAAGTGCTACGTAAAGGACGAAAAGCCACTGAGCTATGTGAAAGTAGCTACAAAAGGACAAAAATCTGGGCCAGGTTAGAGTAGAAATAGTATAGTAACCAAGGAGATTCATTCCTACCTCATAACAAAAACATCATATTTCATGGACCACGATTTTGTATGCAAACTGGAGGGTTGTTTTGACTAGTAACCAAGGAGACTCATTCGTACCTCATACTTAAGATTTATGTAATTTTATTCAATCATGATTTTGTATTCAGAGTGGAGGGAAGATTTGACTAGTATCCAAGGAGACTCATTCCTATCTTAACTATAGCTTATCAGAATTCACACAACCACGATTTGTATGTAGACTGGAGAAGTAATTTGGCTTGTAACCAAGGAGACTCATTTGTACCTCATAACTAAAGCTCATTTATCCATTCCTGTCGCTTGAAAACAAAGCAACTATAGAAAGACGTCCTCTGGATTCTACCGATTAATTCTGAGGGGAGGGGAATGGTGGTCTGTTGGTTAGCTCATCGAACTCGCAACTGGAAGAACCCGAGGTCGATTTTTGGACCGGTCAGACTCTAAGACAAAGTTCGTTTCCCTCTTCGTCCTTATTCCCCCAGGAGGACAATTAGGGACGTGGCTATAACATTGACTGCTCAGGGTCGTGTTGAAGATGAAGGGGGTTTGTAAAGGTGACTGTTTTAATTATCCACGTGTAGTTAATAGGCGTTACTCTCAGTCTTTCTCAAACTAACACCCCCCCCTCATCTCTCTCTTTCTCTCTCTCTCTCTCTCTCTCTCTCTCTCTCTCTCTCTCTCTCTCTCTCTCTCTCTCTCTCTCTCTCTCCATCTCATCCTTGGTCTCCCCTTCCTCCTCTCCTCCTCACCCCCAACTCTCTCATTGCTCTTATCCCTTCATCTCATCCTCGGTCTTCCCCTCCTTCTCCTCTCCCCCCACCTCCTTCTTTCCCTCTCCGCCTCACTCAAACAGTCTTCTAGTCAGTCTCTAATTCTCCACCTTCTTCACATGCTCAAAACCCTCTTCTAGTCAGTCTCTTATTCACATCCACATCAACACCACGACGCTCCTTTGCTTCTTCATTTGTCTGTCTGTCTCCCCATTGAACTGCACATCCTCCTCTGCATACTTTCTCAAATTCTGTTCTTAACGCATGCACCCAGGCGATTCATGCAGCACAGAGGAGACATTTCTAAAGGCAGAGGTTAGAAATAGCCATCAAACTTACTATACTACTTGGTCAGCGATTCCTAAGCTTCATGTATTGGTCTAAAGGTAGGTAGATAAATAGATAGATAGATAGATAGATAGACAGATCGATAGATAGAAGACATCCTTGTACATTAATCTGAGAGATGAGGGATGGCTGGAGGTTAAATTATCACTAATACTTGATAGACATAGATAGATAGATAGACAGATAGACAGAGATAGATAAAAGACATCCTTGTGCATTAATCAGAGAGGAGAAGGATCGCTGGAGGTGTAAATTAATACTACTCATACCCCTCTTCACATCAAAGCTCTCTCCCCCTCTCTCTCGCCGTATTACATAGGAAATCATTGTGAGACGAAGCGTTTTGGGGTGCTGGTGTGAGTGTGTGTGTGTGTGTGTGTGTGTAATGTTGACAGTGTCTGGAGGTGTCAACAACCCGCCAGGTAAGCCATAAAGATCAGGTACGCTCATCAACCTGGTTTTTAATTACAGTACCGCGTCACCTTCCCCCTCCCCTCCACTCTCAACCTCCCTCGCTCTCCTCCCCCTTTACTTCCTCCCTGTCTTCTTCTTTCCTCCCCCTGCCCCCCTCCCCTCCTTCTAACTCAGCGTTTCTTAACCTTTTCCGACCTCAGCACCCCCTGTAATAAGGTGTCAGTGCAGCACCCCTTTACACCTGGTTACTGGCACTACAGGTGCTACACTACTGCTGGGTTAAAGTAAAGTGAGGTTCAGTACTGCCTAACAGTTCATTTTATACATTCTCAAAAAATAATCAAGGATGCCAGTAACAAGCAAAACCAAAGAGAAAAAAAAAATTAATGCAGCATTTTCCAGCACCTCCTAAAATTGATTTCAGCATTCCTGGGGGTGCCAGCACCCTAGGTTAAGAAACGCTGCTCTAACTCCTTAGGTTAAGAAACGCTGCTCTAACTCCTTAGGTTAAGAAACGCTGCTCTAACTCCTTCCCTTCTCCCACCTCCTCCTATTCTTTTCAACTTCTCTTCTCCTCTCTCTCTCTCTCTCTCTCTCTCTCTCTCTCTCTCTCTCTCTCTCTCTCTCTCTCTCTCTCTCTCTCTCTCTCTCTCTCTCTCTCTCTCTTTCACCTCCCTTTCCTCCTCATCCTTCCATCGAGAGAGACAGATAGACAGACAGGCAGGCAGACAGAGAAAGGGGGAATTGAAAAAAGAAAGAGAGGTAAGGAAAGAGAGAGGAGGGGGGACTAAAACAGAAAAAAAGAATGAAAAAAAGAAAGAAAATAGAATATCAAAGAGAGGAGAAGAGAGGGAAGGGTGTCAGTCGGCCAGAAAGAGAAAATATCCTCTAAAATATCTTCTCTGGAAATAACGTGACACATTTTTGCCAGTCAGTTGTGTTAATGAAGCCCTGTGGATATGTATAGAGTAGTACCCCCTCCCACACACCCACCTCCTCGTTTTCTATGACGACAATGGCTGGTTTGTGTGTATTTATTTACGTGCTGTGTATTTGGGTGTCTCTCTCTCTCTCTCTCTCTCTCTCTCTCTCTCGCTTAGTGAAATGAGACACATCACCACCACCACCACCACCACCACCACCACCACCATCGTCATCGTCATCATCATCATCATCATCCCAGTCTATATCCTCTTTCAGTATCTGCGGTGTCTCTCCTCGTCATTTTTCTTAAAAAAAAAAAAAAAAAAAAGTTCTCAAAGATCAGGTGTACCAAACCGACCCCATGTATTTAACTTC
>NC_137069.1:8848897-8851397 GCF_032717465.1 Coenobita brevimanus | reverse complement strand
GTGTTCCCTGAGTGTTGCAGTGTTGTGTGCATGTTGCAGTGCTCCCTGAGTGTTGCAGTGTTGTGTGCATGTTGCAGTGTTCCCTGAGTGTTGCAGAGTGTTTTGTGCATGCTGCAGTGTTCCCTGAGTGTTGCAGAGTGTT
Organism: Coenobita brevimanus; assembly: GCF_032717465.1. Classification (NCBI taxonomy): domain Eukaryota; kingdom Metazoa; phylum Arthropoda; class Malacostraca; order Decapoda; family Coenobitidae; genus Coenobita; species Coenobita brevimanus. Next base: position 8,851,255 of record NC_137069.1, on the reverse strand, counting down.
GTGTGCATGCTGCAGTGTTCCCTGAGTGTTGCAGAGTGTTGCGTGAGTGTTTCTTCGTTAAACCGAGTGGTGGAGTGTTTCCGGCCTCGTTTAACTGCAGCCTCTCGTGGTTCGCCTTCCGGTCCAATTGACAGAGTTGTTCCTTAATTGGGGTGATGAGCAGACCGACTTGTTACTGTAAGTGGTGGTGACGGTCGGGGCGAGTGATGATGATGATGGTGATGAACTGAGCGGGAGATGTGGTGGTGAGTTGGGTTAGTAAGGATGTGATGATGAGAGAGGGTAGTGAACAGAAAGGTGGTGGTGCTGGTGGTGTTGGTGATGATGATGATGATGATGATGATGATGAACAGAAGATGCGGTGATGACGATGATGATGATGATGATGAACAGAAGATGCGGTGATGACGATGATGATGATGATTGTGATGATGACGGAGATGTTGTGACGGTGAGGGTGGTGGTTGTAGTGGTGGTGGTGGTGGTGATGATGATGCGAGGATTAGCCTAATAGTTGTGATGAGGATGCGGTGATGTGAACACAACGGCTCCGTAATTTGGGTGATGAGCTTACGGTCTTGTTACTACAAGTGGTGGTGATGGCATGCTTGGGTGATGATGATGATGATGATGATGACGAACGGAGGGGCGGATACGGGTGAGGGTGGTAGTGATGGTGAAGTTGTGAGTGTTGTGATGAAGATATGATGATGTTAGTAGGTAAAACTGTGGTGATAGTGAAGGTAATTGATTTGGTTATGATGATGATGATGATGAGTAGGGGAGGTATGGTGGTGAAGATGAGGGTATGATGATGTGAGATGATAAACTAAGAAGTTGTGATGATGATGATGGTGATGATGATGATGATGAGCGGGTGAGGGTATGATGATGTGAGATGATAATAAACTAAGAAGTTGTGATGATGATGATGATGATGATGATGATGATGATGATGAACAGAGATAGTGGTGATACTGTAGTCTTAGTGCAGATGTGGTGATGTGAACAGATGATGGTGATGAAAAAAGTTAAAATATTGTTGATAGTGATGAAGGGAGGAGCTCTGGTGATGATGGTGTGGTTGTGATGGTGATGTAATGGTGAGGAAAGGGCCATGTTACTCTCTGTGGTGATGACGAGCAATGCAGCTGATAATGATGAGGGGAGAGGAAATGTGGTGATGATGTGGAGTCGACTGAGAGGGTGTGGAGATGAGAGTGTGGTGACGATGATGATGATGATGATGATGATGAACGAAGATGTGGTGATCATGATGAAAGGAGACATTGTAGTGAGGGTGTGGTGGTGGTGGTGGTGATGATGATGAAGATGATGATGATGACAATGACGAAGACGGTTTGATGATGATGATGATGGTGATGATGATGATGATGATGATGATGATGATGATGATGATGATGGTGATGATGTAAGGAGCTCGAGTGACGGAGTGGTGATGAGGGTGGTGAGGCAGGAGAGATTGGTGGTGATGGTGGTGATGAGGGTGGGGGTGGGGGAAGGTTTTAGCCCTGTCAAATAAAGTAAGACTGATATACATAATAGATGATGATGGAAAGTGATGATGATGATGATGATGATGATGATGATGATGATGGGTGGGGTGGCCGCGAAGATGAAAGAGACGCAGATGGTAATGACATGGGCCAGTAATGATGATGATGGTGATGATGGATTTGGATGTGGTAATGCAGATGATGACGGTGACATGATGATGATGATGATGATGATAGATTTTGACGAAAGTATAACGATGACAAATATAATGATGGTGTTGCTGGTGATTATGATGATGATGATGATAATGATGATGATGACTATGATGAAATTATGATGATGTTGAGGAGGAGGAGGAGGAGGAGTGTGACGATGGACATAAGCGTCACAATGATAGTGATGATATGTACGTGATGATGATGGTGTTGTGATGAGTTAGTGATGAGTGATTCTGAGAAGGTCATCACTACATTATGAATGATGAAAATGAAGGTTGTGATGATAGATATAAAATGATGACTATAATGAAAGTGATGGAAGTGGCTGTGACGATAGGTGAATATGGTGATGAAGGTGATGAAGATGAATAACTGCTGGCTTAAAAATGAGTATGGTAATGATGATGATGATAATGATGACAGTGGATGTGGTGACAGTAAAAGTGATTATCGACAGTGATAAAGATGAGTGTGATGAAAATGATGAGAGTGATGATGGTTACTACTGGGTAAGGGTGTGGTGAGGTGTGGTGAAGTGATAGTGAAGAAGATGAGTGTGTCGTGTTGTGGCGATGGTACTAAAAATGAGTGTGGTGATGATGAAGATGGAAGGTGATGGTCG
>NC_137069.1:8776397-8843897 GCF_032717465.1 Coenobita brevimanus | reverse complement strand
TGTTCATCTTTTTCATAGCACTTCTTCGTGACTAACATTGTATTCTAGTATCAACCTTTTGTTAGAACTCAGCATGCAAAGTGAAGAAATGGCAATTTTTGGCCAGGTTAATGTGAAGAGGGTATAGTTCTTCACCATTTTTTATTTTTTGCAAAGAAGGAACCATGGGATAAAAGACCGGAAATTGTTCCCTCCAAGAAAAAAGAGAGAGAGAAAAGAGAGAGAGCCAAATTCAAGATCCGTTCATTTCGATATGCCTGGACACATTGTGTTTGAAAGATTGAGGTCATAGCAGCAGGAAATACAGAGAGGGAGACAGTTCCAGAGTTGACCTGTTGCATACATGAAGGACTGGGAGTAGTAGTAATAGTAGTTGTTGTTCCTTAGGCAGTCTGGCCGAACAGCCCCGAGTCCCTTAGGAAGGCCATGACCGAGACCGGGCTTTCCCACAGAGCTCTCAAAGAGTGTATGTTGTGTTCTTGGCGTAGGTGATTGTGTGCAATGCAGTCTTCCATAATGTGCTTAATAGTATGGGGTGCTATGTTGCATCCTGGACAGGCATCAGCGACGGAGTCATCCAGCTTCTTCTGGTAGCTTAAGAGGGCTGGATGGTGCCCACATCTCAGCCTGGCCAGGTGGACCCTGTCCTCACGAGGAAGATAGGATTCAGAAGGGTGGATGTCAGGAGGCCGTGCATGCAGCTGTGTGTTGTCTTGAAGTGACTGAATGGAGCGGCGAGTGATCTGAGTGTGGATATGCTTTTGGAAGCTGGTCTGAGGTGGGCGAGGGGGGAGAGATGACAGTATTTGTGTATAGTATCGTGTGCTGGGTGTTGTTTTGATGTTCCTTGGTGTGGGTGGATGTGCTGCCTTGTACTGTAGTGGATGTTGTGGGTTTGTGGAGGCTGCAGCAAGAAACTGGGTGCCTCTCATGTCTAGGTGATCCTTGACTTTGAGGACTTTGGTTTCTTGATGTAGGTGGTCTGTGGGTGTAGTAGCTGTGCAGCCTGTGATTATTTTTAGGGCCTTGTTCTGTATGGTCTGTAGAGTGTTGTAGTGTGTTTTGGTGAGGTTAGAAGCCCAGGCAGGGCTTACATAATTCATCACTGAACGTATGTATTGTTTGTATAATGTGGTGGTGGTTTCTTTGTTGTGTCCGAATGTTGTATGGGCAAGTGACCTCAAAGCATTGAGTCTTGGTGTTATTTTATTTTTAATGTTTGTGATGTGTTGTTTAAATGACATTGATGTATTGTATGTTACACCAAGGATTTTGTGTGTGTGTGTGTGTGTGTGTGTGTGTGTGTGTGTGTGTGTGTGTGTGTGTGTGTGTGTGTGTGTGTGTGTGGTAGGGAAGTGTTGTTTATGGTGATGTGTGGGATGTGATTGTGTTCTGCTGTCCAGTTTGTGAGAAGAGTCACTGTAAATTTGGCTGGGGCTATTTTGAGCCTGTTTGTGGTGAACCATTCGTGTAGTGTGTTGAGGTAATGTTGAATGATGTGTGCAGCTGTGTTTGCGTTTTGATGCGTACATGTCAGTGTTATATCATCTGCATAGGAAACTATGTGTATCTGCGATGTGTGGGTACGTCGTGCATGTATAGGTTAAAGAGTGTAGGGGACAAAACAGATCCTTGGGGGATGCCGTTTGTGAAGTTTCTGATGTTAGAAGACTGACCGGCAAGTGTTACGTGTGCGCATCTGCCTGCTAAGTAGTTTGCCAGCCATCTTTTTGTGTTATTGTGCATGTTTGTGTTGAGTATTTTGTTTGTGAGGTTGTGGCGGGGGATGGCATCAAAAGCTTTGCTAATGTCTAGTGTGATTAGGAGTGTTCTGTGTGGTGGCCTAGCTGAATTCATGCCATCGAAAACTCTCTGTGTAAGGTCTGTAAGAAGGGTGTTTGTGGAGTGTAGTGGCCTAAAGCCATGTTGTGACTGGGCTAGGGGAATGTGAGGTGTGACTAGTTGTAATACCAGTCGTTCAGTGACTTTAGAGGGGGTGCAGAGGAGTGTGATGGGGCGATGTGAGGAGGGTAACGTGGGGTCTTTGTTGGGTTTAGGGATAGTGATGATATTGCCATGCTTCCAGATGGTGGGTATTATGTTGTGTGAGTAGCTGTAGTTTGATATGTTGGTGAGTGCTTGTATGCCTTGTGGTCCTAGGTGTTTAAGGTGAATGTTGCTTATGTTGTCTGGTCCACAGGCAGATGAGTGCTTGAGGTTGTTAATGATGTGCTTCGTCTGGTTGTAAGTGATAGGTGCGTAGTCTGGGTCTGTGGGGAACTGTCTCTTACGTCTGATGATACGTCGGTCTTCGGGATGGGGGTTTAGATGGCTGACTTGTGAAAAGTGATTGTTGAGAGTGTTTGCTTGTTGTTTGTTTGAGGGTATGGTGTCTGTTGTTGTGATGGCAGCGTGTGATTGTGTGGTGTTGCTGTTGGAAAGTGTGATGGTGTTTCGTGTTTTGTAGAGTTTGCTGATGTTTGTTTTGTGGTCAAGTGTTTGGAGGTAATTTTTCCAGTTTAGTGTTTGCTGTTCTGATATTTTATTGTTTATCTGAGTGTTGAGTTCTTGTATTTGTTGTATGGTGTCTTGTGTATGGGAGTAACGGTTAACTCTTGTATTAGAGAGTTGGACAGAAAAGGGATGAGAGTTTGTTACTAGGCGAGTGTTACGTGATAAGAATTTGTTGCTAGACGGGTGCTACGCGATGAGAGTTTGTTGGTAGACGGGTGCTAAGAGCTGGAAGGGAGTGAAAATAATGTTAACTTTCGTCTGCTTCATAGTCACCTACAGGCCTGTCTTCCATCTCTCCTGTTCATGTCATCTACCTTTCCTTGTACAGTGAGCGCCAATAGTCGTGTCGTGAAATTTGGCGAAAATATAAGCCTTCGAGCTAAACGTCTGGTATATTCCGCCGTCTGGTAGGGCTTTCGTAATGTTTCACGAGTTACATTTAATCTTCGGACAAAACCGGGACACGACTATTGGCGCTCACTGTACGATCAGCCAAAAAAGTATGGCACACCTGGGCTACGATGGAGGTGAAAATGCGCTAATTCTACAGACACACATGAATCTATTAACCCAGTGCCTTAAAAAATATAGCACCCAGAATGTGAACTTTTTTTGTGCCATTTCGAGTCTTAATAATGACCAAGGATAATATTTGCACTTACAGTTACAGCACTCTCCATATATCACAGTGCTTCGTCCAGGTTTCTTCGTCTCCGCCTTCGTCTTCACCTTCATCTTCGTTTTCTTCTTCTTCGTCTTTGTCTCCTCCTCCTTCTCCTTCTTCTTCTTCATCTCCTCCTCCTTCTCCTCCTCTTCTCGTTTTCTTCCTCTTCTTCTTCTTCTTCTTCTTCTTCTTCTTCCTCCTCCTCCTCCTCCTTTTTCTTCGTCTACTTCTTCTTCGTCTTCTTATTCTTCATTTTCTCTCAGCTGAACCAATTCGTCAGTAGTGTGAGTTTAATAATTTCATACCTTCATTAAATCGAAAAGGTTAATGACAGAATAAACCACGGAATGGGAAGTGTTAAGTGTGAATGAAGCCAAAAATATAAGTAATTGGCTTCTGCACGAAATATGAATGTTGCAGCACAAAGAATAATATTGTTGCAGTACTAATAAGAATATTGCAGCACGAATGAAAAAATGTTGCAGCAGGAATAGAAAATGTTACAGCGGGAATAAAATGTTGCAGCAGGAATAAAAATGTTGCAGCAGGAATAGAAAATGTTACAGCAGGAATAAAATGTTGCAGCAGGAATAAAAATGTTGCAGCAGGAATAGAAAATGTTACAGCAGGAATAAAATGTTGCAGCAGGAATAAAAATGTTGCAGCAGGAATAAAAATGTTGCAGCAGGAATAAAATGTTGCAGCAGGAATAATAATATTGCAGCAGGAATAATAATATTGCAGCAGGAGAGAAAGTGTTGCAGCAGGTATAGAAATGTTGCAGCAGGAGAGAAAATGTTATAGCAGGAATAGAAATGTTGCAGCAGGAGAGAAAATGTTGTAGCAGGAATAGAAATGTTGCAGCAGGAGAGAAAATGTTGCAGCAGGAGTAAAAAGGTTGCAGCAGAAATGAAAATGTTGCAACAGGAATAAAAATGATGCAGCAGGAATAAGAATGTTGCAGCACGAATGATAAAATGTTGCAGCAGGAATTCAATGTTGCAGAAGGAATTTTAAAACATTGCAGCATGAATAATAATGTTTTAGCACAAAATAAAATGTTGCATGACTTATGAAAAGGTTGCAACACGAATAAAACTGTTGCAGCACGTACACGAGGCACGTACGAGGGCGACGCGCACGGCAGGGGATTAGTTAGCGTCAACAAGGAAGGGGAACAAAGAAAAGAAAAAAAAGAGGAACGATAAAACCAGCCATAACCTTAGACGCGCTGGTAACCCCTCCCCCTCCTCTCTCTCTCTCTCTCTCTCTCTCTCTCTCTCTCTCTCAAACACCAGCGACAAGAGGCCAGAGGTCACACTCTCTCTCTTTACCTGCAAAACCTTCATCACTTTTTACACTCAAACTTTTCCATAAAACTTGGGTTATGTATAAGTTTCAGAATTTAGTGGACGCCGGACCATTGACTTTCACCATATTCTCTCGTGGGCTTGGTAGGCTGTGTAGTGCCTCTCCCTGAGCGATTTATTCTGCATAGGAGGGCTTAATATTCGGTTGTGTGTGTGTGTGTGTGTGTGTGTGTGTGTGTGTGTTTTGTAAATGTAAATGGATGTGGGTAGGTCACGTCTATCGTAGAATAGATGATAATAGATGGACAACCAGGGTAACTAAGTGGCAGGACAGAGCTGGAGTGAGAGGAAGATACAGACAGAGAACAAGATGGAGAGATGGAGTGAGAGGAAGAGGCAGTGAGAGAACAAGATGGAGAGATGGAGTGAGAGGAAGAGTCAGAAAGAGACCGAGATGGGGAGATAGTGTTCACAGATTTGCTAGGACTGGATGGAACAGGCTAACAGGCAATAGGCTGAGTGGAGAAAGATATGGCCTTCGTCATGAGATGAACTGTCTAATACTGTGGATGATGATGATGGTAATAATAATAATAATAATTATAATAATAAAAATGATAATAATAATAATAGCTGCTGTCATTGTTGCAACCCCAGAATCATCTGAACGTGGACCCGGTGGACTGCAAGCAAAAGAAATCCTTTCTCATTCATCTGCCATCCACCTTTCGAGGGATAGGGGGGAGTTTAGGAACGTCTGTCTATCTAGGCAACTCCACCGCCCAGTCATATCAGTGTCACCACATGAAGGCGTTCCTCTCCAGCGCATGTAGTCAAGATGAGGATGAAATATAGCCTAAATAAAATACAAGTGAATATTACTGTGGCAGGTCCTGAAATATACTGTTGAAGGGATGCTGTTAAGCTTCCTGTGCCAAAGAATATTCGATCCGTTCATTCCTTAAAAACATTACCAACATAGGTAGGAACGAGGTGATATGGGAGAGATGTTAGTGAGGCTCCCAGGTAATTATACGGTCCTTTGATTCATTAATTACATACAAGAGAATATTAAAGTGTTGCTCTAAGAACATGGTTTGGAAGACTTGTAAGTCTAGTAAATCTTGGAGAATATTTACGTGATATTCAGACACACTATGGTAAGGAAGAGGTTCCGATGAGACATGGCAAAGAGAATATTTCCCTCTGATTCAGTAATAATATACGGTTCAGGACCCTGCTGGAAGGACACACGTCAAGAGTGAGAGTACTGGAAGTGAGTTATTTGAGAGGAACATGTGGAGTTTCGTGGAGAGGCAGACGGACAAATCAGGAAGCTAAGGAGCGTTGTGGTACTGATGTGGATGTCACTGAAAACGTAGGGAAAAACTCTTGATATGGTTTGGCCGTGCGGAGAGGATGGAGAATGAGAGACTGACTAGAAGAGTGTATGTAGGTGGGGTGGAGGGGGACACCAAGGGTGAGATGGAGGGAATGGTTGGAAGGGTATACGAGAGAGGAAGATGTGATTCAGAGGGAGGGATACCAAATGTCAGGACAGGGCGACATGGAGACGATTTGTTTGTGGCCACGTCTTGCGGGATTAAGACGTCTGGCTAGATATAGGTATATAGTAGAGGATAGATAGACAATATTAACCTTCCGTATACAGCAAAAAACTGGTAAAGAAGAGGTAGCAGTCCACTTTCTAAGACAACGAATGGATTAACTTTGCAAATAGAGACGTAACAGCCTCTAAATCAACAAGAAAGTCAGCGTTCCTTTTCCTAAAACCTGGAATGAAGAAGTAATCGTGAGCCTCCTAAGCCAACACGACCTAAGTCCTGTGGGGTGGGAGAGTCAACTGTGAGAGTGAGAGAAGCAAGTCAGTCGAGCTTAGGCTGCGGTGGGGTGAGGGTGTGCGTGCCGAAGCTCCCGTGGATCGCTTTGTTTTGGTCACGTGTGCTAAGTTCCATCGCTCTTTCTCATGGTGGCCAAACCCACCCTAAGGATTAGCTGCTTAACCTTGGATACCTGAGCTTCTACAAGATGTTCAGGACTTAGACTGAAGGTAAGAAAGAGGAGGAGGAAGATTGGTCTGTTAAATGTGTTGTTGTCTGGTTGAGTCGAGGGTAATGTGTTGTGAGGCTTCGATCGGTTGCCGTTTCGTTCCTCGTTCCTGTTGGGAAAATTATTGGGCTAGGTTAGGAACGCTGTTTGGTGGAAGCGTGTGTATTTGGGTGTTCGGTTTTGTGTGTGTGTGTGTGTGTGTGTGTGTGTGTGTGTGTGTGTGTGTGTAACTTCGAACAAATAAATATTAAAGTTAGGTTAGGGACGTAGTTTTGGTAAAGGTGCGTGTGTTTGTGTGTCAGGTTTTGCGTGTTAGTGTACTATGTCGTGTGTTTGGATATTGGTTCTTGTGTACGAACTATTCCTGTGCGTGTGTGTGTGTGTGTGTGTGTGTGTGAGAGAGAGAGAGAGAGAGAGAGAGAGAGAGAGAGAGAGAATTACGCGTAAAAACAGATGTTTGTGTGCAAAATTTAGCGTTAGTTTTGTCTTAGTCCTTGTATGTATTTCTCCTTAAAAGCGAAATTATCTTTATTTTATCTTTCTTTTTTCTACAGGACAACTTTACTCACCTCACCAGAACATCCTAAGTAGTAAATAAATTACTAGACGGCATTATCTAACTCCAGCTATATCTAACCTTTAGTCACGTGTTAAAGCCTCTGGTAAGCTAAATATAGAAGATGGCAACAATATTCCTGCTACATAGGATAAGCTTGTGTGTGTGTGTGTGTGTGTGTGTGTGTGTGTGTGTGTGTGTGTCTTTTAATAATGACTAGAAAAAGTATTGAATGTCGAGGGACCTGTTTTAGGGTAAGTTCTGGGGTGTCATGTGTAGCTGTGTGTGTGTGTGTGTGTGTGTGTGTGTGTGTGTGTGTGTGTGTGTGTGTGTCTTTTAATAATGACTAGAAAAAGTATTGAATGTCGAGGGACCTGTTTTAGGGTAAGTTCTGGGGTGTCATGTGTAGCTGTGTGTGTGTGAGAGAGAGAGAATGAGAGAAATGAATATTCTTTTGCCTTTGTGTGTGTGTGTGTGTGTGTGAGAGAGAGAGAGAGAGAGAGAGAGAGAGAGAGAGAGAAATGAAATGAATATTCTTTTGCCTTTGTGTGTGTGTGTGTGTGTGTGTGAATAAGAGAAATATTCTCTTGCCTTACTGTGTGTGTGTGTGTGTGTGTGTGTGTGTGTGTGTCATGAATGCAGTGTTACGTTGTCGCTGCGTTGCTTGTTGACCGTGTTTCGTGCTCCGTGTTATGCTTGTGTTGCAGGTGGGAATTAGGAAGACCTGTGTTGATTGTTGAGTGTTGTGTAGTTTGTGTTGAACAGGTCCAGGGTTCAGTAACAACCTTTTAAGCAATTCTCTGTCGTAACTGCGATATAGGGTCGTCATCTGGTGCTGACTTAGGACGCCTTCACGTGGTGGCACCAATATAGCTGGCCGGTGGAGCTGCCTAGTTGTACAAACGCCCCTCAGCTCCCCGTAAAGGAGTATGGTGGACTGTTGGGCTATGACATCTTCAGCCTTCAGTCCACTGGGTTCACGTCTAGATGAACATGGGGTAACAACAGTAACAACAACAGGAGGCTTCGTAACACTTCTTCCTCAGTGATTTTTTCTGCACAATACATATCAATATCCTTTTGGATATTATTAATGCAGACAGTGTCCATACTATAAATACACACATAACATGAAAAAATTACCCAGGTCAAATATTCATAACAAATCGCTATGAAAAAGGTGTTAGGGAGACTCCTATTCTGCCAATAATATTCGGAGGATGGACAAGAAAGACGTAGGATGTTTTCATGATTTGTTTTTATTACGAAAACATGTTAGCTGCGGGAGAGAAATTATCGCAAGTTGTGTATGGCAGTAGTAGTGGTAGTAGTAGTGGTGGTGGTGGTGGTGGTGGTGATGGTGGTGGTGGTGGTGGTGATGGTTGTAGTAATGGTAGTAGTTGTGGTGATGGTGGTGGTAATAGCACTAGTGTAGAAGTAGTGGTGGTGGTGATGGTGGTGGTTATAGTAGTGGTGGTAATGGTAGTAGTAGTAGTAGTAGTAATAGTAGTATTTTGTTTTTTATTGATAATAATATATAATAATAATAATAATTATTATTATTATAACTAGAGGCCCCGCAAAGGGGGAATCACACTAGCCGCGAGCCGATACACATCTAGCGCGGCTCGGAATATGACCTTGACCTTGACCTACTTTCACCAATTTCGAACTCACAGATTTTCATCCCTACTATACACCTGTAAAACCGTGTGATGATATCTTGAGCGGTTGCGAAGTTGTCGTGGTAACAGATACACAAACCTTGACCTGTCTTCACCAATTTCGAACTCTTAGTCGCTTTTTTCCCCTACTACACACCTGTAAAATTTTGTGATGATATCTTGAGCTGTTGCAAAGTTTTCCTGCTACCACACACACACACACACACACACACACACACACACACACACACACAGAAATTGAAAACAATACCGATACCAGTTTCGCTTCGCCGCTGGTAATAATAATGATAATAATAATAATAGTAATAGTTAATAATAATAATAATGAAGTGGCCACAGACGTGAACCATGTGGACTGCATTTTTAATTGTCTTTCTTCCCAGTTCACCATCCTCCCTTCGTGGAATAAGGAGGTATATAGCCTAGGTGAGGGACGTTTGTATACCCAGGCAGTGGAACCACCCACTTATATCAGTGCCACCACGTGAAGGCGTCCCTCTCCACCACCCACACCCTAGTTACCACGTGGGATTGACCGTAAAATGCTTGTAAATCAGAACACTAATTATTGAATATCGTAAATGTGGTACTGAACATTGCATCTTTTATACTAGGCCAAATGTTGATAGATAAATAGGTAGGTAGGTAGACAGACAGATAGATAGATAGACAGGTAGATAGAAATGCTGAAAGACCTGGATGGGCTAGTTTGAACACTTTTTTTTTTTTTTTTTTTTTTTTTTTTTTACGCTTGCCGTTGCTGTGTTGTGATGTGTTAAGAAACTTGTGTGTTGTGTTAGATGTATTGCTTTGTGCTGTGTGATGTGTTGCGTGTTGTGTAGTGTTGCAAGTTAAACAGGTGTCGGGGTATGTGTTGTTCCTATTGTGCGTTTGTTCTAACCTGACAAAGATCCCTCGCCCCTTTTAGCTCATTTGGTAGCCAAGTGTAATCAGACTGGAGGGTCGATGTGGTTATACGCTGTTCACTTTAACTTGGCATAATATTACCATCCCTCCCTCTTGAATGCTGAGCTGTAAAGAAGAGAGTAACACTAGACGTCGTTGCTAGTTACGTAGAAGTATTGTAGGAAGGATGTAGGACCTTTGTGTTGTCTTATTCTGCAAAAGGACGATAATTTCAGCCAGGTTGAAGTGAATGGGATATAGGGGGTGAAAATTTTTGACATTTGACGGTCATTTATGGAATGTCTCTGGTTATTACATGTGGTTAGCCTGCGTCCCATGTTACATAATGCAGTCAGCAGCCATATAGGAAGGCCAGATACGTTCCATCATTGTCAAGTACTTCAAAAATTATTGTCAAAATTTTGGAGTCAGCATCCCATTTTTCGATTTGCCTAACACCTTTTCCTAAGCGATTTACTTTGTTACATCGTACTCTCCTCTTCTGTATTATGTAAATTCTTCTAGTGTTCCAATACTCTGCGTAAACAATGTACAAAAGGATATAAACTAGTCATATCCAGAAACAAATCACTAAGGAAGAGGTGTTAGGGAGCTTCCACGACTTTGGATGCAGGTTGTGGGAGTGGCTCAGTTCTGTTAGATGAAAACAAACAGACCGCAGTTCTGTGTAGTAGTGGTGGTGGTGTATAAGGTATTGCGAACAGTGTAAAATGTGTTGCGAACTGTAAATGGTGTGTTGCTAACTAAATAAAGTGGGTTGCGAACCATGTGTTGCAAACCGTGTAAGGTGTGTTGCGAACTGTATAAGGTGTGTTGCGAACGGTATATGATGTGTTGCGAACTGTATAAGATGTATTATGAACTGTATACAGTGTGTTGCGAACTGTAAAAGGTGTGTTTAGAACTGTATAAGGTGTTTCGAACAGTGCAGGGTGTGTTGCGAACCGGGAAACTGTATATAATGTGTTGCGAATCGTATAAGGTGTATTGTGAACTGTATAAGGTGTTGCATAGTGTATAAAGTTTATAATGTGTGTTGCGAACCATATGGTGTGTTGCGAACTGTATATGGTGTGTTGCGAACTGTTTATTGTGTAATGCGAACTTTATAAGGTGTACTGCAAACTGTATATAAGGTGTATTACATTCTGCACATTGGGTAGGCAATAAGGTGTATTGCCAACTGAACAAGGTGTGTTGCGAGATATTAGACATTTTGCGAACTATATAAAGTGTATTGTAAAGTGTGTTGCAAGCTGTATAATATGAACTATAAACTATATAATTATGTTGTGTTGCGAACTGTATGCAGTGTATTGCTAGCCATATATATGTGTTGCCAATTAATTTTGATTAGGTCTATTGAAAGGTGGACTGTGTGTGTGTGTGTGTTTAAGGCAAAGGCGGACGTGGTGTAGTAAAAAGGTTAATGATAGTTGTAATTAGCCTCCTCAGGTAAATACAGTAATTATACAGCAGCAATGATGCTGTATACTATTAATAAGGTATCGTGCTGAAGGAGTGAAAGGATTACGGCATTATTTTCATGAATATTTAGATCCCATACCATGATCATTATTATTATTATCGTCATCATCATCATTACTATCGCTGTTTTCTTTATCACCATCACCACAACCATCATCATTATTATTATCTTCATAGCACACCACCTCCATCATCATCATCATCATCATCATCATCACAGTCAACTAAAAAATATGTATCTTAGGGTGTTTTTTTTTTTTTTCATTTTCGTCACCTCCCCAAAAAACACTAGTATTGCAAAGCTCTCAATGATCATATGGACTTGATATTGCAATCCCCTAATCAACACAGAAAAATAGATGTGTTGATTGCAGAGAGGGGGGAAGTGTGACCCATTTAACTGGCATCCTGTTAATACCTCTTTATATAGAGTTTTAGGACAAGTATCTGTGATAATGTGATGCAGGGCGTGGGAGGTATGATGCGGTGTGGTGTGGTGGAACAGTGTGGTGTGGTGGTGTGGCAGTACCGTGTATGTGTGTATGTGTGGGTGTGATGTGGCAGTACCGGGTATGTGTGTGTGTGGGTGTGGTGTGGCAGTGTGTGTGTGTGTGTTGATGTGGTATGATAGTGTGGTGTGTGTGTGTGTGTGTGTGTGTGTGTGTGTGTGTGTGTGTGTGTGTGTGTGTGTGTGTGTGTGGCAGTGTATGGTGTGGTGTGACTGTTCGTGTGGTGTAGCAGTGTGTGATGTGGTGGTGTGGTGTGGCTATGTGTGGTGTGGTGGTATGTGGCAGTGTGTGTTGTGGTGGTATGTGGCAGTGTGTGGTGTGGTATGTGGCAGTCTGTGGTGTGGTGGTATGTGGCAATGTGTGGCATGTGGTGTGGTGGTATGGTGTGGCAGTGTGTGGTATGGTGTTGTGTGGTTGTATGTGGCAGAGTATAATGTGGAAGTGTGTGGTATGGCAAAGTTTGATTATGAGGTGTGGTAGCGTGTCGTGTTGGTAGTGTGAAGTGTTGTAGTGTGAAGTCTTGGTAGTGTGAGGTGAGTTAGTTGGAAAAGTTGGCAGTGTGAGGTGTGGTAGTGGGAAATGTTGACAGTGTGAAGTGTTGGTAGTGTGAGGTATGCTAGTATGGGGCTTGGTAGTGTAAGGTATGTTAGCTTGTGATCCACCAATGAGATGTGGCAGTGTGTGATGTGATTAGGCTGAGAGACATAATAAAGAGATGTGCTAGTGTTTCAGTTGCGGCAGAGATGTGGTACTGTGTGGTATGGTAATGCAGTGTGAAATATAGCAGTGTGGTGTGGCATTTTGTGGCGTGACTGTGAGGTATTGGTGATGTGAAGATTGCTAGTATGGGGTGCAGTATGGACGTATGTAGTGTGCTAGTGTGTTGTAGCAGTGTGAGCCACAGTAGTGCGTATTGTGACAATTTAAGATATAGTAGTATGAAGTGTGGTAGTTTATGATGTGAAAACTGTGATGGTTTCCTGCACTCCGGCTTATATTTTAAGTGCCGTAACTGTGCAGATTTACGTAACACATCTTCCCGTCCAATTTAATGTACCACTTTCAGTACGGTACTTTGATTTAGTTCTGACTACGGTACCTTTACTTGTATGTTGTCCATTTTTAGGTTTCTGGATAATGGTTCTGGCTCCTACTAACCCCATTTGTGATAAAGAAAATCGGCTGATGATGATGAAAAGCCAACTGAAATATTGTACTAAGCAGGGTTGGTAGAACTGAAATCCTAAGCAGCCGGGAACATGTAAAGCGGACGCTGGTAGAATGTCCTTTCATATGCTTATAAATGTTCCCACGCTGCCAGTTCATATTAATTACACACACAAATTATTAAACAGAAATATAGCCAATACAACACTTTGATTCTCACATGCATCACGCTCACCACAAACTGCTTTCCCATTCGTACTTGGCCGGAATGTGGGAGGGTTAATTCTGGCTATTGCTCTCCCTTCCTTCGAGGAGTAAGTACAGTCTTGCAGTGGACCTCGTACTGACTCTTACACTTATACAGGATGTGTCTAGGTATCGTAAATATTCTCTTGCTTAAGAAACACATCCGTATATTCTTGCATGTTGTTTTTGGACTGTGGCGATGGTTAAAGGATAGGTATCACACACAAGATAATTAGGTAACACACACACACACACACACACACACACACACACACACACACACACACACACACACACAGCAGAACACAACAGTTAAAATCGTCTCACACACACACACACACACACACACACACACACACACACACACACACACACACACACACACACACACACACACACACACACACACACACACAGTTAAAATCATCTTACCATATTACCAGCAACAGGTCACCAAGAGAGCACTGTTGGTGAGGTGTCCAGCCCCTCGAGCGTACCCTACCCAGACCCAGGCCCCTCCTAACGCAGCCCCCTCCCCTCCCCTGACGCAGTCTCCTCCTCCCTCAACGCAGCCCCCCTTAACCTGACGCAGCCCCCCCCCATCCCCTGACGCAGCCCCCCCCATCCCCTGACGCAGCCCCCCCCATCCCCTGACGCAGCCCCCCCCATCCCCTGACGCAGCCCCCCCAGGTCGAGACGCAGCCAGCCACTAAAAAATTCATACGGCTTTTGGAACTTCTCGCACACTGCATTGTTACCCTTCACTCACACCCACACCCTACCTAGCTTTCTCTCTCTCTCTCTCTTCTTTAATCTGTCAATGTATTGATCTCATCACTTCTACATACCTATTTATCATTCCATATCTATCAGTATCTATCACTCTGTCCATCTGTCTATCTATTCATCTATCTGTCTGTCTATCTACTTATACCTAAAGATCATTCAAGTCGGTTTGGAATCTTGCATCTCAAACTTAATGCATAATATGGGACCAATTTTTCTCCACAAGACAGTTCACGACCATGTAGAAGTCGAGACGTAGATATGTGCAGCCGAGAGAGAGAGAGAGAGAGAGAGAGAGACAGACAGACAGACAAAGAAACATAGATACAGACAGACAGACAGACAGACAAAGAAACATACGAGCCAGATCCAGACAGACTGACAGACAGAAATTCATCCAGCCTTCTCTCTCACAACTCTTCCCTTTCAAAATCAGGACACAAGAATCCGCAACGCTCCTCTCAAAGACACAAGAAAGTGAACGCGGCCGCAAACCATCTTAGGAATATATCAGTGCCTTTGCCTACCCCATCTTGCAGTCGAGAAAACGCGGCCATTGTTTCGGAAGAGAGAGAGAGAGAGAGAGAGAGAGAGAGTTACTCCCCTGGTTATATAGATACACAGACCATGCACACCTTAAAATTCATATTAGTTTCTGATATTATTACTAAGTGTTAAGGTTTAGGTAGGAAGTTTGATGCAAAAAAAAATAGATTGATATTCGATAGACAGAGGGATGAGAGTGAAATAGTTAATGTAATTTGTTATTAGATGTGTAACCATCATCATCATCATTAATATCATCTTCACCATCGTCGTCGTCTTCATCGTCAGTCATCATCTTCTTCATCATCATTATCATATCCATCATCGTCTTCGGCATCATCATCATTTTCTTTAACTTCATCATCCTCATCATTATCTATATCTTCGTCATCATTATCATATCCATTATCATCACCATCATCGTCATCGGCATCGTCGTCATCATCATCATCATCATCATCATCATCATCATCATCATCATCATTATCACAATTCCCCTTTCACTGCAATCCTTCTACCTGGTAAACAATAATAATTTTAACACTACCATACCTATATACATAGTGATTACAGATTTATTCCACCTGACAGGTGGGACGCAAGGTACCGGTACAGTAAATATTTGCTGATTTATTTGTTCAATAAATACATGGATGCAAAAATCTGTGGTAAAAGAAGATTTGGTAAAAAGAGAGGCAGTTACTTCCATAGGAAAAAATAATTCCTGACTTTTTTGGTAACCTGTAGGGATTTTCTTTCCGTAGATTCCAGAATTTTTTAAAGGTAAATTATAGGGACTTTTTTCTATTAATTTCTGAGCTTTTTTAAAGGTAAATTATAGGGATTTTTTTCTGTTAATTCCTGAATTTTATCAGTAAATTGTAGGGATTATATTAAATTCCTGAAGTTGTTTTTAAAGGTAAACTAAAGGGATTTGTTTTCTTTAATTTTGTGGAGTTCTATTTTAATTTTATTAAAGGAATTTTTTATTTTGCTTCCTGAAGTTGTTTTTAAGGGTTAACTTTGGGGATTTTTTAATTTCCTGAAGTTGTTTTTAAAGGTAAAGTATAAGAGATTTTTTCTTTTATTTTCTCGAAGTTGTTTTTAAAGGTAAACAAAAGGGATTTCTTTTTCTTGAAGTTGTGGATATTTTTCTTTTAATCCAAAATTTAAAAAGTTATTTTTATAGATAATTATAAAGATCTTTTTTCTTTTCCTGGTAAAGGTGAGATTTGCGTAACCATGGCAACCGGACATTAAGACATATTGGTCATCCTTAAATCCAGGTAACCCCAGACGATCCTATGTACCTGTGTGACATCCTTAATCCAGGTACCGGGTAACTCTAGTCGATCCTATTTACCTGTGTTACATCCTCAATCCAGGTAACTCTAGTCGATCCTATTTACCTCTGTTACATCCTTAATCCAGGTAACTCCAGACGATCCTGTTTACCTGTGTTACATCCTTAATCCAGGTAACTCCAGATGATCCTGTTTACCTGTGTGACATCCATAATCCAGGTATCCCCAGACGATCCTATTTACCTGCTACTTAGAGTGAGTTGTAGGAGCCTCAATGTCTTATTAATGACCCCATTCGCCCTCTCACGGTAGGGGTAACTCTGCTAACCTATTCCAATTAAAACCACGTGTTATATTTATCTACTAGCAGGGGTACACGGTTTTGCCAGCCCAAAAAGGCGAACAGTCTAATCCTGTTTGCTGTAGTTCAATCTTTCTTTCTACCCCAGAAAGACCATGTACCTCTTATGCCTTTGTAAATGAATTATAAGAGGTCCAAAAACTTTCTATTTCAGTTTTCACAGACTGACGCACAGTATTTGTGCGCACTTGTTTACTATTACCAGTGACCTCAAATGGCCTCGGAGATCAACCACACACAGCCTATGTCCGAACTGGACGTCATGTGAGTCTCCATGCCAAGAATTGGGCTGCTGGGTTCAGTCGTTCAAGCGTGTATTACCGGTGACCTCAAATGACCAACCAGTGACCACAAATGACCTCGGAGGTCAACCTCACATAGACTGTGTCCGAACTGGAGGTCATGTGAGTCTCCATGCTAAAAATTGGGCTGCAGGGGAACCCGACGTTGCCTGGACCAAAAAAGGCTAACACTACCGGTGACCTCAAATGACCCAGATATGAATATTAACCTCTCTAAAACCATCCCTGGGTCTCCCTGATTCAGAATATATATGGGTCTGGGGGTCTGTGGCCCTTGGTTTGGGCGTGATTGAAGGACATACAAACAATGCAACTCTTTTATGTACTGTGTATTTATATAAATATACAGTAGAGAGAGAGAGAGAGAGAGAGAGAGAGATACTGTTGATGAGTGATCAATATTGACCTAAGAGTGTTTATACCGTATCATTAACCCCTTTACTTCGGTTTAAGGTTCGTTAACACCTCCTTAGCTGTTTAATCTTCAGTGGTTAAAATCCTTTTGTATGATATTTATGCAGAGTATGGCGAAATTGGAAGGATTTATGTAACACAGAAGAGGACAGTTAGATGTAATAGATACAATAAATCACTTAGGAAAAGGTGTTAGGATGCTTTTATGACTGCTGCCCTTGTCCTTCCCCTCTTCACTTCCCCTCGTTCGTGTAGCATTGGATCTTTATTTTTCTTTAAGTCTCTCTCTTTCTCCTTTACTCTCCCCTCTCATCACCCACT
Organism: Coenobita brevimanus; assembly: GCF_032717465.1. Classification (NCBI taxonomy): domain Eukaryota; kingdom Metazoa; phylum Arthropoda; class Malacostraca; order Decapoda; family Coenobitidae; genus Coenobita; species Coenobita brevimanus. The sequence goes on along the minus strand of NC_137069.1, from coordinate 8,826,727 downwards.
TTGTACTCTCTCTCTCTCTCTCTCTCTCTCTCTCTCTCTCTCTCTCTCTCTCTCTCTCTCTCTCGTGTGTGTGTTTGGCCAACACAAAATGCCATTATTCAAGTTATCCCACAATTTCCAAAGCGAGCCACAGCCACTGCTTCGCTTTGGTTCGCCCGAGACAAAGTGAACCACCGAATCACAACAAAGCCTAATGGACAAGCTGTGTGTGTGTGTGTGTGTGTGTGTGTGTGTGTGTGTGAGAGAGAGAGAGAGAGAGAGAGAGAGAGAGAGAGAGAAGGGAGGGGATATAGACTTACGGTTCTTTATAAGTGAATCGAATCTAAAATTACTTGAATGTTATGCTTTCTGATGACAGGAGGATTAGAAAGGTAAACATCTACAAACTGAGAGAGAGAGAGAGAGAGAGAGAGAGAGAGAGAGAGAGAGAGAGAGAGAGAGCAATGGGGGAGGGGAGTGATATCGTTCGAAAAATTCATCTCCATACATAAGCTACAGCACACACACACACACACACACACAGCTTGTCCATTAGACTGTCTTTGTTGTGATTCGGTGGTTCACTTTGTCTCGGGCGAACCAAAGCGAAGCAGTGGCTGTGGCTCGCTTTGGAAATTGTGGGATAACTTGAATATTGGCATTTTGTGTTGCCCTCGCCCCCCCCCCCACCCACACACAGGATTTGTTTATAATTGGATACTCTTCGTGGAAATTTACTACTACTAGACAAGTCAGTCACACACACACACACACACACACACACACACACACACACACACACACACACACACAGATACTCTGTATGCTCACATATTGTACACATACAAATGTACTCCACACACACACACACACACACACACACACACACACACACACACACACACACACACACACAGATACTCTATGCTCACATATTGTACACATACAAATGTACTCCACACACACACACACACACACACACACACACACACACACACACACACACACACACACACACACAGAATTTGTAAGAGGTTAACGTGTCCGATAGCTGGCTTGCTTGGCAAAGGGATGTACGAGACGATGTACAGTCGGGGAAAGTTCCGCATTATCCACCTCCCGAAGCACTGGTGTGAGACAGTGAATGTGAAGCGGCAGCCAGACCTCATATGTCTGGTAACTGTGAGTGTGAAGGAGGGGGAGGCGGGGGACTGGGGGCAGAGGAGGGTTTAATGATAGATTGGGAGTCACGTGTAAGTCTGCAGTGTATGACTTGGACGGTGTTTGAGTTACCATTACTTTAGTAAGGGTAGATGACAATATGATGCTAACATTTTATAAGAAAAATTTCGTAAATGTCTGTAGAGTTAGTGTTGTCAGGAAAGTTGTGGAAGTTTGCTGGGTTCGGACAGAGGTTTGAATGCTTTCATTCCCTCTCTTATATGAGACGTTTCCCCAGGATATATTTGGAACGATGTAACATATATTTATATTATGTGTTGACTCGAAAACAAAACCTCTATATTATCTATCGATCTGTCTATCTATCTGTGCGTAAATTCTTATAAATTTATTTATTTATTTATTTATCCTTTGCCATCCCACTGTGAACATCCGCAAACATTTCTAGTGTTATTCTGGTAATTATTAATCTCGAACTTAGAGTTTAAGGTAGTATGTAATAATAATAATAATAATAATAATAATAATAATAATAATCTATATGTGCGATTAATAGGTTTTTCGTTTTCTTTTAGACAACGACATGAGAAGTCCTATTTATAAGATCATTCTCTAACTGTCATTCCTATGGAACATTACAATACGAAGGCATAGAAGCACACCTTTGACATTAAACATGTGCTGATACTGTGACATGAGCAACTCTCCAAACTCTCTCATCTCCTGTCACTCTCCCTTCCACTCACAGTTACCAGACAAGTGGGTCTGGCTGCTGCTTCGTGACTATCCGTGGACCACCAATGCTCCGAACAGTGGGTAATGCGGAACTTTCCGTGACTGTACATACATACATATAATACATACATACATACATACGTGCATATATACACATATACATACATACATACAGATCGGCAGAGAGACAGACAGACAGACACAGACATATCCAATACAGATTGGCGGAGAGACATGAAACATCTTCGTAAGAGATACATACACACATACGTACATTCATACATACACATAATACATACATACGTACATACATTCTCGTACATACATGCATACACGCAGACAGAAGTGTGATACATAAACACATACTGTCTTTCAGTACAGTATGTGACTGTTTTATGTATAATCTTCTTATAGATGGATAGACAGATAAATGGAGGGATGGATGAATAGACAGATGGATAGACAGATTGATAATAGGTAGATGAATAGATGGATGGAGAGATGGATGGATGGATGGATGGATGAACAGACACATAGACAGATAGACATATAGATGGATGGATGGATAGATAGATAAATCTACTCATAACAAATATTCGTGCTCACTGTCACATTGGGTAAATGTAAAAATAAATACAAAGAGGAGAGTTTGCTTAAGGATGAGTGTGATATTGGTTATTGTACAAAAGTCCACCTTATTGCATGCTGACGCCTACAGGAGAGAGAGAGAGAGAGAGAGAGAGAGAGAGAGAGAGAGAGAGAGAGAATAACTGAATAAGTACCGTACATAAATGCATTTTTTACGGTGTGTGTGTGTGTGTGTGTGTGTGTGTGTGTGTGTGTGTGTGTGTGTGTGTGTGTGTGTGTGTTTAACCATGCCAAAGTATGAACAAGTAATGTGTATGTATGTGTGGAAGTATGTACGTACTGTATATGCATGTGTGTATGTCCCTGTGTATGGATGTGGGTGCATGTGTATAAGTATGTACATATATCCATGTGTGTAAGTCCCTGTGTACGTATGTGGGCGTTCATGTGCACCAACAGCCGTCAACAATCATCAACATGGACGGTGCGAGCGGAGAAATGTTGTTAGAAACTATTATGTGACAAGCCTTTCTGGGGAGTGTTGCAGGGTGTGTTGCAATCTTTGGAGTGTGTTAGAGTGTGTTGCAGCCTACAAGATGTTTTTGTGACTGAGGGTGTGTTGCTGGGGTGTGTTGCAGGGTGTGTTGCACTCTCTGGGGTGTGTTGCAATCTCTGGGGTGTGTTGCAGGATGTGTTGCAGTCTCTGGGGTGTGTTATAGCCTACGAAACGTTTTGATGTCTCTGGGGTGTGTTGCAATCTCTGGTGTGTGTTGCAGGATGTGTTGCTGTTTCGGGTGTGTTGCAGGATGTGTTGCTGTTTCGGGTGTGTTGCAGGATGTGTTGCTGTTTCGGGTGTGTTTCAGGGTATGTTGCAATCTCGGGGATGTGTTGCAGGATGTGTTGCTGTCTCTGAGGTGTGTTCCAGGGCATGTTGCAATCTCTGGGGTGTGCTGCTGTTTCTGGGGTGCGTTGCTTGGTGTGTTGCAATCTCAGGTCTGTTGCTGTCTCTGGGATACTTTGGAATCTCTGGGGTGTATTGCTGTCTCTGGGGTGTGTTGGAAGGTGTGTTGCAATCTCTGGGATGTGTGTTGGAGCCTCTGAGATATTCTGTTGTGTCGGGTGTGTTGCTGTTGCAATCTCTGGGGTGCTGCAGGGTGTGTTGCTGTCTCTGGGGATGTACAGCAGGGTATGTTACTGTCTCTGGGGTGTGTTGCGGGGTGTGTTACAATATCTGGAGTGTGTTGCAGGGTGTTATGCAATCTTTGGGATGTTGTAATGTGTGTTGCAATCTCTGGCGTGTGTTGCAGGGTTTTGCAGTCTCTGGGGTGTGTTGCAATCTTTGGGGTTTGTTGCAGGGTGTGTTGCTGTCTCTGAGGTGTATTGGAGAGAGAGAGAGAGATGAACACCTATGATACAAACTTGAAGAGAACCAGAACGTTAAGCATAGTGAAAAAGGTACCTGCTAATTAAGAAAGAGAGAGAGAGAGGAAAAGAAAAAGGAAAAAGAAAGCCAGGAAGAAGAAAAGAAGAAACATGGGTTATTTGCTAACAATAATATGGATTCCCTTATTGATCGAACATTATTGAAGCTGTTACATAATATTCTGATAACAACATTAAGCTCGGAAGAACATGTCACAGGGTTTCATAATTTATCGTTCAGTGTCTCATTATTTATCGTAATGAAGTGAATCGTTATTAATGTCCGGAATTGGTGGCACAAAAATAACTATACTCCCTTTACTCTAACTTGGCCTACCGTCTCTCCATCTTCAATACTAAGATGGAACAATTGATCAAAACAAGAATGTAATGCTAGTCATGAAGAAGTGCTCTGGACAGGATGTAGAGCCGTAGTATTGTCTTTTTCTGCCAATGAAGTATGCGAAATATCAAAAGGACGATCATCTGGGCCAAGTTAAAATGAAAGGACTATAGTAGATGGAGCTGCACGGTTATACAAACATCTCCCAATCCCCTCCCTGTCCCCCAAAAGGAGGATGGTGGACCACGAAGTAAGGGTAGATTCGGCCTGCAGTCCACCGGGTTGACAGTCAGATGAGCATGGGGTTGGAGCTACTACCATTATTACTACTACTGCTTCTACTAGTACTACTGCTACTACTACTACTACTACTACTACTACTACTAATAATAATAATAATAATAATAATAATAATACGGTACCACTACTAAGGCGACGTAACTGAAGCCACTTTGCATTCAGTTCGGTACTAAGTGGAATTGCTTTAAACTGCTCTGAGAATGGAGCTTGTGGGGAGAGAGAATTACTAGACATCCTGTATACTGTATAAAGTGTTTTGTTGTCTGATATTACGGTCGTATTTCTCTCTCTCTCTCTCTCTCTCTCTCTCTCTCTGGGGGGCGCGGTAGCACAGTGGTAGCGCGCGCCGGACTCGTAATCGGGGGGATTGCGAGTTCGAGCCTCGCCCGGGCTGCCGTGCCGGGAGTGGTAACTCGCTCCTGTAACCCTAGCGGTGCTATATAGTCCAATACAGGGCTTAGCTCGGGGGAACTCCATTTCTCCCATTTCTCTCTCTCTCTCTCTCTCTCTCTCTCTCTCTCTCTCTCTCTCTCTCTCTCTCTCTCTCTCTCTCTCTCTCTCTCTCTCTCTCTCGTGTGTGTGTGTCAGTATATTTGTATTTTCTGCTAGCTACCACCTGGTTTTATCTATTTTGTAAACCACCTGTCTGTCTAATTATTGCCAAAGTCCTTAATCCCGTAATAGGTGGCCACAAACAAATCGCCTCCATGTCGCCCTGTCCCCCGTCATTTCCCTTCACCCAGCTCACATCCCCCTCTCTCATATACCTCTCCATCCCTCCATCTCATCCTTGGCCTCCCTCTTCTTCTCCCCCCCTCCACCTCACTCACATGCGTTCTCCTCGTTAGTCTCTCGTTCTCCATCCTCTCCAAATGGCCAAACCACCTCATTGTATTTCTCCTAACGCTTCCTATCACATCCACACCACAACGTTCCTTCATTTCCTCATATGTCAGTCTGTCTCTTCATTTAACTCCACATGCTCCTCTCAAATAACTCATTTCCACTGTACTCACTCTTGACTTGTGTCCTTCCAGCAAGGTCCAGGGTTCACTTTCATACGTTAGAGTTGGTATCATAATATTATCATGCAGCAGCTTCATTACTTCCATGCTCACTTCCCTAAATCATATCACTCCTTAAAAAAAAAAAAAAAAAAAAAAACGTATCCCAAGCACTTCATCCTCCAAACTTCTATCCTTACTCATCACAGTAAACCCCCTTTGCATAGAAATAATGTCTATATCTTACTTTTTGACCTAGAGATAACAATAATGAAAAATGTCCCTTTTCGAGGTGGTTTGAACTGAAAGTATAAAATGTTAATATTCTTGTAGCAGTGGTGGTGGTGGTGTTGGTGGTAGTAGTAGTAGTAGTAGTAGTAGTAGTAGTAGTAGTAGTAGTAGTAGTAGTATCGCACTTAGGGATATGAGTCCATATCTATAGTGTTCCTCCTCGTAACATAGGGTTTGGGTGGAGTCACCCCCTCCCTACACTATTGCCATGTTTCCTAACCCTACGATGTATAACGCCTGTGGTTTGTGTAGTAGGAATGATACATAAACATAACTCATACTAATATAACTGTAATGAAAGTGCTGACATGTATCAAGGAAGAATAAAACTATTCTGCATACTATATTATACGATAATAGAGAAACGTGGCATAAAAATTTGGCAGTGTTGCTCTAAAAATATTCTAATTATTATTTACTTCCCCAACACTTCTAACATTGCTAATTAATTTAGCAAGTATAATTGCAAGAAAATTTGAAGGGATAAAAGTGGGAAGAGGCGATCCTTTCATAATTAAAATAAATATATCAAACAGCTCTGGGGTGGCAGCACTCACGCGACACGTGTTTGTGTGTACGCTGTGGGAGGTCACCAACCCCTACAGGATTTAGGCCTATTGGGGAAACCTCTATAAAAAAAACGCGCCGTGACTTTTACCTCAAGGGTGGTGCGGAAATAAAGTCAAAATTATAATCCATACATAAAAATGGAAGTAAAAAACCATGGATGACACATAACAAAATCTAGCGAGAGAGAGAGAGAGAGAGAGAGAGAGAGAGAGAGAAAATAATAATAATAATAATAATAATAATAAAACTTTATTTCCACTAAACAGTGGGTATTCTTATACATTATACAGTAGTACAGCATACAGTATGAAAGTTCTATACACAATATAATACAAGTTGATACATATGGTGGAGAATAGTGACAGAGAGGTAAATGGTTTAAAAGGTGTGGGGACACTTAGGTTAAAAATAGATCAATTAAGGGATTTAGGAACGAAGGCAGTGGGAAGGATTAAGACAGATGGGATTGTAAGATTAGGGAGTTTGAGCAATAGGGTAGAATGTATGCTCTCAATAAAAGTATAGCAATTATCAACGGCTAATTATTATACAGGTGTTGATGGTGGGGGTCTATATTTATAGGAGGTGTTGGTGGTGGAGGTATAGCGGGTGTTGTTGATGGGGGTGTTGTTGGGGGTAGGGGTATAGGGGGTGTTGGTGGCAGGGGTATAGGGGGTATTAGAAAAACGGAGATCACAAGAGGGAAACAGTGTCAAGGTCATCGCTGATGGAGAGGTCAGCTCGGAAACGTGGCAACAGTGCAGGGAGGGGGTGACTCCACCAAAACCCTACGTTTCGATCTGTCAGACTATAGACGTCTTTTCCTGTCATCCCTTCTCTAATTTCCTCTCTTACTATTCTCTCTTTCCCAATCTTTTCTGTCTTCCCCTCACCCTTTCCTCTTCCCCTCGTCCTTCCTCTTTTCCTGTCTTCCCTCGTCTTTCCTCTCTTCCATTCTCCCTTCGTCCTTCCTCTCTCTCTCTCTCTCTCTCTCTCTCTCTCTCTCTCTCTCTCTCTCTCTCTCTCTCTCTCTCTCTCTCTCCTGTTACCTGCTTTTCCATTGTGCTTTCAAGATCCTTTTGATCTTTGTATCCCACTCTCACTTCGCCCTCCCTCTTCCATCTTACCAATTTCTCTCTCTCTCTCTCTCTCTCTCTCTCTCTCTCTCTCTCTCTCTCTCTCTCTCTCTCTCCTGTTACCTGCTTTTCCATTGTGCTTTCAAAATCCTTTTGATCTCTGTATCCCACTCTCACTTCGCCCTCCCTCTTCCATCTTACCAGTTTCTCTCTCTCTCTCTCTCTCTCTCTCTCTCTCATTGTATTTTGCTTTTCTCATTTTTTTCGCCTTCTCTCTAAGCAGTGACCTGTTACTACACATACAAGAGTCTCTCTCTCTCTCTCTCTCTCTCTCTCTCTCTCTCTCTCTCTCTCTCTCTCTCTCACACACACACACACACACACACACACACACACACACACACACACACACACACACACACACACACACACACACAGTCGCGGTCAATAAACCCTTTACACTCCAGGGATTCGAAACTAATGAAATAATACCCTTTTCATCCCTCAACCATTTCTTCTTGGCGACTTATTTTTATCCTTCTTTCTTCTTTGGACATGTATACCAAGTGACTATAGTTCTTTCACCGTAACTTGGCCCAGATTTTCGTCCTTTTGCAGCCTATGTCACGTAGGTCAGTGCCAGGAAAGGACAAAACTATGACTACATCCATTGCCATAGCACTTCTTCGTGACGAGCATCATATTTTAGGCCATGGTAAAAGGAACAGAGTATAGTAACTAAAGAACTCAAGGCGAAAAATTAATGAACTGATGACAAGTGCCCGTATTGTCGATTAAGAAAACTCCCTAACACCTTTTCCTAAGCGATTTATTTTGCTTATTACACCATGCTGTCCTCTTCTGCGTTAAATGAATCCTTCTTATATCACCGTACTCCGCACAAATAACATACAAAGGATATTAACCACCCATTTTCACAAATAAATCTGTAGGAGAAAGGTGTTAGGGAGCCAAGGAAAATGCGCATGTGGAAGCATTGCTCATTACAGAGGTATATGTGTTCTATATGAAAGCGGGTTAGATTCTAGCGCCGGTCAGACTGTTAGGCGCAGTTTGTTTTCTCCATCCCTTTACCCCTGTTCCTTCAGCCGTGCAATAAAGGGTCATGTTCTAGTGGAAGAGTTGGACTTAGAAAAAAAATCTTATCTGTTGTAATTACCGTACTATTTTTTTTCTTTTTGCGTGTCCGACTCTGGGCAAAGGCTTCGGGGCCTATCTCCAAGGCCCAGTAGTCCTCCTTGGGGCCCAGTAGTCCTCCTACACCTCCACATGTCACCACTTCGGCGCTAACACCGACCGTCCATATTGAATACATGCTAGGGTTGTCTCATACAGGACTGGTGTATTGGTATTAGCGGGGGTACTTTTATGACATGTCGGGGGGGGGGGGTGAGAGATTTGGTAGATCAGAAAAGTCCTTTTTATGGAATTTAAATCCATAAACTGTTCCTTGCCCCAGCCAGGATCCGAACCTGGGTCCATGAGGACTGCAGTCCGTCTCTCTACAGATTCTGCCACCGCCTCCCTCACTTTAGGTATGATGCATAAAATCTAAGCCTTCTTCCTTTCTCTCTCTCTCTCTCTCTCTCTCTCTCTCTCTCTCTCTCTCTCTCTCTCTCTCTCACCTTTGTATCCCTCGTCCATCTCCATTGACACCATTCCCCTCCGTCTCTCTTCAATCTCCATTTCCTCCTTTCTTCTTCCTCTGCCTCCATCTTTCCTTCCTTCTCTCTCCCTCTCTACCATTTCCTTGCCCCTCCCAACTTTTCTTGGTCCTTCCATCCATCCTTCCTCCTTCCTTTTTCCCCTCCCTCCTTTCATTTCGTACATCCTTCCCTTCCCTCCTTCCTCTGTTCTTTTCCTCCTTTCTTTCATTCTTCCCTCCTTCTTACCTTTCCTCTTTCGTTTTCTCCTTCCCTCCTTCTTCTCCTCCTTCCTTCCCTTCCCTCCCCTCCTTCCCTCTTCTGGTCTCTCTCTCTCTCTCTCTCTCTCTCTCTCTCATCCTCTTAGGAATCTTCTTTTTCAAAATCCATTACCTCTTCTCTTCCTTTACTTCCCCTTTCCTTCCTCCTCCTTCCTTCTCTCCTTCTTTTGCGCCTTCTTCTCTCTTCCTTCTCTTCTTCCCTCCTCCTTTTCTTCCTGTTCTTCCCTCCCATCTTCCTTCTCATCTTCCTTCTCCCTCATTCTCTCCAGAGTCTCTTAGTTTTACCCATTCTTTTTCTTCCTATTTCCTTCTTCTTCCCTCCCTCTTACCCCTTCCTTCCTATATTCTCTCCTTCCATCCTTCCCACTTTCCTTCCCTTGTACCTTCCCTCTGTCCTACCTTTCCTTCATCCATTCCATCCTAACTTCCTTCTTTCCCTCCATCCTATCTTCCTTCTTGCCCCCCATCCTACCTTCCCTCCCTCCATCCCTCCTTCCCACCTTCCCTCCCTCCATCCCTCCTTCCCACCTTCCCTCCCTCCATCCTACCTTCCTTCTTTCCCTCCATCCTATCTTCCTTCTTTCCCTCCATCCTACCTTCTCTCCCTCCATCCCTCCTTCCCACCTTCCCTCCCTGCATCCTACCTTCCCTGCTTCCTACCTCGCCCCCTTCCTACCTTGCCCCCTTCCTACCTTCCTCCTTTTCATTCTTCCCTCCCTGTCATCCTACTGTATCTTACCTCCTTCGCTCCACCTTCCCATTCATCTTTCTTTCCTTCTTTCCCTCTCCTTCTTCCTTCATTCCTCCTTCCCTCCCTCCTTCCCTCCCTCCTTCCCTCCCTCCTTCCCTGCCTCCTTCGTCTTCGGGACGGACGAAAATGCCATCCTTTGTCTGGCCTTCCCAAAGCTCATTTCCTTCTCCTTCGTTGCTCACAATTCTCTCGTCAGGAGAGAGAGAGAGAGAGAGAGAGAGAGAGAGAGAGAGATTGTAGAACACCTGAGGGAGAACTACAAAGAAAAAATCAGATCAGATTAAAAACAAAGTGTTAGAGAGAGAGAGAGAGAGAGAGAGAGATTCAGGATGTGGCAAACACACTCCATCCCATCATTACAGAGGCTTAGTGTGTGTGTTTGTGTGTGTGTGTGTGTGTGTGTGTGTGTGTCTGTGTGTGTGTGTGTGTCTGTGTGTGTGTGTGTGTGTGTGTGTGTGTGTGTGTGTACATTTTATCCATTGAAAAAAGTTACCAGAAGTTGAAAAAACGCAAAAGTCAGTTGCAAGGAAAGGGAAAGAAAAGAAAGAAAAAATATAGATTGTCAAGATTGCGTTTCAAGACAGAATAAAAGACAGACTGGGCAAGACTGTAGGTGGTAGGTAGAGGGAAAGACTATTGCAAAGACAGGAGATGGTAGACAGAGGGAAAGACAGACTGTGGGAAAGATTAGGAGGTGAAAGGCAGAGAGAAAGACTTTTGGAAAGACAGATGATGATAGGCAGAGAGAAAGACAGACTGTGGGAAAGATTAGAAGTGGAAGGCAGAGGGAAAAACTGGGAAAGACTGGAGGTGGTAAGCAGAGGGAAAGACAGACTATGGGAAAGACTGGAGATGATAGGCAGAGGGAAAGACAGACTGTGGGAACGACTGGAGGTGGTAAGCAGAGGGAGACACAGACTGTGGGAAAGACTGGAGGTGGTAAGCAGAGGGAAAGACTGGGAAAGACTGGAGGTGGTAGGCAGAGGGAAAGACAGACAATGGAAAAGACTGGAGATGGTAGGCAGAGGGAAAGACTGACTTAGGAAGACTGGAAGGAGTAGTCAGAGGGAAAGACCATGGAAAAGATAGGAGGTGGTAGGCAGAGGGAAAAACTGGAGGTGGTAGGTAGAGGGAAAGACTGGAAAAGACTGGAGGTGGTAGGTAGAGGGAAAGACAGACTGGGAAAAACAGGAGGTAGAGGGCAGGGGGAAAGACTGGGAAAGACTGAGGCAGAAGGAAAGACAGACTGAGGAAAACTTATTTACAGTATATACGTACACCCACGCACCAAAGTTTCTGAACCCCCCCTCGGTGGAAGGAAGTGCAAGTCAGGGTTAGAGAGAGGGCAGGCGAACGGACAACCATGAGTGGTAGTTTAGAACTGAGCTACGAGGCGAATAGTGAGAAACCTAATGACTTTGGATTCGAAACATTTCCATGCTATTCACCTGCAAAACATTATGCGTTCGTAATATACATAGCATATATTATAACATAGACTACTATGTTATCATGATGTCCTGTGAAACTGGTTCAGACACGACTCATCTGTTTCGGATCCTCATCATACAAATAATGCACCGAACCAGTTATATATAAGCTGCAACTGCTCCTTATCACTGCAGCGATAATTTTTGTGAATATGTTATTCCTGGATTGTCTATAGCTATAATATAGAATGATTGTGAATTTAATGCTGATTCCCACAGTAGCTGTGCTGATTGTGTAAATGTTGCAATTATTTTATGTGGACGACGAAACCACATTGTGATGGGCAGCGGAGAGCATTCACCAATAATTTACTATAACCAGATGAAACTAGATGCAAACAACACAAAAAATGATGAGACAACGAAGATACAGCTGTGGTATCCTGCTACGCCAAGTTATCCAGGCCTTTACTGTTGTTTCACTTCATACGTGCTTTATTTACCTTCAGTCCCTGCCTTTTTTATTTCTCTTACTTCCCCGTATCCTCGTATTGCGAGCCGTCATATTCCTTAGGGGGTTTCTAGTCGTCCGGTCCTATAGCCCCTACTGTATTACATTATTCCTCGCATCATCTTTGCCACACAAACATTAGCACAAGACTGCTGAATCTGCTACTGCCATTATTGGCACAGCCATTACTAATCCCCCTTTTCTCATTGTGTCTAATTTCCCTCACAGTACCACTGCTGCTACTCCTACTACTAATCCACTATAAATCAGTATAATAATACATATGATTGTCCGTATGTCTGTGTATCTACTAACCACATCGCCCCTGTCCACCGTCGACAAATCGTCATTTACCCCGCACCGCTACCCCAGTTGCACCCCCCCCCCCTGTCTCCCACCAACCATGGACACTACTGCTCCCCCACTCCGACACCATATTATACCTCACCTCATCCTCCGGCCACCAGGCCTGTTGTTCACCTTTTACCGGTGAATATACATGGTATGGATTAATAATAATAATCGTAATAATAACAACAACATAAATGTGCAGTATTCCTACCATTACATATAAAAGCTGCCGACCCAAACGTGCCTATATTACGAAGCTCTGATATATTAACCACAGAACCGACCACAGACCGTTCTCATCATTACCACTGGACATCCCTACAGCACTTCACCATGGTAATACAACCCATTGTAGCCCTTTGTGGGATCACTACAGCTGTTTGAGAAAAATAACATAGTGCACGACATGCCTACAACCCACTAAAATACACCTGCGACGTTTCACTGACATGTGATGATGATGATGGTGATGATGATGATGATGATGATGATGATGATGATAATGATGATTGCTATAACTATGATGACACCTACAAAGCAGGATAGTAACAGTTTTGTCTGGTCGTCATATACCGATGCCAGACATTCGGCCTCTGTTTATGTCCAGTCATTTGTTTGTTTGCTAACTTCTCCTAGGTTATTTGATGGATGTCAATGAAACGTCACAGGTGTATTTTAGTGGGTTGTAGGCGTGTCGTGCACTATGTTATTTTTCTCAAACAGCTGTAGTGATCCCACAAAGGGCTACAATGGGTTGTGTTACCATGGTGAAGTGCTGTAGGGATGTCCAGTGGTAATGATGAGAACGGTCTGTGGTCGGTTCTGTGGTTAATATATCAGAGCTTCGTAATATAGGCACGTTTGGGTCGGCAGCTTTTATATGTAATGGTAGGAATACTGCACATTTATGTTGTTGTTATTATTATGATTATTATTATTAATCCATACCACGTATATTCACCGGTAAAAGGTGAACAACAGGCCTGGTGGCCGGAGGATAAGGTGAGGTATAATGTGGTGTCGGAGTGGGGGAGCAGTAGTGTCCATGGTTGGTGGGAGACAGGGGGGGGGGAGGGGAGCAACTGGGGTGGCGGTGCGGGGTACGTGACGATTTGTCGACGGTGGACAGGGGCGATGTGGTTAGTAGATACACAGACATACGGACAATCATATGTATTATTATACTGATTTATAGTGGATTAGTAGTAGGAGTAGCAGCAGTGGTACTGTGAGGGAAATTAGACACAATGAGAAAAGGGGGATTAGTAATGGCTGTGCCAATAATGGCAGTAGCAGATTCAGCAGTCTTGTGCTAATGTTTGTGTGGCAAAGATGATGCGAGGAATAATGTAATACAGTAGGGGCTATAGGACCGGACGACTAGAAACCCCCTAAGGAATATGACGGCTCGCAATACGAGGATACGGGGAAGTAAGAGAAATAAAAAAGGCAGGGACTGAAGGTAAATAAAGCACGTATGAAGTGAAACAACAGTAAAGGCCTGGATAACTTGGCGTAGCAGGATACCACAGCTGTATCTTCGTTGTCTCATCATTTTTTGTGTTGTTTGCATCTAGTTTCATCTGGTTATAGTAAATTATTGGTGAATGCTCTCCGCTGCCCATCACAATGTGGTTTCGTCGTCCACATAAAATAATTGCAACATTTACACAATCAGCACAGCTACTGTGGGAATCAGCATTAAATTCACAATCATTCTATATTATAGCTATAGACAATCCAGGAATAACATATTCACAAAAATTATCGCTGCAGTGATAAGGAGCAGTTGCAGCTTATATATGACTGGTTCGGTGCATTATTTGTATGATGAGGATCCGAAACAGATGAGTCGTGTCTCAACCAGTTTCACAGGACATCATGATAACATAGTAGTCTATGCTATAATTAATGCTATGTATATTACGAACGCATAATATTTTGCAGGTGAATAGCATGGAAATGTTTCGAATCCAGTGTCATTAGGTTTCTCACTATTCGCCTCGTAGCTCAGTTCCAAACTACCACTCACGGTTGTCCGTTCGCCTGCCCTCTCTCTAACCCTGACTTCCACTTCCTTCCACCGAGGGGGGTACACAAACTTTGGTGCGTGGGTGTACAGATATCCGACTGGTATAGGTTAGACAGTCCTTTCCCTGACGCACAGCAATTTTCCAGCACTTATATCTATTGTATTTGCACCCTATCGGTTCTAATAACATACACAGTAAACAGATTTACAGACAGACACAGTCATTACAGCACACAAATTTCCACAAGCATCACTCTCTCAATAACACCTTTCGTACTTGGCCAGCGTGGGAGAGGCTTCATTTTGGCTGTCACTCTCCCAGCAAGAAGATCCCCATGCAGTGGACCTATTATGGCCTATTACAGTTGCAATGAGCCAGGTGAATAGTGGTTTAAGAATGAATCTCTCTCTCTCTCTCTCTCTCTCTCTCTCTCTCTCTCTCTCTCTCTCTCTCTCTCTCTCTCTCTCTCTCTCTCTCTCTCATTTTAGGCCAATATTTTAAATTGTCTTTCAATGTTAGGTTTCGTAAGGGAACTGAACCCAGCCTAACCTAACCTAACCTCACCTAACGTAACCTTACCTAACCCAGCCTAACCTAATCTAACCAGCCTAACCTAACCTAACCAGCCAAACCTAACCTAACCTCACCTCACCTAAGGTAACCTAATCTAACCCAGCCTAACCTACTCTAACCCAGCCTAACCTACTCTAACCCAGCCTAACCTAACCTAACCTCACCTAACGTAACATCACCTAACCCAGTCTAACCTAATCTAACCCAGTCTAACCTAATCTAACCCAGCCTAACCTCACCTAACGTAGCCTCACCTAACCCAGCCTAACCTAATCTAACCCAGCCAAACCTAATCTAACCTCACCTCTCCTAACGTAACCTCACTTAGCCCAGCCTAACCTAATCTAACCTAACCTAACCTAACCTAACCTCACCTCACCTAACGTAACCTCACTTAACCCAGCCTAACCTAATCTAACCCAGCCTAACCTAACCTCACCTAACGTAACCTCACCTAACCCAGCCTAACCTAATCGAACCCAGCCTAAACTAAGCTAAGCTAACCTAACCTAACCTTACCTTACCTAACCTAACCCAGCCTAACCTAACCTAACCCAGCCTTACCTAACCTAACCTAACCTAACCTAACTTCACCTAACCTAACCTAACCTAACCCAACCCAACCTAACCTAACCTATCTTACCCTTACCTACACAAACCCAGCCTAACCCAACCTAACGTAACCTAGCCTATCCTAACCTAACCCATCCTAACCTAACCTAACCTAACACACAAATCACATGTTACGGGCGAAATTTGTCAGACATTTCGTTCGCTGTTCTAATATTTAAGGACGGAAATAGACAAACTCTCCCTTCCCAGCGACTGTGTATAAACTCTTCAGAATTCCCGCTGACTCTTGCATGACTGAGTTGGAGAGAAAAGGAGTGAGTATGCGTGGGTAGACGGGTGCTGCGTGCCTGCTGTGAAGAGAACGTGTATGTGTATGTATGTGTATATAGCAATGTTGTGTGTGTGTGTGTGTGTGTGTGTGTGTGTGTGTGTGTGTGTGTGTGTTGACAGTGTGGGTAGACGGATGCTGCGTTGCTCCCTTAACGTGAACGTACAGTATATGGGTATGTGTGTGTATTTAGCAGTTTCAGAGAAACAAACAGAGAGAGAGAGAGAGAGAATCCAAGCACTTCTTAAGGTACGATTGGAGATCAACTCATCTTTCGGGAGTCTTAATCATTAGGTCTTGCACTTCTGGATCTTACTCCTTTCCTCCTCCTCCCCTTCCTTCATGGACTTTCTCCTCCCCTTCCCTCCCTTCCCTCCCCTCCCCTTCACACCCCTCCCTTCCCCTCCCCTCCTCTCCCCATTTACTTTCCCTCCCTCCCCCCCACGCACTTTCCCTCCCTCCCCCCACGCACTTTCCCTCCCTCCCCTTCCCACCCTCTTTTCTTCCCTTCCTCTCTTCAAATACTCGTCATCATTTCTTCATTCCCAGGCTTTGCTTTTCTTTTCTCTCCTTCCTCACTCTCCTTCTCCTCCTTCCTCCCCTCTTCTCTCCACTTCAGTCTTTCTCCTCAGATCTTGACTCTTACACCTACCTCCTGTAATTGAAGTGTGGATTAAGGTAACTCCCTAACACCTCTTCCTTAGTTATTTATTTTTGGACACGACTGGCTAATATCCCTCTGTACGTTATTTATGCAGAGTATGGCGACGTTAGAAGGATTTATGTAACACAGAATAGGGCAGTGAGGTGTAATAAGCAAAATAAATCGCTTAGGCGAATGTGTTAGGGAGATGTTGACTACTCGGTATTTCACTTAGGCAGGGAAGTTCCACTCCTCTGTTGGTTTTTCACTACTAGGAGAGAGGTGGGTTGCTCTCTCTCTCTCTCTCTCTCTCTCTCTCTCTCTCAAAAAAAAAAAAAAAAAAGTCTTTCCCTCTTAATCCCATTTTCTTTCATCCAAAGCTCAATTAATCCAGCACAGTTTCCCAATTAATTCTCGAAAAAAATAATAAAAAAATAGAAAAAAACACATTGAAATAACAGAGAAGGAAAGATGAGAACCTTGTCCATCCTATAAGAAAAAAAAAAAAGCCTCTCTTTAATGATAAGTAAGACGTGATTATTTTATTCTCTGTACTATTAAGGGATTTTCTGTTTATTTTTCTTCCCAGTATTAACAAGGAATTTAATTAACCGTCAGGTAATTACAGGTTTCTAATTGCCTGGGATTGGGTTATAGGAGCCTGAAATTATTAAATACTGACGCTTCCTAACACCGCTTCCTTAGCGACTGAGCTTGCTTGTTGAACCTTACTGTCCTCTTCTGTGGTACATGACTCCTTCCAGCATCGTCAGACTCTGCATAAATAACGTACAAAAGGATATTAACCAGCCATACGTTTAAACAAATCACCAAGGAAGAGGTGTTAGGGTGGGAGAGATATAGTATTCTGTCTTAAGTTAAGCCAGACGACTTTACTAACTTTAGTTAGCGAGGAGTGAGCCAGAGGAGCCTGAGTGTTAATCGAGGGGCGGGGACAGAGAGAAATAGAGTAGGGTGGAGGGTGAGGAGTGAGCGGGATGGGCTAGTGTGGGGTGGCAGGTGGTAGGGTGGAGGGTGAGGAGTGAGCGGGATGGGCTAGTGTGGGGTGGCAGGTGGTAGGGTGGAGGGTGAGGAGTGAGCGGGATGGGCTAGTGTGGGGTGGCAAGTGGTAGGGTGGAGGGTAAGGAGTGAGCGGGCTGGGCTAGTGTGGGGTGGCAGGTGGTAGGGTGGAGGGTGAGGAGTGAGCGGGATGGGCTAGTGTGGGGTGGCAGGTGGTAGGGTGGAGGGTGAGGAGTGAGCGGGATGGGCTAGTGTGGGGTGGCAGGTGGGTGTTATTTCCCTATCGTCGTCTGCATAGGAGCCTCCCCAACACATCCTTTTCAGATACTGTAATTTCCCTATCAATTGCCAAATCATTTTCTAACGTTATTTATGCAATCTATCATAATATGAATACGGTAAATATACATCAGAGCTGAATAATAAGCTGTACAAGGCAAAATAAGCCACTTAGGGATCGGTGATAGGGAGCTTATTGTGCCGTCGAGAATACAAGCATAATATTATTATTATTTTTTTTTAAATATTGATAGAAAGTTAACAGAGGGGCGAAAAGCCAATTAAACACACACAAAAAAATCCATGCACTAGATTACAGCTTTACTCCATTCATTAGTAGTAGTAGTAGTAGTGGTAATAATAATAATAATAATGATAATAATAATAAAGATAATAACTAGAAAGCACCCAGAGAGCGCATACTTCCTCCAACGCCATTGCCTTTAAAAAGGATCCGGATCTGGATCTGGCCTAGAATTTAATCGTTTCTTTCTTCGCCCATGACCCACCGTTCCACAAAATTTCATTGAAATTTATTGAAAACTTTTGAAGATGTCGTCTGGACAAACAGACAAACAAATATAGGTGAATAAATAACCTCCTCCAACTTCGTTGGCGAAGGTAATAATAGTAGTAATAATAATAATAGTAATAATTATAATAATAATAATAATAATCCATCCATCCATAATCCAACCCTACATTACCTCATGAGGAACGTAAGAGCCCCGGGCTAGGCAAGTTGGTCCTGACATTTAAGATGAGAGTGACCAGCCTCACTCATCCCTGAGTGGCATTACATGAGCAATCAACCCCAGCCATCCCTTGGATATAAACCTTCACCGGCTCAATCCGATTGGAGCGCAATAATTACCCACTAAACCACCAGGCACCAAAATTTGGTTACATGGTTACCACCCAGCGTAGTAACTGGTTTACAGGAAACCATTTAATAATAATAATAATAATAATAATAATAATAAAAACTAACAACAACAGCTATAATAATAATAATAATAATAATAATAATAATAATAATGATAATAATAATAATAATAATAATAATAATAATGAAATAAAAGGAAGCTAACACTTGTATTTGAACAGCTTTGGCATTCATACGATATATAATGGAACAGGAGAAATCAGCTTCACAATCCAGTGTTCACCTCTTTGAAATCGAACGAAAGAATTAGAGAATTGTGCAAAACTTTAAAGATTCCTGGCCTAAATAATGAAGCAGAGTTATGGTGGTGTGTGTGTGTGTGTGTGTGTGTGTGTGTGTGTGTGTGTGTGTGTGTAATTCTCTCTGTCTGTCTGTCTGTCTGTCTGTCTCTCTCTCTCTCTCTCTCTCTCTCTCTCTCTCTCTCTCACGTTAACAGCTTCATGCAATAGGTTTTTCGTAAAAAAAAAAAAAAAAAAAAGTCTCTTAAAGATAACAAGAAAATAAGAGAAATTCTTCATACGAGAGAGAGAGAGAGAGAGAGAGAGAGAGAGAGAGAGAGAGCGTTTGACTCCCGCGTTTAGTTGTGATGAGGAATATTGGTCAAATTTTTAAACGAACAATTATGGACGTTTACACACTATTCTGAAAAGCCTGTTGAGTTCCATTGGTTACATCCCAGTATTTATTGTTCGGAAATTAATACTTGTTGTGCATTTGGTCCTGGCACCTGTATAATGCAGGTAAAGAGTTACTACACACACACACACACACACACACACACACACACACACACACACACACACACAGAATAAACACCAAAAAACTCACACAAACAGCTAGGGGAAGAGAGAGAGAGAGAAACACCTACACACTACACCTAACACATAATCTCCACAACGCGACCCTGAATTAAGCTTCTCTCTCACGACCCACAATGAACAGTAGTCGAGTGGCAAAATATCTGAACACTTCTACTGTCCTTTTTTTTTTCTTCTTCTTTTTATATCACTCTGTCTTTCTGGCGCTCATGGCATTTGCTTATCTCCCCAGGTGTTCATTTGCTAATCTCTCCAGGTGTTCATTTGCTAATCTATCTCCCAGGTGTTCATTTGCTAATTTATCTCCTCAGGTGTTCATTTGCTGATTTATCTCTCCAGGTATTCATTTGCTAATTAATCTCCCCAGGTGTTCACTTGCTAAATTATCTCCCCAGGTGTTCACTTGCTAAGTTATCTCCCCAGGTGTTCATTTGTGGCACGCTTTGACGCTGATATGGTAGGATAGCGTCAGAAAGTTTACACTTTATTTACAAATTCAAAGTCGCTGCCACATAGCGCTCCCGTCGTGGTCACGCTACGCTGCATCGTTGGTGCGCTGTATAAAAAGTTGTCTTTTTGGTGTCTTGGTTTCTTTTTGGTTTCTCTTGTTTTTGAGAGCGTTTCCTTGTCTCTTTTTTGTTTCTTTTTGGATTTTGTCGGTTACTTGTCCTGTTTGTTTTTTGTTTTCTTTTTCCTCTTTTTTGTTTTGTTTTTTGCTTTTTTGGTTTCTTTTCGGTTTCTTTTTTGTTTTCGGTTTCATGTCTTTCTTTTGTTCTTTTTTTGTTTCTTTTTGGTTTTTCTTTATGGTTTTCTTTTGGTTTCTTTGTCTCTCGGTTTCTTTTCGATTTCCTTCCGGTTTCTTTACGGTTTCTTTTTGGATAGACCTCTTACATCGAGTTGGGTAGGGTCCAGAGAGCCAGAAATATAATAGAATGTTAATAGAATGAATTATTACTCAAATTTTGCTCAGGTAAATGAGCCACGCCCTCATTTACTCACCTTTCAAGCTCTCGGAATCCTGCCTACATCAGATGGGCCATAAAAATAAATAAAATTAAAAATCGACACTCGGTTTTGGGATAGTGATAGTCTGAAATGAAATATACTTGGTGCTGAAGGTTGCTATTCCCTCGCGACGCAGGTGCTCGGTCAACGAGTGTGTGTGTGTGTGTGTGTGTGTGTGTGTGTGTGTGTGTGTGTGTGTGTGTGTGTGTGTATGTGTGTGTGTGTGTGTACTGTGCAAGGATAGTAACTCTCTCTCTCTCTCTCTCTCTCTCTCTCTCTCTCATCCCAGGAAACACGAAAAAATCCCTCCTCATGAACAAACTCAACCTTCTATCTCTCACTCGTGGCTGAATAAAATCACCTGAAATTGAAAAAACAAAAAAAGTAGATCATACAGAAGGCTTAGAAATAAAGCCAAAATATTCTCCTAGAAGAAAATCGGACCGCTTCTCACTCCCCCATCCCCCCAAAAAGCACTTCGTGATTGTTGCCGGCCATATCTCTCTCGGAATTTTGTCTTCAGTATAATCCTCTCTTGCCCCCTGAGACGCCGATAGTCCCTCCCAGGCTACGAAGTTTGGAGGTAGGGAGAGAGAGAGAGAGAGAGACAGAGACAGAGACAGAGACAGACAGACAGACAGACAGACAGAGACAGAGATAGACAGACAGACAGTCAAAATGAAAGATAGACAGATAGAGAGATAGCAGATAGAAAGTAAGACATAAACAAATTTAGACAGATAGATAGGTAGACAGACAAACTGGGGAGAGAGAGAGAGAGAGAGAGAGGGTTGGGTGTTTGAATATGAATGGCCAAGTGGCGCTGTGAATGTGGAAGTGAGTGACAGTATGAAAAAGTGGGTGTGAGAGAGAGAGAGAGAGAGAGTCACCTTATTGAAAATATTAATAAAAATTTATCTACTCACATTTGCAAAGGAAGTCATTTAAGCACAAAGTAACTAAAATTATAAAGAGGTTCATTATACTTTTTTTTTTTCAGATGTATTATTTATTAGTGGAGACTCTCCACACTGTATATTGCAGACATTTGTAGTGATGAATTTTATGGAGTAGTAAGGAATGCATTTTTTATAAAGCTATGTTATTAATTCAGTTTTAAATTAACGCACCTTCTCCTTTGTTACAGGTGAGTGAACGAGATCCTGGGCCAGTTTACCAGAGTGAAACCATGAAGAGAACGAGGTGAGAGTATGCAGCCATAACTCCTTAAATCTGATATTCTACCTTTCTCTGAAGGCAGTCTCCCAACAGAATGACCCGTAGCACCACCATTCCCATCCCTAAGCCTAATTCCTCTGATTTCAGCCCCCTTTCCCATACTTACTGCATATACAAAGTCCTTGAGAGAATTTATTTAGCAAGGCTCCGCAATCTTCTTCAGGACCGGCTCTCTCCCCATCTCTTTGGTTTCCTCCCAGGCCAAAGCACGCAGCATTGCCTTGCTGAATTACTTACTCACTTCACATCCTCCTCTTGTACAGCCTCCATTGACCTCAGAAGCTGCATTCGAAGTCGCAGACCGTGATGTCATCCTTTGACGAATTTGCCCACCTGGGTGTCTCTGGCCACCTGTTCTGCCGACTGGAAAGCTACCTGCTCATCGTCACTCTCGGGTTCTGTTTTGTGGGGCGTTCAGTGATTACCGAGCCATCAATATTGGCACACCTCTTCAATCTTCTCATGAATAGACTCCTCCATCTTTTAGGTCCTATCCCTGGCTCCTCTCTGAGCCTAACCTGTGTGGATATCTGCATCCACTCCCCTTCCCCCGTCACTCTTCAGCGTCTCCTGGTTAAGTTCAGCCAAGCTGCATCTGCATGTGGGTTGATTATCAACACTGCCAAAACCAAATTGTTCACTCGATCTCTCACTCATAGGCTTGCTTGCACAACCATAACCCTCCTTAGCTGTCATCTTGAGGTAGTGCTGGACTGTACATATCTCGGAATTCCTTTCTCTTCCCTCTTTAACCCCTCCCAGTATGTCTCCACTATCTGCACCCACCTCCACCGTAGACTTAAACTCCTTAGCATGTTCACTTGTGACTCGCATGGGGTTAGCATCCCCGTCGCTTGATCATTTTACCTGTTATATATTCACTCCCTTCTTGATTATCATGTTATCCCTCTCTCTCTCTCTCTTGTCCCCCCAGCACAGGTCCTACCATTCGAAATGGTACAAAACTTGGCGATTCATCTCATTCTTCGCTGCCCCAGGTCTGTCAGAGTAAACAACATGCTCTCTGAACTCAATCTGTGTCCCATCACTGATCACATTCATGTGCTTGGAGTCTGCTTTGCTGCACAGTGTGTGACCACATTTCCATCTCCTGCTTCATCCTTCTCTTCCCAACTGGTTGACATTTTCTCAGATATCACTAACCTCGACCGGATCAGGCATACTCACGTGCCAGGCCTGGCATCCTGGCTAAAAAGAATTCGTTCGGCACTCAACTGTCCTCTCCAGCTTTCTGGCAGTGATCCCGCCAGTATCCATGCTGATCTTATCACTCCCATCCCTACTGACCCTTTGCCCCCTACCCGGACACGTACCACTCTTGCTGTGCACAGCACACCTTCTGCCACTGCACCTGACCGCTTACCAATCTCTTGACAGCTCTTCATCACTGAAATCCTTAACACAGTAGCCCGCACCTACCCCTCTCATTCTGTTTACGTCTACACTGACGCTTCTGTCCTCGCTAACGACCAGACGGTAGCTGCTTGCATTGCCTTTACTAACTATGCATCCTCAGTCTTCCCCACCTCCCACCGCCTTTCCAACTAGGCCAGCAGTACCCAGTGTGAACTGTCTGATATACACTCTGCCCTTCTCTCTTATCACCTACCAGGTCTCATCATCAGCGATTCCCAAGGTGCCCTTGCCCTAATTCACAACCCCTCCCCCCACCCCCGGGACATCCTTCCCCTCTCTTCACGTCCCTCTACTGCCGCCTCCATCAGGCTCATGCTCATGATCTCAGGGTTTCTTTCATTTGGATCCCAGCCCATGTTGGTCACATCCACCACGACCAGGCAGATTGCCTGGCCTGAGCTGCCTGTAACTTCCCCGTAGCTGCCATGTCTCCCTGTGTCGACGACAATTGTCCAGAGAATCCTTCTCGAGGAGTCCATGGAGGACCTAGCCCTGCGTACCGATGCTGAACGTGCCACTAGTGTCACCATCCAGCACTACGACACCACCATGGCGTGAGACACACCTATGGCAAGCACCCGACCCACACCCGCCGCTGTGATGTGGCCGTCGCCCGCATTCGCCCGGGGTATCGCTCCCCAGGGGAAATCACCGGACGACCAACCACCAACAGGCCATGTAAACTGTCACAATCCAGTGGATGATGCATTATCCCATCACATCGTTACCTGCCCAGTTATTGCCCCCTTCAGACCCCCTGGCCTCTTGTTTTCTGCTTTGTGTGCCGACTTCATCAAACATTTCCATGTACTCGAAGATATTCTCACCCTTCACCTCGACTTCTTTTCCTGGCGCTGGGACGGTGCTTGTACATTTCGGCATACATACGATATATGCAAGCCTGTGTGTGTGTGGGGAGGGGGGCCAAACACGTACACATTAGGTGCAACTTTATAATGAATATCATTTCTATTTATCTATTTGTGTGTGTGACAATGTACATGTATCCATTAAGAGTGTATACGTATATATGTCTCTCTGTATATGTATATATGGATAGCAGATAGTGTGCCTGTAGCATTGTCATAAAGACTTTGCTGTTACTTGTAGAGAAGTATATTTTAGACTTGTGGTCGAGCGGCTTTTATATCTTGTAGTAGTTTCCCCACCAGATGTCATGTAGTGACGGGAGAGGTAAAGAATAGTATGGGACTATTTTTATTCTGTCTTGGAAATATTAAACAGGTATAATAGTATAAGTCCTGGGTAGCTACCTCCCTGTCTCGCTATCTCTCTCTCTCTCTCTTTCTAAGGCTAATCTCCGTCTCGACCTCTCTCTAGGGTCGCTTGTCTCCTTCTAAACTCTCTTTCCTAACATCTCGTGTAGTAGGGTGTGTGTGTCACGTATGTTCCTCATGGCAACAGAACTTTCTCACGAGAGGACTGCTGACAGCTAACTGCATCATCTCCTTACTGGCCGCTGTCGTCAGCTTTCCTCCGTGTAAGCGTTTAGCGCTGCTCGCTTCTCGCAAACACAACACCTTCTCATCATTTGACTTCCTGCTTCTATCTGTCTCTCTATCTATCTATTTATTTATCTATCTATTATGTAGTCCTATATTTGCTCGGCCGAAAAATGGCGTACCATCGACATTTAATAGTTATAATATATTAATACATACTACATACACATTATAATGAACTTATAAGCTAATTAAGTGAAATACATAATATTGTAAAGTAACATAATTGTATGAATATTGTATACATATATTATTCATAGTAAATAGTGATTATTCAGTAATATTACATTTTAAATAAGTTGAATACATATTGGAATAAATGCATTAAAGTAAATTATTTAACTGTAATACAGTATGTACTTGGGTTATTATAGTGAAATGCATACATGCAAGAATAAAAATAGTTTAAAATTAAGATTATTGTAAGAGTTATTAATATTTCATTTAAAGATAATGGTACTGGTCTGCCATATATGGGTCATTCTTCTTTGTGTTATTATTATTATTATTATTATTATTTTTTTTTTTTTTTTTTTTTATATATAATTAATACTATATACAAAATATATACACTTCATTCAGGGTGGTTAACTGTGATGTTAACTCTCCCCCCACTAAACAATGACTCCAAATTAGCAATTCTTGCATGCATTCTGTGCATGGCCAACAGCAATACTGCAACCACAATGCAGATAATTATAAAGACAGAAGGTGCTTGGCTATACACATAATATGGGTTGAACATACTCAAACTCAAATCTTCCCAGGGCTTCATTGTTTCATTGATCAGCTGCATAGTTTCAAACTTAGGTGAAGTCAACTTAATACTTGTGCTCATGTTTAAGTCCATATCAGGCAGTGGGTGGAAATGTTTGTGTGTATGATTGAGGATGGCGTAGTGATTGATGGTGGAAAAAGTAGACATGGATGCTGTAAATACCGCACAGTAGTCTGGTGCTATGTATAATCCTGAGGCTGATGTATGAGATGGTGGTATATCTGGACAGACTATGTAAACTGATGTGTTATGAGGGAAATAAAAACTGCGAGTGTCCAATGCGTTGATGGTGTACAAGTTTATCTGGAGCAAAAGTGAAGTTGCAATGATGATGAATATTGTTATTGCTGATGATAGCCATTTCACAAGGGACCGTATCAGTAGGCTGAAACGTGAAAATGTACGCAGGACAAAGATGAACAGCATGTAAGGATGTGCGGCACTTTCGCTCAATCGTTGACTCACTTGCTAAAGTGACAGTGTCTCGTCTCTTGGAGACCATGATGAGTTCGGTGTCTGTGTTGATGTTGATGATGACTAAAGTGTTGTTGTTTCTATAGGGGAAGGGGTGTATTTGGTATACTGTGAACAGGTCTTCCGTGATGAATGGTACATGAACTATCACAGATGTTGGTGTTAGTGTTGCTTCCAAGTAAGGGTAATATTGCATAAATTCCCTACTGCGGAACAATGGCTTCAATTTATGTGTATGTATGCCTTGACTAACTATCTGACGTAGCTCATGAACTGGGAGTAAGTCATTTGTGATCTTGCCATCACCAGCATTCGAAATTCCTTGCATAAGTGCCCTGAAATGATCTCTAGTGTTCTCTAATTGTAGTAGAATCGTGTCAATATGTTCTGTGATGATGGAGAAGTGCTGGAAAAGGGTAACGTTACCCTCCAAGTCATTTATTTTATCTATACTCTCGAGAGCTACGTTTTCTGCTTGTTTCAGATTTTTCACAATTATTTTCATTGCCGAGTTCTGTCCTGTGATGAATTTATCTTGGTATGTTAGTACCTGAGCTATCTTATTAAATTTTTTGTTTATTTCTTTAAGGTCATCCTCTGTAGCCAATCCAAAGATGTTCCCAAGAATTGCGCCGCCCAGATCGAACAAACCGCGCTTTTGGCGAGTACGTGTGATGTTGTTCCTGTCGCTCAGCACCTCTGTTCCATAAGATGGGAGATCTTGGATCATGACGAGCATAGTTGACTTCGCTTGTTCTAGTTTCCATTTCGCTAACTTCACCATTTCATCCACTTCCTTGGTGATATGTGATTGTGAAACATAATTCCCTATCTTGAAGTCCAGAGTTCGCATCGGCGTCGCAAGTCTTTCTATATAAGTAGGTAAGTCATACAAGTAATCTAGACTTATTTCAGTACTCATGACATCCTTGACGATTGTAGTCGTGGCCGTTGGAGCTATGAGGCATCCTTGTCGTACTATATGCTTGGGGTCTAGGTGCGCATATACTCTTACTATGTATAGGAGAATCCATAGCATAAGTCCCTTCATCGTAACCTACCGAAAAAAAAAAAAATCTATTAATTTCCTATAAAGCTGTGGTTGATGATAGTGATGATGTGCGTTACGGTTGGCTGTTATTTCATTTATAGAAGGAGTTTAAATCGATATTTAATTCTCGTAAATGATGTACTGTAGATTTCATTGGAATAGTTGCACCTATGTTCGATTGTTTGGTATATGACCTTAATTTCTTTTTGTAATCATTGTTGTGTTCTTGCTTGGTTTCTTGAGGTACGTTCACCTGTTCGGTTGTATCCGAGGCTGAATAATTATGTGATAATTCCCTTGAAACTCGTTTTAAATGGTCAATATGAACTTGTTTTTCCTCGCCACTTGAAAGTGACTTAATTAAAACTTTGTTTGCCTTTATGTTAATTACTCTGTATGGGCCCTCAAATTTAGGGGATAATTTATTGTCTCTCGTATGAATGACTCCGTAAACAATGTCTCCTAAGCTGATAGGTGAATCTTTTGCCTTTTTGTTAAATGCCTCCGTCATTTCTTCCTTGGACATCGTTAATTGTTTTTGCACTCTTTTGTGAATGTCCTGGAATTCACGTAAACGGAGTTTAGAGTAATCATCGTAATTGTATATAGGCATGCTGTCACCTTCTAGGAGCTCATATGGTAATTTTTTATCTGTGCCATATATAATGAAATGTGGTGTGTCACCAATGGATTTATTTATAGACCCATTAATGGAGGCCTCTACTCTGGGAATCCAATCATCCCAGCTTGCATAATTTTCACTGAGAATGTGTCGTAGCACATCTAATACCTTTTTATTTTGTCTCTCTACCAACCCATTCGATGCTGGGTGATAGGCCAAAACGTTAACCTTTTTGATGTTGTATTGTTTACATATTTCTTGTAAGATCTCAGAATTAAATTCTCCTCCATTATCACTTATTAGTACCTTAGGGGTAGTAAAGCGACATATTACATTATCTGTTATTGCCTTTGCTACAGTCTCTGCTGTCTTATCTTTAATTGGAGCTAAAATGACATAACGGGAAAAATGATCCGTTGCTACGAATAAGTATAGGTTATTATTGTATGATAATGGCATCTTGAGTAAATCAACAGCGACAACGTCCCATGGTTGATGTGGTACTGGGTAATTACCCATCGGTGCAGGTGTGATTGGGTATCCTTTGTGTTTCGCACATGATTCGCATCTGTCTATATGATTGTTTATATCTCTTCGTAATGAAGGCCAGTAATATAATAGCTGGGCTTGGTTGAATGTCTTATCCTTTCCAGGGTGTCCTGCATGTGGGCTGTCGTGTATCATTCGTAATACTTGGGGTATCATGTCATTAGGTACTACCAACTGGTTAGTATTTCTTTGGCGTTTTGGTTGTTTAGAGTTAATTTTGTATAATGTATTATTGACCATTGTGAATTGTTCAAGTGGGACATGAAGTTTGGGTAATTGTATGTCATCTCCACTTTCTAACTTGTATATTACTTTTGACCATACTGGGTCAAGTCTTTGTGCCTTTGCGATATCCTCGTGGTTTGGGATATTTCCTTTGAGATCTAACGCCGCGACCTGAATTGTGTTCGGGTTCCTAGATAATGCGTCAGCTACTATATTCATTTTACCTTGTATATAATGTATTTGTACATTGTAGTTTTCAACTGTACATTTCCATCTTGCTCTCCTCCCAGAAAGGAGTTTTTCTTTAAACATACCCACCAGTGGTTTATGGTCGGTGAATAAGTGGATTTCGTAACCATATACCAAATCTCGAAACTTTTGTAATGCAAAAATCACTGCAAGTGCCTCTAAGTCTGTAGTGCTATAATTTTTCTCTGCACCTCTTGTTTGTCTGCTGGCAAATGCAATTGGTTGATTCTTTCCTCTTTTATCTTCCTGCATCAGTACAGCCCCTAATCCTTTAACTGATGCGTCTGTACAAATAAGAAATGATTTCGTGTAATCTGGATATGCTAAACAAGGTGCATTCGTTAGTTTAATTTTTAGATTGTTAAATGCCCTTTTTTGTTCTTCTTCCCATTGGAATACAGCATCTTTTTTGAGTAGTTGGAATAGAGGGAAGGCTATATGAGAGAACTGTGGTACGAAGGACCTATAGTACCCAGCCAGACCTAAAAATTGTCTAACTTCGTCAGTCGTAGTGGGTCCAGGAAAATCTCTCACTGCCTGTATTTTGTCATCAGTGGTGTGAATACCATCAGAACTTAATTTGTGGCCTAAGAAATTTATTTCCTTAAAGCAAAATTTGCATTTAGAAAGTTTAATTTTTAATCCAGCATCACTAAGCTTTTGTAAGAGTAAGACTAATTTCCTGAGATGATCCTTAATATTCTTCGTTGCGATAATAATATCGTCAAGATAAACAAATATTCCTTGCCCCAAAATTCCGGACAATACGTAATTCATAAGACGCTGGAACGTACCGGGGGCTGTCCTCAGTCCCATTGGCATTCTTGTATATTGATAATGGCCTCTGTTTGTTGAAAAGGCAGTGTATTTACGTGACTCCTGAGATACCGGAATCTGATAGTATCCGTTTAGGAGATCGATGGTCGAGAATATATTATTCTCAGGACCAATATTCTGTAGAACATCACTTAGCAATGGCATGGGAAATCTGTCTGGGATGGTGTGATTATTTAGTTTACGGTAATCTACTACCGCACGCATTTCTCCATTTCTCTTGGGCACAAAGAAAAGGGGAGCGTTCCACGGAGAAACTGAAGGCTCAATAATTCCAAGCTTTAACATTTCATCGACATACTGATTTGCAAGTGTACGTTGGGAGTGTGGTATGCGATAAGCTGGTACGAAAATTGGTGGTGTTTCTGGGTGCACATTAATCATGTGATTAATCAAGTTAGTACACCCTAATCGTTCTCCGGGCAAGGCTACGGTGTCCCTGTGTGTTTCCAGCAGGGTTAACAAATCATTTTCTTCGTCAAATTCACCTGAGTGAATTAAATTCTCTTTTATTCTTTCTCTATCCGTAGATTTTATCTCACTTGTTACTCCACCAATATTTATTTCCTTCACAGGGGCTAAACATTTTTCAATATTAACTATGCAAGTTCCCTTCTTCAACTGAACTTCCCCATTCATGTGATTAATAATGAATATCTGAGTTAGCCCTTCGTCGTTCGTATGACATAATGCGTTTTCTACTGACAATCCTTTTACTTTACATAATTCTTCTAAGACAAGAACAGTACTATTCCGTAATTTGCTCCTTATGGTAACCTTCATGTATGAATTAGGTGGTATAACCAAATCATTAGTGAGATGGGCTGGAAAAATTGATAAATCAGTACTGTTATCTGAGTCACTAATTCTGGAGGATGGGGTTGCTGGTGTAAGTGGATCTATACACTCATCTGTTTGTGTATGTTTGTTAAAGCCTTTAATATTACCAATTCTTTTTGGCTCTCTTCTACCAATCGGTGAGGGCTCTGAAAGTATTTCCTCTATGAATTCATTATCAAAGTCTATTCCATTCATTTGTGGGAGTATAGTTATGTTCTCAGTTCTCATGGATCTTAAGCCCAGTAACATATGAGCTTTAATTGCTAAGTTTTCAACGATATAGAACAATGCAGAGAATGGTCTTGTAGTTTCTGTGAAACTGAGATTTAATCTTATCATACCTTTTACTGTAATCTCTTGACCATCTACTGTGTTTAATTCTAAATCAGCTTCATCCAGAAAAGTTACTTTCTTTTTGTTTTTAAGAATTCTATTTAGTTCTTCATGTGTTATTAAGTTCACTGGAGAGCCTGTATCTAAAAATAAGGAAACGTTTTGATCCTCACATACAGCTGGTATCAAGATACACTCATTTCCCAACATGCCTCCTATGTGAAGTTTAACCTTGTTCTTCTTTACGTTTGTTCGTTTTTTGTCATGACTTGGTCTTCCCCTGATTTGAACATAGACACAATTTTTTCTACTGTTTTGCAATCACTAGTCCAGTGCCCTTGGTATCTATGATGCCTACAGTAAGGACCAAACCCTTGTGTCTTTTGATTATCCTCTTTTGCCTTGATAAAGCATTCATACCTTTGTGTGTCCTGGTTTTGCACAGTAATGACACAGAATGGACCTATCCCTTGACTGTGACCTACGAGGTGATTTCCCATAAAAAGTGTTGTTTATAGCGCGAGACCTGCTCGGGCTGCGCGAAAACTTATGAAACTGCCTGTAGGAAGGCGTGTGGGAACGAGGTCTAGGCGTCTTTGGTTGTTTGGGCTGCCTCATTTCAGGTCGCGATCGATTTTGTTCTCTGTTTGGGGTCGGTGTTGATGTTTTCACAGCTGATACTGTCTCAGGTACCCTGATTCTACCAGAATGTGCATGTGTGTCGACCACACCTGCTTTACTGCACTGCATCTCTACCTCGTTCATTAAGTCTAGTAAGCACATTCCCGGGATGTACGCGATTGTTTTGGCGATCTTAAGGGTTCTATCAGGTAATTTACACAAGGCAGCTACATAACCAATGATGTCCACGACGAGGTCTGGGGACATCTTTCCATCATCTGTTATCCACTTAGAATTCTCCAGAGTAGCTAATAGGGTTCTCTTGATTGTGGAGACATCAGCAGTTATTTCACTGAGCACATGGTTTGTAGTGTGCTCCCTTACAAGATCTACAATTTTATGTAATTCTGGAATTATACCTGGCAAGAAGTTCATACCTCCAGAAAATTTCTTCAGAAATTCAGTTTTAAATTCATCATATGTCCTAGCACGATGTAGCTTATCGGAGCGCAATAAATTGCTTGCTGACATCTTTCCTGGCTTATGCAAGATGAAAAAATAGCAATTTTCTCTTGTTCATCTAGTATGTGGCGCTTGATGAACATTTGTTCGCACTGACTGATTAATGAAATGACATCAATGCGATCCTTGTCTGTGCCAGAGAATTTTGGGGCAGTCTTATCCTCGTGATACACAAAAACGTGAGGTGTGGTTTTTAGATCAGCAGTATTTGTTTCTTGATTCATATTTAATGATTGCCCTGTTAATTCAACTTGTACGAGTTTATCGTTATGTGAGGGAATGGTAGAATATGTATGACCGGACCGGTGAACCCTGTTAAGTATATTGGCATACGTATTTAAGGCAGCTGCGAAGTCGATACTCTCAACGTCTGAAGGGGTTTCCCACTCATCATCCGAAACTCCCGTATTTGTTTCCTTATCTATAACGTGTGGTGTGGGTTGTACAATGGGTGGGCTGTCTCTTAATTGTGAGTCTGATGTTGTGGCAATTTGTGTGTCATCTGGTATTAACGTGGGTGGTTGCGAAAATATTCCTGTCATTAAGATATGATGTTATGAAATACGCCTCTTGTTTATTTATGTCCTAGCAAACTAGATGATTAAATAAGTTGAATATAGCTAATTTTAGCACTGAGAAGAAATGAGCAAGTATAATTTTACCCACTTGATACAGATCGTAGAGGTGTGTCGATACAAAAGTCGATCTCGGAAGAAAATACAGGTTTGATTGAAGATCTCTTGATAATTCTAGTGGTGTGTTGATGGACGATATTACTCAGGAAACTCCATGGCCTGGTATTTGTAGTGGTTAACGGCTGTCCCAGGCAAACCTCAACATAGAACGTCGAATTTCCAACTTAACTGTGAAAATAAGTGAATATGAGTAGGAGCTATGTGAATAATGAGTAATGAGTAGTGGGTGAGAAGTGCCTGGTGTCAGTCACACGTTGCTTGGCATGGCAGACTCGCGTTGTGATGTCATCTCAGCACATGGTGACGTCGGCTTCCCACACTGGTAGCTGTGGTGAGTGAATGAGTAGCGATGAGTAACTTGAGTGAAGACGAGTGAGTAAGATGAGTTGTAAATCGTGTCTCACTCTTCGTTTGTTTGTTCCCTTTATTCTATGTGGAAGTTTTCTCTGTCCTTTTCTCTAGTGATTTATTTGTTGTGGGATGAAGACTGCCGCTTCTTGTAGGTGCGTGTAGAAGATTATACAGACGACGTAGAGTTGTTAATTGTAGTTGATTGTAGATGGCTGTAGTTGATTGTAGATGGCTGTAGACTTTGTAGAACTGAAGCTAATCTTGTAGTCTCGGTTGCTTTTGTAGAAATTTGCTTTTAATTCGGAGACGATGTCCGCAGATTTGCTGGTTTGTCGTTAAGCTACTTGCAAGGCGTCGAGTGATCTCTTGACCTCTGCATCAGCGTAATGATCTGGGAGACGGAGGGGGCAGGAGCTGATATTGTTGGTTGTTGTCAATCTTGATATTTTGTAGGAATTTAATGTTGATTCGTAGACGAGGTTCGTATACGTTCGCTGCTACCAAATGTCATAAAGACTTTGCTGTTACTTGTAGAGAAGTATATTTTAGACTTGTGGTCGAGCGGCTTTTATATCTTGTAGTAGTTTCCCCACCAGATGTCATGTAGTGACGGGAGAGGTAAAGAATAGTATGGGACTATTTTTATTCTGTCTTGGAAATATTAAACAGGTATAATAGTATAAGTCCTGGGTAGCTACCTCCCTGTCTCGCTATCTCTCTCTCTCTCTCTTTCTAAGGCTAATCTCCGTCTCGACCTCTCTCTAGGGTCGCTTGTCTCCTTCTAAACTCTCTTTCCTAACATCTCGTGTAGTAGGGTGTGTGTGTCACGTATGTTCCTCATGGCAACAGAACTTTCTCACGAGAGGACTGCTGACAGCTAACTGCATCATCTCCTTACTGGCCGCTGTCGTCAGCTTTCCTCCGTGTAAGCGTTTAGCGCTGCTCGCTTCTCGCAAACACAACACCTTCTCATCATTTGACTTCCTGCTTCTATCTGTCTCTCTATCTATCTATTTATTTATCTATCTATTATGTAGTCCTATAGCATATGTATATGTATCCACGTCTGTACACACACTCATATCTTTATACGTGCATACCTATCCTGTACATACAGTATGTCTGTGGCTACATGTGCGTGAAAATATACATATATGTACAGATATATACGTAAATGTGTGTGTGCATATGTGCCATTCTCTGCATACGTATATACGTGTGTGTGTGTGTGTGTGTGTCAATGTATCCCTTTGCTCATTCGTAAACTTGTAATGATAATTACTGCAACAACTTTGTACCATGTATGTGTCATTGTATCTCTTTGTTCATTACTGTGCTGGTAATGGTAATTGCTTCTATCCCTTTTTTGCCACGTATGTCATTGTAACCCTTTGCTTTGACACACCCCTCCCTGCTTGGCCTTTAGCGACAGTGTTCCCCAGAGTGTTGGGGCTTGTACTGAATGGTAAGTAAAGAGCCAAAAAAAATATATAATTCTTGCTACCTCCAGGCGATTTTATTCAGGCCTGGGGAGCTTTTTAGAATGGGAGGAGAGTAGAAAAAAATAATTTCGCTGGACTCCCCCCCCCCCGCCCCCCGAAAAAAAAAAAGCATGGTATAAAAGTAACAAAAATAAGATATGAAAACACGTCATCCCACAGAAGGAGTTGGTCATTTTGTTGCCTCTTTTGCTGGTTTATTTATTTATTTATTTATTTAATTTATTTTCTTTTATTTACCTTTAGGTGACTAGAATCATTTGGCTGCATCTACAAAAAAAATGTAGTTATAACTTCTTGGTCAAAATATTAACTAAGAATTAGTATTAGTAGTAACAGTAGTAGTAGTAGTGGTATTTATTTTTCTTATCATCATTATTATCATTATTATTATTATTATTATTATTATTATTATTATTATTATTATCCATCCATCCATCATCCAGTCCTATGTCGCCCAATGAGGAGCGCAGGAACCAGGGGCTAGGCAAGTTGTTCCTGACATTTAAGATGAGAGTGACCAGCCTCACTCAACCCTGAGTGGCATTATGTGAGCAATAAACCCTAACCAACCCTTGCATATAAACCTACACCGGCTCAATCCGACTGGAGCACCTTAATTAACAACTAAACCACCAGGCGCCATAATTGGGTTATATGGTTACCACCCAGCGTAGTAAATGGTTTCCTGGTGTACAGGAAACCATTTAGTTGTCACTCAATGTAGAGTCACCCATAGGCAGAAGGAAGAGGAAAGGATGAATGAAAGAAAGACAGAGGAGGGAGTGTAAAGTCACCCGTAGGCAGAAGAAAGAGGAGGGAATGAAGGAAAGAGAGAAGAGTAAGGAAAGAAGAGAGAAAGGGGCAGACACCCAAAGCAGCGCTACATCAAGTGAGTGGATGGTGAGCGCCCCCACCTACCACAATTATTATTATTGCTGATAGTCATTGTTACTGTTATTATTATTATTATTATTAATGTTATTATAATCATAATATAGTTATTATTATTATCATTATGCCTTTTTTATTTTAAATTTGTCTGCTGGTAACTGGAATAAAGCACACACACACACACACACACACACACACACACACACACACACACACACACACACACACACACACACACACACACAATGTGCGTGTGGAGGGAAGAGGAGAGAGGGAGAGGGAGAGGGAGAGGGATAGGACAGAAGAGAAGGTGATAGAAATAGGGATGAGGGAAGAAAAAAGTTGAGAAGGCTAAAAGTAGTAGGAAAGGGGAGAGGTATGGGAGGAGGAGGAAAGAGGGGAGGGAGAAGGCGAGGGAAGGGAGAGGGAGAAGGAGAGGAAGGAGAAAGAGGGAAGACAAATAGAAAGGAGGACAAAGGAAAGCAAACAGCAACAGGCCCTTTGGACTTTCAAGGCTACTTGTTGCAAATTTGACTATGACTACGAGATCTAATTCTACATGCTGAAAGATAAGGATAGTAAAGCAAGAAGGCTCCCCTCGCCACCAAACCCTCCAGTTAAAACTGGCAGGAAAAAGTGAGAAGGACCACCATGCAGCGTGGAAAAACTTACATGGAAACTTCATAGGAAAGACTGAAAGGTAAAAGTTATATTCTATAATACTTTATCTATAAGCTACTAGTTCAAATAACCTGAAAGAGAAAGTAATAAAGTAAAATGAATAATCAGATAAATATATAACTATATATTTAACTAAGGCATGACATTATGTACGGATACGCTGAGTTAACGGGGCGTCTGTAGACACAGTGTGGAAATTACACGATGTGGATGTTCAGGGGTGGTGTGGCAGGCTTGCCTGGCGCTTTTAAGGTAGACGGCAGTCAGTCAGGCCCCAGCTCCATTCACTTCATTTGGACAAGGAACTCTCCCATGCTGGACAAGTACACAAGTCACCTCCTGAAGCAGTGACCCCTGGTACATTAAAAAAAATCCCCATGGTGGTCACCTAGCTAATAGGGACCCTCAGTGATCCACATCCCATTACAGGTCGAAAGTAAGAGTAGTGACCGTTAACTCAGGGCTATCTGTACAGATCCTAGTCTGTGCTTATACTATATTTGCATTAATAAATTGATATATATACAGTATAAGGACGTGACGCGACGCTATGTATGTGTGTTATGTTTGCGGGATGTCTTGTAGACAGGAGGGGAATGAACTTTCGCGTAGCTGGTACAAGTAAGTCTGTTCCAGATATTTACGACTATGTTGGAAAAGTATTTTGCTTTGTGGGATTGGAAATGCTTTCCCATAATTTTGTAGCCATTACTCATTCTTCAGGAGTGAACTTACTTAGCTAAGGGTCAGACAGCAGATACTTATCCAAGCGATTTTTACAGGTTAGTACTGTGTCACAGTTTCCTACATTGGTGGGCAGTTTGTTTCATATATTTACAACACTGTTAAAGAAAAAATGCTTAGCTTCATGTGACTGAAATCGTATACCAAGTATTTTATGACCATTACCTCTAGTATAGTTTGAGTGATCAACTGTTAAATATTTACTGACGGCCATTTTATCGTGTTCTTTTATTATTTTGAATAATTGAATTAAATCTCTTGGTAACCAGCGTTTAATTAGGGTAAAGAGATTCAGGGTTTCTAAACGTCCCTCGTATGGTTATTTCTTAATCTAAGTATCATGCTTGTTACTCTTCGCTATACTCTCTCATGTTTCTCCATATCCTTCCCTTTTATATATTGACCGAAATTGAACGCAATACTCCAAGTGCGAGCGTACTAAGGAATTATGCAAAGTGAGGACGATATTATCGGTTTTATATTCATATGCTTTATCTTTGAATCCAGTCAGTTTATTGGCTTTCTTCACAGCTTCTGTACATGGATTGCTTGGTTTCAAATCGTTTGTTATTATAAATCCTAAGTCTTTCTCATGGTTTACCCTATTAAATTGTACATTATTCATGTTTTAACTAGCTCTTACATTTTTACTGCCAACGATTAGAACTTTACATTTATTAATATTGAAATTCATTTGCCATGCTTGGGCCCAGTTAAGCAGTTGATTAGGATCTCTCTGAATTGCCTCCTCTGCATTGCTGTATCTTCTCTGTTTGAGGGAGGGAAGGGGGACAGGGGTAGAAGAAGGGGAGATGGGGAAGAAGTAAGGGGAGAGGAAGAGGAGGAGAGGAGGGAAGGAGAAAAGGAGAAGGGAGAGGGAGAGAGAAATGGAGAGGGAGAAGGAGAGGGAGGTGGAGAGAGTGGGAAGTAGGTGGCACGGTACTGTACTGTAATTAAAAAGCAGGTTGACAAGTGTGCCTGTTCTTTATGGCTTACCTGACAGGTATTGACAGATGCAGGTGCTACACACACACACACACACACACACACACACACACACACACACACACACACACAAGCAGTAACACCTGCTTCCGTTTCGCGAGCGCAGGTGTAATTAGTCTGAATTTACTTACCATTAATAATTCATGTGAAAAATTAGGACAGTGTGAGAAGATGGAGACCATTTGTAGCACTTGCACGTCCGATTTTAAGATAGATAAATATATAGATAAATAGACATGGATAGAGAGATAGATAGATGGATAGACAGATAGATGGATAGATAGATTGATAGATATATAGATAGGTAGAAAGCTAGATGGATAAGTACATAAATGGATGGATGGGTAGATAGGTAGATAAATAGATAGGTATAGATAAACATATACCGGTAGATATTTTTTGTACATTTTTTTCGGAAATGCGTTTTTCGTAATAATTTAAGGAAATAGGTAGATAAATAAATATAGGTCGATATAGGTATGGGTAGATATTTCTAGTGTTCATTTTTTTCCGTTATGCGTTTTTCGTAATATCACTAAGAAGAAAATAGATATAGATAGATAGACAGATAGATAGATTGATATAGATATTCATAGTGTCAGTTTTATTCCCTAATGCGTTTCTCGTAATATCATTTTAAGAAAATAAACAGATAGATAGACAGAAAGAAAGATGGGTAAATAGATACATAGACAGATATAGATATTCGGTGTAAATTTTTCCCCTAGTGCGTTTTTCGAAATTTCAGTGAGGTAACAAAATTATAATAAACAAAAAATTCCAAAAAAAAATTCCAAGGACCTCAAGAATTAAGGAATTTCCCTAACACCTCTTCCTCGCCGATTTATTTTTGCATACGGTTGGGTAACATCGTTTTGTACGTTGTTTATGCAGAATATGGTGAATTAAGGAATTTCCCTAACACCTCTTCCTCGCCGA
This sequence comes from Coenobita brevimanus, assembly GCF_032717465.1. NCBI lineage: Eukaryota > Metazoa > Arthropoda > Malacostraca > Decapoda > Coenobitidae > Coenobita > Coenobita brevimanus. The sequence continues at coordinate 8,787,926 of NC_137069.1, read as the reverse complement.
TTTATTTTTGCATACGGTTGGGTAACATCGTTTTGTACGTTGTTTATGCAGAATATGGTGATAGAGGAATGATTTAAGTAACACTGAAGAGTACGGCGAGGTGTAATAAGCAGAATAAATCACTTCGGAATGGGCGTTAGGGAGCTTCCTTGACCAGCGAGAATATGAGTCATGGATTCTCTCTCTCTCTCTCTCTCTCTCTCTCTCTCTCTCTCTCTCTCTCTCTCTCTCAGGTACCATTTTTACAATTCCACCCTTTTCCTTCCTTCTTTTTTTCATTTTACTTTTCCTCTTCTCTTTCCATCTGTTCACTTTACCACCTATCTTTCTCCTCGTTTTCCCTCCTTCCTCCACCCTCTCTCTTTCTCTTCTCTCCCTCCCTCCTTCCCTCCTTCCTCCACTTACTCTCTCTTCTCTCTCTCCCTCCTTCTCTCCCTCCAGCCTGACTCCTTCTTCATTAGCCGTTACCTCTTCACCTTTTCTAGGCTCGTCTTTCTTCCCTGCCGCCTTGAGTGTTGAAAGGAGAGATCTTTCCTCCGCTTTCCTCCACCTTTCCTCCTCCTCCTCCTCCATCTCTCCATTGCTTCCTCTCCCTCCCTCTCCCCCCTCTTGGTGTCTTCTTCCTTCTTGTGATATCCTCTTCTTCCTCTTCCATCTTTTTCTTCTCATTTCATCTCCTCCTCCTCCTCTACATTGCTCCCTTTCCCTCCCTTTCCCCCTCCTCTTCCTCTTCCTTGTGGTGTCATCTTCCTTCTCTTGGTTTCCTCTTCCTCTTCCATCTCCTTTTCCACTCTTCACTTTCTTCTTCCTCCTCTACGTAACAGGCAATTTTACTCTACGTTAATTAGCACTAGGCTACCCACAGGTGTTTGTCAGGTACAGGTAGACGAAGTAGCAAAGATTTTAGTTAACCAGGTTCAAAATAACTTACCTTCTCATCGCATTTTCTTTGGTGATTTATTTATTTATTTTTTACAGAAGATGATCAGAGGAAGGAAAAACGAATTAAATAAAGAGAAAATAAAAACAATAAAGCATTCCATGGATCAAAGATGTAACGCCTCAGTTCATGTTCCTTTTTATTAATCATATCTCGAGACGTCTTAATTAAATTTAGATTTTATATTGTAGGTGTAAGATGCAGCCTTTGAAACGTCACATCTATACCCCTTTCACTCTGACTTGGCCTAAAATTGACCTCTCCTCGTATTCAGTGTGAATTTTAACAATAGATTAACCCTGTAAAATTATACTAGTCATGAAGAAGTGCTCAATGTAGAGCCCTATCATTGTCCTATTCTGCCATTGAGCTTCATAATATAGGCTGCCAAAGAATGAACAACTGAGCCAAGTTAAGGTGAAACAGGTATAGATGTTCTTCACAAATTTCAATAAAGCTGTATATTCATTAGCTTTATTAAACTGAAAAATAAAATGGTGATTGAAAAAGGAAGGGCCATATGTAAGACAAAACAAAAAGTAGCACTTACTAAAAATCTATCAATTAGGTGCGCGCGCGCGTGGGTCCGTGTGTGTGTGTGTGTGTGTGTGTGTGTGTGTGTGTGTGTGTGTGTGTGTGTGTGTGTGTGAGAGAGAGAGAGAGAGAGAGAGAGAACAGGAGGTTGTGGTGAAGATGATGAGGCAAGTAGGAAAGTGGAGAGATAATGGGAGCGAAATTGAGAGAGAGAGAGAGAGAGAGAGAGAGAGAGAGAGAGAGAGAGAGAGAGAGAGAGAGAGAGAGAGAGAGCATCTCCAAAGAAGACGAACACAACCTTACAACATTCAGTATAATGGAGGTCATTGGGCAACTGACCTTTAGATGATTATTGGGTTGCAGATTGCACGAGTTGCATGATGAGAGAGAGAGACAGACTGACACACACACACACACACACACACATACACACACACACACACACACACACACACACACACACACACACACACACACACAGGGAGAGAGAGAGAGAGAGAGAGAGAGAGAGAGAGAGAGAGAGAGAGAGAGAGGGGGGGGAGGGCTGTTGAGAGAGTGGGAAAAATTAAGACAGCGAAGGAAGTAAAGAATCAGAAGGGGTGAAGGAAGGAAAAAGGAAGGAGTAAAGGAAAAGGAAGACAGGTTGGAGGATGATGTTAGAAGGAGGGAGAGGAAGGTAGGGAGAGTCTTGAGTGGGGGAGAGGAGCAGGTAGATGAAAAAAAATGAGTCTTTCCAGGTATGTATGAAGTCGCAAAAACAAATGCCATTAAAGACGAAGAAATAAAGTATAATTGATTTTTTTTCCACAGTGATCGATAAGCCAACACACATTCCAAGCCGCTAGTCATGGTGTCTCGCTTGTTGTCCCCAGTTTAAGGTCCATCTGGAGACCGATGACCTGTGGCGAGTGAAAGTGACCTGTCCAGACCAGCCCGTGACCTTTGACCTCTTCTGTGACTCGATAATGACCTGTTGTGATTATAGAGTGAATGAAACGTTTGGAAAATTAGGACAAAAAATGTAATGTGTGATTTCTTCTTATAGGATCATGATTTCTTTGCTGCACACGTATCTACACACACACACACACACACACACACGGAGAGAGAGAGAGAGAGAGAGAGAGAGAGAGAGAGAGAGACAGACAGACAGACAGACAGACAGACAGAGGGGGGGGGAAGAGAAGTGAGTGAAGTAAAGAGACAGACAGACAGACAGACAGAGGGGGGGAGGGGGAGAAGTGAGTGAAGCAGTGAAGAGGGAGAGGAAGAGAAATGAGAAGTGAAGGAGGAGGACGAAGGGAGAAGTTGGAAGAGGTACAAAGAGGGGGGAGGGGGGATAGAGGGAATGGAGGGAGGGAGAATAAAAGGCAAATGAGGTGGAAAGGAAGTGAGGCAGCTTGAGAGAGAGAGAGAGAGAGAGAGTGAGAGAGAGAGAGCGAGAGAGAGCGATAGGCAGGGGGGGACACTGGCTTTTATATGTGTGTGTCCGCTGAATATCAAGAGGAAATTGCTGGTGATAATACCTGTGCCATCTCATTTTTCTCCTTCCTGAGCCCCCCCCCTCACACACACACACACACACACACACACACACACACACACACACACACACACACACACACACACACTTTCATGTATGAATACTGTATATACTGCATACATACATGCCAGCTGAGAGAGTGTGAGTGATTGAGGTTTTTTTCTCCCATCGACCGTCACCTAACCGAAGTAGGTGACTGAAACCAGTGTGTGTGTGTGTGTGTGTGTGTGTGTGGACAGTTACCGGAGACTTGGGGAGATAATTGGAGAGATTGATGGAGAGATGGAGAGGCTGGAAAGGACAGGGAGAAGGTGAGAGTGGAAGATGAGAGAGGGGGAGGGAAGTAGGTATGTATGGTGGAGAGAGAGAGAGAGAGAGAGAGAGAGAGAGAGAGAGAGAGAGAGAGAGTCTCGGGAGATAAGATGGTAATATGAGATAAGGACCGTGGTAGAGAAAATGGAAATCAGAGAGAGAGAGAGAGAGAATTATAAAGGAAAAATGGGAAAAACGAAAATAATGTACCGAGAGAGAGAGAGAGAGAGAGAGAGAGAGAGAGAGAGAGAGAGAGAGAGGGGGGGGGAGGGCAGTGTAAGAACTGTGAGAAAACTTTATCTTAAGAATGATGGAAGGAGATTGCAAAACGAGAGTATGAGTGAATGTGTGCTTGAGAGAGAGAGAGAGAGAGAGAGAGAGAGACGTCACCTTACTGAATATATTACTGAAATTTGATCTACACACACTTTCAAAGGAAATAATTTAAGGCCAGAATAGCAAAAAAATTATAAATAGGTCCATTTTCTTTTTTCTTTCCTTTTTAATAATCCTGACTCCATTTTCTTTATTACACAGTTGTAAAGATTCTGTTAATGGAGCAATAAGGAATTCACTATTAATAGAGCTACGTTATTGAGTTTTTAATTAACGCACCTTCTCGTTTACTATAGGTGAGTGAGCCAAGATTCTGAGCCATTTTACCACAGTGACGCCGGAAAGAAAATGGGGTGAGGTAAGAACGATTAAACCCCTTCAGTCCGATAGTCAGTCTATTTATCTATCTATCTATCTATATCCGGACACCATAGTCCTGTAAGGGGTGGCCGTTTCTCTTTGAGTTAGAAGTTTTACGGGGAGGGGCACTAACCCTCCACCAACCCACTTGCTGGCACGTAGGGAACACGTATGGGTTGGTTATATGATTTCCACCAAGCGTTGTATATGGTTTCCTGGCTTACAGGAAACCATTAGGTTTGTCACTGAATGTAAAGCCACCTTAAAAGGAAAGAGAGTAATAGAAAGTGACAGGAAACATGGGAGAAGTAGGAAGAGAGGAGGGCAGGCACATTAAAAGAATGATAAAGGTGAAGGAAGAAGTAGGCTGTACTACATCAAGTGAGTGGATGATGGTGAGAAATAGGAAGACAGGAGGGCAGACGCAGAAAAAAATGATAAAGGTGAAAGAAGAAGTAGGCAGCACTTCATCGACTGAGTGCATGATGGTGAGAAACAGGAAGACAGGAAGGCAGAAACAGAAAAAGAATGATAAAGGTAAAGGAAGAAGTAGGCAGCACTACATCAAGTGAGTGGATGATGATGAGAAATAGGAAGAGAGGAAGGCAGGCACAAAAAAAAATAATAATAAAGGGGAAGGAAAAAGTAGGTAGCACTACATCAAGTGAGTGGATGATGGTCGCCACCACCTACCACGTGCCCTATAATTTATTCTTGATTCTGCAGACAGTTTTTTGTAGTTTTTTTTTCTTTTTTTTGTAGGCTATGTCCACACCCCGAAGTTCCAAACCCCTCCAAAGCAGAATAACATCGCCTACTCAGCATGGTATTAATGCAAAAATGAGTGGCCTGATGGAAGGAGTTAAGGTCTTTTTTTTTTTTTTTCCAAGATTTAAATGAAAAAAATGAGTCTCCTGGTTGAATGGTTGTTTTCTTTTTTTACGAAGATTAAAAAAAAAAAAATGAGTCGCTTGATGGGAGGAGTTAAGGTATTTTTTTTTTTTTTTTTTACTATTTGACCTCTCTTTTCTTGGCCAAAATGTTAATGGAAAATTATTTTAATATTTTTCTGTCTCACTTTAAAATCGTCTACTGTTTACTGGAGTGAAAACACACACACACACACACACACACACACACACACACACACACACACACACACACACACACACACACACACACACACACACCGCAGTCAAGGGTTTAAAACAGACTATATAAACATGTTTTTTTGTAACCCATGATAAGAGTGTAGCTTCTCTCTCTCTCTCTCTCTCTCTCTCTCTCTCTCTCTCTCTCTCTCTCAGGAACATTTTCACCTGTCATACCTTTCCTTCCTTCTCTTTTCCTCCGTTATATTTTTCCACCTCTCCTCCTCTCTTTTCAGTTCCCTCTCTCTTTCTCCTCCTTTTTCCCATCTTATTCCACCCTCCCTCTCTCTTTTCTCTCCCTCTCCTTCTTCTCTCCCTCCAACCTGACTCTTCTTCATTAGCCTGCACCTCTTCACCCTTTTCTAGGCTCGTCTTCTTCCCTCCCGCCTTGAGTGTTGACAGGAGAGATCTTTCTTCCGCTTTCCTCCACCTTTCCTCCTCCTCCTCCATCTCTCCATTGCTTCCTCTCCCTCCCTCACCCCCTCCTCTTCCTCTCGGTGTCATCTTCCTTCTCATGATTTCCTCTTCCATCTTCCTTTTCACTCTTCATTTTCTTCCTCCTCCTCCTTCTCCTCCATCTCTCAGTTGCTCCCTCTCCCTCCCTTTCCCCATCCTCTTCCTCTTGGTTTCTTCTTCTTTCTTGTGATTTCCTCTTCCTCCTCTTCCATCTCCTTTTTCACTCTTCCTTTTCTTCTTCCTCCGCTACGTAAGAAGCAATTTTACTCCACGTTGAGTATCACTTCCTACAGGTGAGCTTGTCAGGTAAAGGTAGACGGAAGTGGCAAAGATTTTAATTAATCCTGTTGCAAATAACTTCTCAACGTATTTTTTGGCGATTTACTTTTTATTTATCTTTTTAAACAGAGGAAGGAAAAACGAATAAAATAAAGCTAAATAAATTTAGTAAAGCATTCCATGGTTGAAAGATGTAACCCCTTCAGTCCAAGTACTTATTTTATTAATAGATATCCCCAGGCGTCCTAACACAACCTTGATTTTGCAATTATAAGTGTTAAAATATTTTCTCCAAACTTCACTTCTATACCCCTTTCACTCTAACTTGGCCTAAAATTTACCTCTCCCCATTTTTGTTGCCCAGTTTTAGCAATAGAATAACCGCAGAAAATTATACTAGTCATGAAGAAGTGCACAAATATTGTCCTATTCTGCCACTATGCTTCATGAAATAGGATGCCAGAGAATACAAATCTGAGCCAAGTTAAGGTGAAATGAGTACAACGTGTCTTTCTAATCTTCAGTAAAAATGTGTATTATTTAGCTTTATTAAGAACAAAAATAAAACAGGGAGTAAAAAGGAAGAGGCATCTGTAGGATATTAAAGACAAAAAAAAAAAAAAACTACTTAATATGGGGAGAGAGAGAGAGAGAGAGAGAGAGAGGACAGGTGGTGATGAATATGGTAAGTAGAAAAGCGGAGAGACGACTGGAGTGAAATGAGAGAGAGAGAGAGAGAGAGAGAGAGAGAGAGATTGGTCCCTAAGAGGTGGTCATGTCCTAATGGCCACTTTAAGAGCAGGATGAGAGAGACAGACAGACAGACAGACAGAGACAGAGACAGACAGACAGACAGGCAGGCAGACAGACATACACACAGGATAGATTAAGAAATAGGGTGAGTTGTTGCAATGGTGAAAGAAAGAAAGAGAGACGGGATGTATTACGAAAGAGAGAGTGAGTTGTTGAGATACTGAGAAAAAAAAACATATCAGCGATGGAGGGAAATAAATAGAAGGAATGAAGGAAGGAAAGAGGAAGAACATAGGTTAAAGGATAATGTTAGAAGGAGGGAGAGGAGGGCAGGGAGAGCCTTAAGTAAGGGAGAGTAGCAGGTAAGTGAAAAGGTGTAAATAAACTCACAAAAATACGGCATAAAGATGAATTAATAAGGTATAGTCGATTTTTTCCACAGTGAACCATGAGGCAACACACATTCTGAGCCTCTTGTCATAGTATTTCGCTTGTTGTCCCCAGTTTTAAGGTCCATCTAGAGACCGATGACCTGTGGCGAGTGAAAGTGACCTGTCCAGACCAGCCTGTGACCTTGAATCCTGTCTGTGAACCGATAATGACCTGTTGTGATCAGAGAGTGAATGAAACGTGTACGAAAATAGAGCCAGAAATGTTATGTGTGGTTCCTTTGTTTAAACACACACACACACACACACACACACACACACACACACACACACACAGGTGAGACAGACAGACAGACAGAGACGGAGACAGAGAAGGGGGAATAATTAACCCACCCTTACTAATCCTAACTTAACTCTGTGGAAATTAACCTCCATAGTTCAACTTGGACCCACGTTGTGTTGTTTGTGATAATTGCGAAATCGTGTGCATATTGCAGGAGAGAGAGAGAGAGAGAGAGAGAGAGGGTGCGGGAGAGGGGGTGGGGAGGAGACGGAAGGTGGGGGGAGTGGGTGAGAGCTGGGGGTTTGTGAGAAGGAGGTGGAGGGGATTGTGAAGGAGAGGAAAATGAGGTAGATAGGAAAAGAGGAAGTAGATAGGGAAAAGAGAGAGAAGTTGTAGGAGTGAGAGAGAGAGAGAGAGAGAGAGAGAGAGAGAGAGAGAGAGAGAGAGTGGCTTTAAAATATGTCTCAGTTTCCCCTTAATATGAAGAGGAAATTGCAGGGGTTAATACGTGTGCCTTCTCATTTTTCCTTTCATGATCTCTCTCTCTCTCTCTCTCTCTCTCTCTCTCTCTCTCTCTCTCTCACACACACACACACACACACACACAAATACGGTACATACGATGTGTGTGTGTGTGTGTGTGTGTGTGTGTGTGTGTGTGTGTGTGTGTGTGTGTGTGTGTGTGTGTGTTTTAGTAGTCTTAATTTATGCCTTAAGGATGATATAACGAAATGAGAGGCAGGGACAAGAAGGGGCTAAGGAGCAGGGTGGCGTAAGGTCAGTACTCCCAGGATTAAAGATGGGAGTTTGGATCTTATGGGTTTTAGCGGGGCAGGAGAGTTTAGGTTGCGCTGGGATGATTATAAACAGAAGCTTGTTACGGAGAGACAGACTTGGAGAGAATTGGAGAGATAGATGGAGAGACAGATGGAGACATGGAGAGACTGGAAAGGAAAGGGAGGTGACGGAATGGAAGGTAAAAGTGAGGAAAGTACATATGTATGGTGGAGGAAGGAGAGAGAGAGAGAGAGAGAGAGAGAGAGAGAGAGAGAGAGAGAGAGAGAGAGAGAGAGAGAGAGAGAAAGGGGAGCCTCGGGAGATAAGATGGTAATATGAGATAAGGACCTGGGTAGAGAAAGCGGAAATTTAGGAGAGAGAGAGAGAGAGAGAGACAGACAGACAGACACAGACAAACAGACGGACAGACAGACAGACAGAGACAGAAAGAGAGAGAGAGAGAATGCTTTAATGATTTGTTGTTTGTTTGACCAAATGAAAATTGTGTGTGTGTGTTTGTGTGTGTGTGTGTGTGTGTGTGTGTGTGTGTGTGTGTGTGTGTGTGTGTGTGTGTGTGTGTGTGTATCCAGACGATTTTATTCAGCTCATGAGTAACACTACAAACTGAAGATGTTGGATTATCTTCATCAATCCCTTCACATGAAGGCCGCTCTTCTAAGCATATTGGAATCATCTGCTTTGGTCTTAATCTGGTCTTTTCATCCAATTAAAGTTGTAGTCTTAGTTGCACTGGAGGCGTCGTAACACCTTTTCCTTGACGATTTACTTTACATATAGCATTATTTTTCCCCTTGTACCGTACCGAGGAAAAGTGTCGTTATTAATGTTATAGAAGAGGATATCAGAGTATAGTAGAGTAAGTAGCTTGAAACGGGGTGTTACGGATCCTACTGTGTTACTTAAATGAGACCGCAAGGACAAGTATTTAGTCCCTACATCATTTAAACACACACACACACACACACACACACACACACACACACACACACACACACACACACACACACACACACAATATAGATAAACACTCGGGGGACTGATATGAATATTGATGATGGAGAAAAATTATAGTCTCCGGTCTCTCTCTCTCTCTCTCTCTCTCTCTCTCTCTCTCTCTCTCTGGGCCCTAAGACGAGTTCATATACACCAATGGGATGCTGCATTTTTTTGTAATATAATTTCTTCTCCAGATGATTACTATTCTTTCATTTGTAAGGGTTAATTGAGGTAGTTAAGAGGTTAATATAGGCTATAATAAATCCAATAGAAAAATCCCAAATTAATGAAAATACCAGATGGTAAAAAAAAAAAAAATAAGAATTTTATAGATATCGATCTTAGTGTGGAAAATAGAGTCCGTCGTAAGTATTTATTCTGTGCAAGGAAGAAGGAACCAAAGGCCAGAAATCCATAAAAATGTTCCTTCCAAGAAAAAACAATAGCAAGATAACAGAGCCAAATTCAAGATCAGTTCATTTCGAGATGCCTGGACACACTGCGTTTGAAAGACTGGAGATCATAGACATTGGGAAATACGAATGAGGGAGACAGTTCCAGAGTTGACCCCGCTCTGTTTTTCTTATCGCTTTTTTTTTTTTTAATTTATTTATGATGCCTTCAGACGATTTCCTGCAGCCATGTCAAGCAATTTGTTTTTTTTTTTTTCATTATAATCCTGGTATATACAGACGATTGTACCAAGCTTAGGAGGGATTTTTAAAAGAGAGATTGGATGCACAATTTTTAAAGCTCTTTCAGTGGGAGTGCATGTTTATCTATATCAGTGTAACTCTATCTGTCTGTCTGTTTACCTAAGTGTCTGTCTATGTATGTATGTATGTATGTATGTATGTATCTATCTATCTATCTATCTATAGCCAAACGCCGTAATTCCGTAAGGGGTGGTCGTTTGGTTAGGTGCTTTACAGGGACGGGCACTATCCCTCCGTCAACCCACTTGTTGACACGTATGGAACACGTGTGGGTTGGTTATATGGTTACCACCCAGCGTTGTAAATGATTTCCTGGCTTACAGGAAACCATTAGGCTTGTCACTCAATGTAAAGCCACATGAAAAGGAAAGAGGAGTTATAAAAAGTGACAGGAAAGATAGGAGAAATAGGACGAGGGGAGGGCAGACACAGAAAAAGAATGATAAAGGTGAAGGAAGAAGTAGGCAACACTACCTTGTTAGCTGAATAAATAAATAAATAAATAAATAAATAGATATAATCGTTAGTAGCTAGCAAAAGTAAATTATTAAAGGAGCCATTATAGATACTGATGAAAAGGAAAACAGATAAAGGAAATACATAAGGAAAGTATCAATAATCTATAGTAATATCTGGCTGGGTCCTTCTTAATGTCTATTTAATTTTCTTTTCAAAATTAGACGATTGTATATCTATCTATCTATCTGTTTATCAGTCAGTCTATGTTTCTATCTATGTTTCTATCTGTCTGTTTATCTCCATAAGTCTGTCTCTATCTGTCTATGTCTGTCTGTTTATCAGTTAATCAGTCATTCAGTCAACCTGTCTATCTGTCAGTCTATCATTCAGTCAGTCAGTCAGTAAATCTATCTATCTATCTATCTTTCTATATCTGTCTATATTGATAGACAGATAGGTAGGTAGATAGATAGATAAATAGGTGGTAGATGGATAGATACATAGATAAATAAGTAGACAGATAGATAGATTTTTTATATTTTCACATGTCGTCTATCTATCTATCCGTTTATTGCCAGACGTCTTAATCCCTTACGGGGTGGCCACAAACAAATCGCCTCCATGTAGCCCTGTCCACCGCCATTTCACTGCCCTGCTCCCAGCTCACATCCCCCTCTCTCATATGCCTCTGCACTCCATACCTCCATCTCATCCTCGGCCTCCCCCTCCCTCTCCCCCCCTCCAGCACGCTCACATACACTCTCCTCGTTAGTCTCTCTCTCTCTCTCTCTCTCTCTCTCTCTCTCTCTCTCTCTCTCTCCATCCTCTCCACGTGTCATCAAGGGAGATAATTAATAAAAATAATTAAGAAAGCTTATCGTACCGAAGTAAAAGAATTATTGAAAACATATTAGTGGAAATTTGTCGATAAAGAAAAGCAAAAAAGGCCGTATTCGTCTTAAGATAGACAATAGATAGATAGATAGATAGATTGACTGGTAGATAGATTGATAGATACATAGATAATATAGCTAGATAGACAAACAGAGACATAGATAGATAGGTAAATAGACAGATAGATAGAAAGACAGATAGACAGATACACACAGACAGACATGGATAGATAGACAAGCAGGCAGACAGATAGCTAGATAGATAGGTAGAGAGATAGATAGACACAGATAGATAGATAGAAAGACAGACAGAGACAGATAGAAAGACAGA
>NC_137069.1:8743897-8771397 GCF_032717465.1 Coenobita brevimanus | reverse complement strand
TGAAAGCTTTAGTTAATCCTGAAAGCTTTAGTTAAACAACTACTCTTATAGAAAAATTACGAGAGCTGAAATTGTCATCACGAAAATATGGGACGAATTTCAGCCTCTTATTTATTCAGATTCAGACAAGAGCATATGTGACTGGAAAATTGTCCATGTCCTCCTCTTGGCTTTGGGTTTTGAGTGAGAATTGATATCCTTCCCTCATTGTGTGGGAGCCTGGTTGTCTAGTGGCTTAAGGTGATCCAGGTAGATGTGAATAGCGACTTGAATAATATAGCTAATGTCTTGTTATTGATGTTTGGTTGAGAGATATTGTACTTGCCTATAGCTGTTTGGGAACCTGGTGGTCTAGTCGGTCAGGGCGCTTCAACTGGGTATTTCGTGGAAGGTATGACACTCAGGGACAGGCGAATGGTCACTCTTGCCTTAACACTCCTAAGTGGTTTCGCCCCGAGCCTCCACTCTCCTGATGGGCGATTTACACAAAGGATTGGATGAGAGAGAGAGAGAGAGAGAGAGAGAGAGAGAGAGAGAGAGAGAGGATGAAAAGATAGACAAATAGAAGATAGATTCATACCGGTAGATTGATAAATAGATAGTCCATCTTAAATTTCAGCATTACAGGATTTTTCAGATTGTTAAGACCTCTTCCAACACTGTCTATATATTTGTCGAAAAGCTGAGAATAAAAAAAGGAACATAAATGAGAATAAGGACTGTGAGTAATATCTGGATTATGGCGTGTAAAGTGAGTCGATTATACCCATTTCCCTCTAACTTGGCCCAAAATTGCCATCTTATTTTCCAAATTGTATACTTTTTTCCCTCTAACTTGGCTCAAAATTGCCATCTCTTTATCTCAAATATATACTCTTTTTCCCTTTAACTTGGCCCAAAATTGCCATCTCATTTTCCAAATTGTATACTCCTTTCCCTCTAACTTGGCTCAAAATTGCCATCTCTGAATCCTAAATCATGAGTTCCACCAAGAGAGGAACACAAGAATATGATGCTAGTCACGAAGAAGTGCTATGATATCGAGCCGTAGCATCGTCTTCTACCACTGAGCTACGTGAAAGAAGGTGTAGAAGGACGAAAATCTAGACCAAGTTAAGGTGAAAACAGTACAGTAGTGTTGAAGTTAGATGGTTAGATTTGAGATGACGAAGGAATAACAAAATATATACGTGAAGAAATGTCTATATATATATATATATATATATATATATATATATATATAGAGATATATATATATATATATACTGTATATACAAGAAACAAATGTCATAAAGGACTTTGTATATTCTTGTAGTGGAGTTTTGTTGTTTAGTTATATATATATATATATTAGACTTGTGGACGAGCGTTTGTTATACGTGAGTGGCTTTGTAAGTAGATAATCTTGGTTCCCTTTTGTCATGCAATGACAGGAGAGGTAAAGAATAGTATGGGACTATTTTTATTTGTCTTGGGAATATTAACACTCTCACACACACGAGTGAAGTTAAGTAGAGTCCCGAGAGCTACCTCCTGTCTCTCTCTCTCTCTCTCTCTCTCTCTCTCTCTCTCTCTCTCTCTCTCTCTCTCTCTCTCTCTCTCTCTCTCTCTTCTCGCCCATGTTGCTAAGCCCTTCTCCCTACTACCTGCCGGTTCTATGGCCTGTCTCCTTCTGAGCTCTGCTTCCTAAATTCTGGTGTAGCAGGAGTCGTGTCACGTGTGTTACACTGTGGTTGGAAAGTTCTAGAAACATGTGTGTGAGTATGTGTGTATGTGTGTGTTTGGTCACGAGGCGCTGTCGTGTGCCTATAAAGCATTCCTTGAGTTAAGAGTGTGTAAGCATGTTTAGCATTGCTCGATTCTCGCAGACACAATACATTCTCATCATCTGACTTGCTGCTTCTATCTATCTCTCAATCTATCTATTTATCTATTTATCTATTATGATTTGTAATTATAATATGGACTCATAACATATATCTATATATATATATATATATATATATATATATATATATATATATATATATATATATAGATATGTATATATATATATATATATATATATATATATATATATATATATATATAATATATATAGTATATATATATATATATATATATATATATATATATATATATATATATATACAGTATATATATATATATATATATATATATATATATATATATATATAAGTAGAACCTCTCTCATCCGGACTATATGGGGGGAAGGGTTGTCCGAATTAGCAGATTGTCCGGACCATCAGGGTAATCTTCAGTTCATACAAACTCTATCTACATATGGTATGTTTGTTAATTATTAACATATGTGGCATATGTCAACCCTACGTAACTGCAAAAGATGAAAGGATACCGGTACTAAAATAACAAAACTAATCATGTAAGATAGTTTTGTATTGCATAATTTACAGGTAAGGCCATGACAAGAAACTAGCCTACATTTTAAATTGTAGTAAGTGACTAAGACCCGTGTAGGCAAAAAAATAAATTAATTAATTAACTGTAATATTTGGAATAAAAATAAAACCTATGTAGGCAAAAAATACATTGTCATCTTTGGCAAATTGATAACACCCATATGGGCAAGAAGCTAATGTTTGATGTACAAGTAAAGCACATTTAAGTACAAAAAATAACCTGCAGTCTCGGACCATCACTTAGTGATGGCCAAGGTGGAGCTGCAAAGAAAGTGGTTGAGGAGGCGAAGGGGAAGACAGGAGGAAGCAGCTCCTGTGAGAAGAGTGGAGAAATTGCAAGATAGTGAGAAGAGGACAGAGTATAAGAGCATAGTGGAAGAAAGATTGGGAAAGTATGAGCTAGAGCAGATGGAAGGGGTGGAAGACGTATGTAAGATATTCACGGAAGAGATAAGCGCAGCGTGTGAGGCGGTTTGTGGAGTGAGGAGGAGATGCAAGGGTGTGCAAGGGACAGCATGGTGGAATGATGAGGTGAAACGAGCTGTGGAACAAAAGAAGAAGGCATATGGTGAATGGTTGGCGAGTAGAGGTGGGGGAGAAGATGAGAGAGAGAAGAGAGAGGTATATGTGAGCAGGAGAAGGGAGGTGAAGAGACTGGTGAACGAGAGTAAGAAGAAAGTGGATGAAGAGTTTGGGAGGAATCTGAGTGTGAAATGGAGGGAGAGTAAGAAATTGTTTTGGAAGGAGGTAAAGAAAGTAAGGCAGTGTGAAAGGGGAAATAGTAGGGGAGTGAAAGATAGGAATAATAGATTGTTGGTGGAGAAGAGAGAGAAATTGAGGAGATGGAAGGAGCACTTTGAGGATTTGTTGAATGTAGAGAGTGAGAGCAGTGTGAGTATAAGTGGTTGGGGAATGGCTGGGAGAAGAAGAGATGAGAGGAGGGAGGAAGAGATCAGTAGGTCGGAAGTAGTGGAAGCGATGAAGAAGATTAAGCTGGGAAAGGCCCCAGGAATTGATGGAGTGTGTGGTGAAATGCTTAGGTATGGGGGTGAGATTGTTGTGGAGTGGATATGGAAGTTGTGTAGATTGGCTTGGGAAGAGGGAAGGGTTCCAGAGGACTGGAAATCAGGTATAATTGTTCCTCTGTACAAAGGAAAAGGGGAGAGAGAAGTATGTGGTAACCATAGGCCTTCTTAGTGTGACTGGTAAAATATATGGTAGAATACTCATTGATAGGGTTAGGCATATGACAGAGGAGCTAGTTGGAGAAGAACAAGGGGGATTTAGGAAGGGAAAAGGGTGTGTAGATCAGATATTTGTTCTAAGATGTTTAGTGGAGAAGTATCTAGAGAAGGGAAGGAAAGTGTACGCTGCCTTCATGGACTTGGAGAAAGCTTATGACAGAATAGATAGGAAAGGTATGTGGAAGGTATTAAGAATATATGGAGTGGAGGGGAAATTGTTGAGTGCTGTGAAGAGTATGTACGAGGGAGCTAGGGCTACGGTGCGAGTGGATGGTAAGCTGAGTGAGTTCTTTGATCTCAATGTGGGACTGAAACAGGGGTGTGTAATGTCTCCATGGTTGTTTAATATATATATGGATGGGGTCGTAAAGGAGGTACAAGGTAGGGCAGTGGATGTGGGGGTGGCCCTAATGAATGAGGGTGAGATTTGGAAGCTTCCGGTGTTGCTGTTTGCTGATGATACAGTATTGTTGAGTGAAGATGAATGGGAGTTGCAAGGTTTGGTGAATGAATTTGGGACAGTGTGTAGGAGGAGGAAGCTGAAAGTTAATGTAAACAAAAGTAAAGTTATGGTGTTTGAGAGGAATGAAGTCACAGAGTGTGCAGTGAGGTTGGATGGTGAGGATATGGAGAATGTGAGTGCATTCAAGTACTTGGGTAGTGTGATGAGTAAGGATGGAACTTTGGGGGATGAAGTACGTGAAAGGGTACAGCAGGGAAGGAAGGTTGTTGGCACACTGAAAGCAGTGATGAGAAATAGGGAGGTGAGTATGGAAGTTAAGAAGTCACTGCATGATGGTATTGTGATCCCTACCCTGACGTATGGAAGCGAGGCGTGGACCTTGCAAGAGGGGAACAAGTCAAGAGTGAGAGCAGTGGAAATGAGTTACTTGAGAGGAGCATGTGGAGTGACATGGAGGGACAGGTTGACGAATGAAGAAGTGAAGGAACGTTGTGGGGTAGATGTGGATGTGGTTGAAAAGATTAGGAGAAATACACTGAGGTGGTTTGGACATGTGGAGAGGATGGAGAATGACTGACTGACTAAGAGGGTGTATGTAGGTGAGGTGGAGGGAGGGAGAGGGAGGGGTAGACCGAGGATGAGGTGGAGGGATGGAGTTGAGAGGTATATGAGGGAGGGGGGGGTGAGTTGGGGGGAGGGGAGTCAAATGGTGGGTGACAGAGTGACTTGGAGGCGTTTTGTCTGCGGCCACCCTTTGCGGGATTAGGGCGTCGGGCTATAGATAGATAGATAGAATCACTAAACACTGCAGAATATTCTGACCCATTTTTGTGTAAGCAAACTCCTCCTTTAACACCTTTATTCATTACAGAAGCTACACTTGCATTAAGGGGCATAGTAAGGAGGATTAACTTTTGAAATACAGCGTAAAAATATAAATGGTTGGTGAACTAGTTGATGGAACGAATGCTAGCGTGTGTTTAAACAGGCGCCCATGTAGCGATCTAGCGTGATCCGAGACTAAACGAATGACGATCGCTTTCCGCGCCGATACTGAAAATGCCTTTAGAAGTACTTACAACATATTTTTGGAGCTTATTATTTTTAAATTTTGTCCGGATTAACAGAAGTCCGGATTAAAGGGGTCCGGACTAAAGAGGTTCTACTGTATATATATATATATATATATATATATATATATATATATATATATATATATATATATATATATATATATATACAATATATATATATAGATATATATTACAGTATATATATATATATATATATATATATATATATATATATATATATATATATATATATATATATATATATTACAGTATATATATATATATATATATATATATATATATATATATATATATTACAGTATATATATATATATATATATATATATATATATATATATATATATATATATATATATATATTACAGTATATATATATATATATATATATATATATATATATATTACAGTATATATATATATATATATATATACAGTATATATATATATATATATATATATATATATATATATATATATATATATATATATATATATATATATATATTCTATACTCCTTTCACCTTAACCACGCCCAGATCTTCGTCCCTTTGCAGCTTATTACAATGCTCTGGCTCTTCATCCTTTCCATAGCACTTCTTCGTGATTAGCGCCATATTCAAGTGTTATTCAATGCAACTCTCATTCAAAATGGAAGGATAGCAAATTTAGGCCAGGTCAGAGTGAAAAGAGTATAGTCTGTATGCTTTTTTTTTTTTAAAGCGAGGAGTGTGAGCGAGGATGAGGGCATGTGGACTTAATGTGGAGGGTCTGGTTTAATGTGGAGTGGGTGGAAGTGTATTGAAGTGGGTAAGTGGTGAAGTCCAGGGTCTGTCCACTTTACCACCCCTCTGTTAGGTACTGTACTCTCATCACACTTTCATTACTATTTCATCACATAATTATTCATCACACTCATTTTACCAGTATTTCTCTTAGTAATCTAATATATCATCACAATCCTCCTGAATCTCTCACCACACCACATCACATCCTCCTCAGTCTCTCACCATACCATATCACATCCTCCTTAATCTCTCACCACACCACATCACATCATCTTCAATCTCTCACCACACCACATCACATCCTTCTCAGTCTCACCATACCATATCACATCCTCCTCAATCTCTCACCACACCACATCAACATCCCTCTTCATCTCTCACCACACTACATCACATCCTCCTCAATCTCTCACCACACCACATCACATCCCCCTAGGTTCTGATCACCTCCCAATCATCACTACCAAAACCATAATCACCCCAGCTGGCCACAAACACACATACACTAATTATAAGAGAGCCAACTGGGAGGCCTTTGTAACTGAAACAGAACAACATTTCGAAACACTAAACAGTGCACCCATCACAAACATCAACGCCGCTGTGCACACTTTCAATATAATCGTACAAAACGCAGACAAAAGACATATCCCTAGAGGCAACAGAAATAGACACAACTCCAATTTCACACCAGATATTCAAGACCTCATCAGACAACGGGACACACTGCGACACTCCCAAACATCCCATACACAAGACACCATACAAGAAATACAAGAACTCAACACTCAGATAAACAGTAAAATATCAGAACAGTAAACACTAAACTGGAAAAATTACCTCCAAACACTTGACCACAAAACAAACATCAGCAAACTCTACAAAACACTAAACACCATCACACTTTCCAACAATAACACCACACAGTCACACGCTGCCATCACAACAACAGCCACCATACTCTCAAACAAACAACAAGCAAACACTCTCATCAATCACTTTTCACAAGTCAGCCATCTAACCCCCCATGCGGAAGACCGGAATACGCGAGAGACAGTTTCTCACAGACCCAGACTACGCACCTTTCACTGACAACCAGACGAAGCACATCATTAACAACCTCAAGCACTCATCTGCCTGTGGACCAGACAACATAAGCAACATTCACCATAAACATCTAGGACCACAAGGCATACAAGCACTCACCAACATATCAAACTACAGCTACTCACACAACATAATACCCAGTATCTGGAAGCATGGCAATATCATTACTATCCCTAAACCCAACAAAGACCCCACGTTACCCTCCTCACATTGCCCCATCACACTCCTCTGCACCCCCTCTAAAATCATTGAACGACTGATACTACAACTAGTCACACCTCACATTCTCCTAGCCCAGTCACAACATGGTTTTAGGCCACTACACTCCACAAACACCCTTCTTACAGACCTTACACAGAGAGTTTTCAATGGCATGAATTCAGCTAGGCCACCACACAGAACACTCCTAATCACACTAGACATTAGCAAAGCTTTTGATGCCATCCCCCGCCACAACCTCACAAACAAAATACTCAACACAAACATGCACAATAACACAAACAGATGGCTGGCAAACTACTTAGCAGGCAGATGTGCACACGTAACATTTGCCGGTCAGTCTTCTAACATCAGAAACTTCAGAAACGGCGTCCCCCAAGGATCTGTTTTGTCCCCTACACTCTTTAATCTATACATGCACGACGTACCCACACTGCACACACCGCAGATACACATAGCTTCCTATGCAGATGATATAACACATACATGTACACATCAAAATGCAAACACAGCTGCACACATCATTCAACCTTACCTCAACACACTACACGAATGGTTCACCACAAACAGGCTCAAAATAGCCCCAGCCAAATCTACAGGGACTCTTCTCACAAACTGGACAGTAGAACACAGTCACATCCCACACCTCACCATAAACAACACTCCCCTACCACACACACACACACACGCACAAAATCCTTGGTGTAACATACACTACATCAGTGTCATTTAAACAACACATCACAAACATTAAAAATAAAATAACACCAAGACTCAATGCTTTGAGGTCACTTGCCCATACAACATTCGGACACAAAAAAGAAACCACCACCACAGTATACAAACAATATACGTTCAGTGATGAATTATGCAAGCTCTGCCTGGGCTTCTAACCTGATGAAAACACACTACAACACTCTACAGACCATACAGAACAAGGCCCTAAAAATAATCACAGGCTGCACAGCTACTACACCCACAGACCACCTACATCAAGAAACCAAAGTCCTCAAAGTCAAGGATCACCTAGACATGAGAGGCACCCAGTTTCTTGCTGCAGCCTCCACAAACCCACAACATCCACTACAGTACATGGCAGCACATCCACCCACACCAAGGAACATTAAAACAACACCCAGCACACGATACCATACACAAATACTGTCATCTCTCCCCCCTCGCCCACCTCAGACCAGCTTCCAGAAGCATATCCACACTCAGATCACTCGCCGCTCCATTCAGTCACTTAAAGACAACACACAGTTGCGTGCACGGCCTTCTGACATCCACCCTTCTGAATCCTATCTTCCTCGTGAGGACAGGGTCCACCTGGCCAGGCTGAGATGTGGACACCATCCAACCCTCTTAAGCTACCAGTAGAGGCTGGATGACTCCGTCGCTGATGCCTGTCCAGGATGCAACACAGCACCCCATACTATTAAGCACATTATGGAAGACTGCATTGCACACAATCACCTACGCAACAACACAACATACACTCTTTGAGTGCTCTGTGGGAAAGCCCGGTCTCGGCCATGGCTTTCCTAAGGGACTCGGGGCTGTTCGGCCAGACTGCCAAGGGAACAACTACTACTACTACATCCCCCTTCATCTCTCACCACACTACATCACATCCTCCTCAATCTCTCACCGCACTACATCACATCCTCCTCAATCTCTCACCACACCACATCACATCCCCGTTCATCTCTCACCACACTACATCACATCCTCCTCAATCTCTTACCACACCACATCACATCCCCCTCAGTCTCCCACCACATCACATCCTCCTCAATCTCTCACCACACCACATCACATCCCCGTTCATCTCTCACCACACTGCATCACATCCTGCTCAATCTCTCACCACACCACATCACATCCCCCTCAGTCTCCCACCACATCACATCCTCCTCAATCTCTCACCACACCACATCACATCCTCCTTCATCTCTCACCACACAACATCACATCCTCCTCAATTTCTCACCACACCACATCACATTCTCCGTTTCTCGCCACACCCTCACCACATCCTCATTCATCTTCAACTCTCACCACACGAACACCACACCACGTCACATCCTCCATCTCTCACCACACCCTCACCACACTACATCACATTCTCCTTCATCTCTCACCACACTCTCACCACATCCTCCATCATCACTCATCAAACTTTCATCACACCACATCACATCCTTCTTCATCTCTCACCACATCTCACCACATCCTCACCATCTCTCACCATACCCACACCACACCACATCATATCTTCCTGTATCTCTCACCACACCCTCGCCACATCTCACCACAGCCACACCACCCCCTCACCACACATCACATCCTTCTCCACTTCTCACCACGCAATCACCAGACCTCACCACACCGTCACCACACTTCACCACATACTCCTTCTTCTCTCACCACATCTTCACCACATCCTCCTCATTATCTCACCACACCCTCACCACATCCACACCACACCCTCATCACACCTCACCACACCCTCACAATACCCTCACCATTCCCTCATCACACCCTCGCCACACCCTCACCACACCCTCGCCACACCCTCACCACATCATCACCACACCCTTATCACACCTCACCACACCTTCACCACATCCTCACTACTCCCTCACTACTCCCTCATCACACCCTCACCACATCCTCCTCCATCTCTCACGACACTCTCACCACATATCACATCCTTCTTCATCTCTCACCACACTCTCCTTCATCTCACCACACCCTCACCACAACTTTGTCATCACCCTCACCTCGCAACTCCATCACAACCTCTGTTTGGGAAGTCTGATCACGATTCAGTAACTCTCCTCCTTGTTTATCTTTACTTGACTCTCTCTCTCTCTCTAACAATCCTTCCCTCCTTCCTTCTTACTCAGGCACTCCTCTCTCACTTTTTCCTCCTTGTTTACACTCTCACAACCACTCTCTCTCTCTCTCTCTCTCTCTCTCTCTCTCTGTTTTAATCGGTCTGTCTACCAGTAAATCAATGCAAATCTCTTGTTTACTTTCAATTTCCTCTTACTCATTTCTCTTCATCCATATATCTTAATCCAACTCTCTCTCTCTCTCTCTCTCTCTCTCTCTCTCTCTCTCTCTCTCTCTCTCTCTCTCTCTCTCTCTCTCTCTCTCTCTCTCTCTCTCACACACACACACACACACACACACACACACACACACACACACACACACACACACACACACACACACACACACACATCGTCTCTTCCTGATTATTTGTCTTTTCCAGACTCCTTCGAGTGGTTCATTTCGTAATGGTTACTTTTTCATTGGTTCTTTTTCATGTTCTTTCGTTTCATTTTGTTTCGTTTCATGTTAGTTCAGTTCATTTTGGTTTATTTCTCACCGGTTCGGTTACATAATGGTTAGTTTCATATTGGTTCGGTTCACACTGGTTTATTTCTTTGTGGTTCGATTCACTTTCATTCATTTATCAGTTGTTCCAGTTTTCTTCGTTTCAGGCTCATATTAGTCTGTCTTTAATTTGGGTCATTTAGAGGTGGTGCTGAGCAGGGGTGCCTTCCAGTGGTGGCCTTGCTATAACTGGCCGGTGGAGCTGCCTGGGTATACAAACTCATCCTCAGATCCCTCCCAGTCCCTGAAAGGAGGATGGTTTATCTCCGAGCTTCATTTCCCAATAATTCATCTCCCATTGGTTCATCTGTGCATCATATCCCAGTAGTTTGTTTCCCAAAATTCATCTCAGAGGTATATTTCCCAATCATTTGTCTTAGTGGTTCATTTCCACGTGGTTCATTTCTCCATGCTTCATTTCCCAAGGGTCTATCTCCATGCTTCATTTCCCAGTTGTTCATCTCTGCTCCATTGATCCGTGTTTCTTTTCCCATAGGTTCATCTCGGAGCTTCATTTCTCCTTGCTTCATATCCCAGATAATTCTTGTTTCATGTCACGGTAATTCATCTCTGGTTCGTCTCTGTGGCTCATCTCAGTGGTTTATCTAAGTGCTTCATTTCCCAATAAGTCACATCAGTGGTTCTGTTCCCAGTGGTTCATCTCAGTGATTCATCTTAGGGCTTCATTTTCTGGTGCCTCATCTCCCAGTGGTTCATATCTCACTGGTTCATCTCAGGGCTTCATTTCCTGGTGCCTCATCTCCCAGTGGTTCATCTCTCACCGGTTCATCTCAGTGGCTCATCTCTCAGCTGGTTCATCTGACAGTGGTTCACATGAGTGGTTCTCCTGGTTCCGCCTGCCTTCCGTCTCATTAGCTTGATATTATGCCGCACCGGTTCACATCGGTGACATATTGCTTACTGACAGACACCCCCCCCTCCTCTCTCTCTCTCTCTCTCTCTCTCTCTCTCTCACACACACACACACACACACACACACACACACGTTATATAGCAATCCTTTTATAATGCTATCCTTGTCACTTCATCAATTAAAATAAAAGTATAATCAGATACAATTTAAGACCAGGTTTCTTTATAGGTCTGTGTGGTCTGTGTATATATGTATCTATGTAACTCCTTCCCTTCCTCCCTTCCTCCCTCCTATAATTTCTCTCCTTCCTCTCCAGTATATCACTCTTTTCCCTTCCCTCTCTCTCTCTCTCTCTCTCTCTCTCTCTCTCGTCTCATTCTTCCTTCTCCTTCCCTGCTCTTTACGTCTTCACTTCATTATCAGTCTTTGTCTTCACCTTATTCTTCTCTAAGCCTCTTTCTCAGCTTCTATTTTTCTTTATATTATCTTTTCTTTATTCCCGCTGTCGCCGTGTGCTTTATTTTGGGGGTTTCAAAGCATTCTTATTAAACGTTCCCACATCCATAGGGAAAGTTTGATTGCTTTTGTCGATAGTCTTCTGACTGACCTTCACCTGTTAGCATCTGTGGAGATCTTTGTATGTTATTGTTATTATTATTATTATTATTATTATTATTATTGTTGTTTTATTATCATTGTTTTTGTTATTATTATTATTATTATTATTATTATTATTGTTTTATTATTATTATTATTATTATTATTATTGTTATTATTATTATTATTATTATTATTATTATTATTATTATTGCGTCACTCTTCGTCTCGATTTTCATCATACCTGTTAAGGATGTACAGCACCTCGACCCTATTACACTGACGCAGTTTCAGTGACACTGATCTACTTTTCAAGGTCACAGGTCGAAGTGTCCAAAAATCGTGAATTTTCAACCTTAATTTATTCCAAAACTATTATAGATGCATGAACATGGAAGTAATTCCTGTGATAAAATTATTTTCCAAACCTTTATAGGAAAAAAAAAAATGAGGTTATTGATGCGTAACATCACGATACTTGGAACACCCCAGTTTTCAGCCGTGTTTTAGTGCCCCTCCATACAGGAAATAACAAAACATAAATTAGGCACTTCTTGGCAGTAGTTTTGTGTGGGTCTGTACCAGGTGTATACTTTTTGGTGGCAGTTTGACCAACGATTTTAGAGTTATTACAAAAAACAATATTCTTATAGGTGGAGATCAGTAACTGTCTCTGACAGTTACAGTCTTCTAATTATTTTTCTTTCTTAAAAAAAAAAGTAAATAAATGGCCATTATCCGGAGGCTATTTAGCCAAGAACCTTCAAACTTTGTCAGCTGAGTCCCCCAGCTGGCCGTTTCATCTGACAAAATTGGAAGGAAATCGGTTCACCGTACCTCCGGATATTATCGGGAACATAGGAAACCATATTGTTGACACTATCTCAGCAACCACTTCAGCTAGAAATATACACATTTTGTAGCATATGCCCCTTGCCGGGGACCAGACCTGAAAAGAGTATGATCGTAACCGGATGAATATTTTCCAAGATCGACTAGGGTCAAATACTGGGCTTGTCCTGGATATTCTGGATGTCACCTAAGTTTCCATGAAAGAATAATGCCAGAGCCATGAAACTTGGTGGACTTGTACACTGTGATGACCCAAGGCGACATGCATAAGATTAGTGACCTTGAGTTTTCCTGGGGAAAAAAAATCAAAACTTTTCCGGATATTCCGGTTGTCAGCTGATTTTCCATGAAGCATTAAAGCTAGAGCCAACAAACTTGGACATACAAACTGGTGACCTAAGGTGACATGCACAAGATCAGTGACATTGACCTCAAGGTGCCTTTATAGCTAGGCTTCTAGTAGGCAATGGCTGTGGAAAGTTTTTCTTTATCAAAATTGTCCTTGGGCAGTTATACAATGTTGTAGTTTTATTTAAAGTTTTATATTTTGTTTCTGTGACCTAAAATATTGGAATAACTATCAGTTTGTTTTTATTTTTTATTTTCAATGGTGTCAAAGTTTGAATATGGATGTTACCTAATAATTTTTGATAGGCTATTGAACTTCCTCCCATTTTTTCGTGTGTGTGTGTGTGTGTGTGTGTGTGTGTGTGTGTGAGAGAGAGAGAGAGAGAGAGAGAGAGAGAGTGAGTGAGTGAGTGTGTGTGTGTGTGTGTGTGTGTGTGTGTGTGTGTGTGTGTGTGTGTGTGTGTGTGTGAGAGAGAGAGAGAGAGAGAGAGAGAGAGGGGATAGGGAGAGAGTATGCATGTGTGTGTGTAAGTGTATGTGTAGAGGTGTGTGCTTGTGAGTGTGTGTATGTGTGTGTATGTATGTATGTATTTGTGTATTATGTGCATGCGTGTGTACATAGAGGCGTCTTACCATGCATAAACACATTCATAACTTCTTTCATTGTTCATAATTTTAAACTTCACAGTCATAAAGTGTACCCAGTGTTCCAAACGATTTCATTATTTTCTTTTCTTTATGTGAGTTTTCCAAAGTCTTTCAGGCACGAAATATTTATGTACATTTCTCGCGTCCTTCATGTGAATATATATATATATATATATATATATATATATATATATATATATATATATATATATATTTTGTCTATCCATTTTTAAGTTTATTCATCTGTGTGTGTGTGTGTGTGTGTGTGTGTATGTGTGTGTGTGTGTGTGTGTCTTTATCTCTGTATATTTATCAGTCTGTCTGTATATCTATTTTGTCTGTTTGTGCATGTGTCTGTTTGCATCTGAATGTTTGTCTGTCTGTGCATGTGTCTGTCTGTCTATCTCTGTATGTATGTCTGTGCATGTGTGTCTGTCTGTATCTCTGTATGTATGTCTGTGCATGTCTTTCTGTCTATCTCTGTATGTATGTCTGTGCATGTGTCTTCTGTCTATCTCTGTATGTATGTCTGTGCATGTGTCTTTCTGTCTATCTCTGTATGTATGTGTGTGCATGTGTCTTTCTGTCTATCTCTGTATGTCTGTCTGTGCATGTGTCTTTCTGTCTATCTCTGTATGTATGTGTGTGCATGTGTCTTCTGTCTATCTCTGTATGTATGTGTGTGCATGTGTCTGTCTTTATCTCTGTATGTCTGTCTGTGCATGTGTCTGTCTGTCTTTATCTCTGTATGTCTGTCTGTGCATGTGTCTGTCTGTCTATCTCTGTATGTATGTGTGTGCATGTGTCTGTCTGTCTGTATCTCTGCATCTTTGTCTGTCTACATGTGTTTGTCTGTATCTCTGTATGTTCGTCTGTTTGCATTTTGTCTGTTTTTTTCTTCAAGTCAATCAGTCTGTTTGCCTGCCCCTCTATTTATCTATCTATCTATCTATCTGTATCTATCTGTCTCTATCTAAAACTTCCTTTCTGCAAATTTCCTATCACTTTTGTCGTATTTCTCTTCTTTTTATATTTATTTCCCTTTACCACTCTTTTCTCTCCTCCAGTATATTACCACAATGCCGGGAATCGAACCCTGGACTCTCAGGTGAAAGCCAGGCAGGAATCCACTACACCACGACCAGGTAAAAGTTATCTGACATTGTCACAATCTTGTAACCAAAGTCCCTCCGCCCCCCATGTGGGCCTGAAGAAGTGAGATAACCCCCTGGCACTCGGGCAAGTAGATGCTTTTAATATATCCCAAGCACTTAAGGCAAGTCAGAATGAGGAGAGAATCCCGTACTTTAACACAGGAAAAATCATCCAGTATATTACCGGGTTCGATTCCCAGCATAGTGGTAATATATTGGATGATTTTTCCTGTGTAAAGTACAGGTTTCTCTGTTCATTCTGACTTGCCGTAAGTGCTTGGGATAGCTTGAAAGCATCGACTTGCCCGAGTGCCAGGAGGCTATCACATCCTCTTCAGGCCCACAATGGGGGCGGAGGGACGTTTGTTACAAAGTTCTGACAATGTGAGACAACTGTTACCTGGTCATGGAGTAGTGGATTGCTGCCTGGCTCTCACCTGAGAGTCCCGGGTTCGATTCCCGGCATAATGGTAATGCATACTTGTAGTATGATTTTTCCTAAGTAAAGTACAGGTTTCTCTCCTCATTCTTTTTTCTCTTGTTTTTCCCTATTTCCTTATCTTCATTTTTCTCCCCCTACTTCTCCTTTTCATTTATTTTCTTTTTCTCTCCACTCCTGTCTTCCTACACCTTCGCCCACCCTCCCTACCCCTGCCTCAGCCTGTCTACCCCTACCTCAACCTGCGTACCTCTGCTTCACCCTACCTACCTCTACCTGTGTTAGGACTCCATATTATAATTACAAATCATAATAGATAAATAGATAGATAGAGAGACAGATAGAAGCAGGAAGTCAGATGATGAGAAGGTATTGTGTCTGCAAGAATCGAGCAATGTTAAACATGCTTACAGACTCTTAACTCAAGGAATGCTTTATAGGCACACGACAGTGCCTCGTGACCATACACACACATACTCACACACAGGCTTCTAGAAATTTCCAACAACAGTGTAACACACGTGACACGACCCCAGCTACACCAGAATTTAGGAAGCAGAGGGCAGAAGGAGACAGGCCGTAGAACAGGCAGTAGTAGGGAGAAGGGCTTAGCAACATGGAAGACAAAGAGAGAGAGAGAGAGAGAGAGAGAGAGAGAGACAGGAGGTAGCTCGCTTGACTCTACTTAACTTCACTCGTGTGTGAGAGACTTTGTTAATATTTCCAAGACAAATAAAAATAGTCCCATACTCATCTTTACCTCTCCTGTCAACGCATGACAAATGGGAACGAAGATTATCTACTTACAAACTACTCTGGTATAACAACCGCTCGTCCACAAGTTCAATATATATATAACTAATCTACAAAACTTAGCTACAAGAAATTTATACAAAGTCTTTTGCTTCTATCTGTCTCTCTATCTATCTATTTATCTATTATGATTTATAATTATAATATGCAGTCCTAACATATGCTCGGCCACTCCGCTGAAGGTCCTCCGACAGCAATCATCATTGACATATGCTAATCAAGTAGTACATAATATTAATTATAATATTGTATACATATAATATTTATAGTAAATTGCAATGATCTAGTAATATTACATTTTAAACAAGTTGTATACATAATTGAACAAATGCAATGGTTGTTGTATGACATTTTGTAAGATGTGTATGTATAACAGACATACGCATATAATTGTGCAATGGTAATACTGCTAGGTTATTACATTACATATTGAGTTATCCCTTTAGTAATGTCTAATATTTCACCTAACTTGTAAGATGATTCTGGTAATACAGAATTGTGGTATAATTGTATGACTTATAATATTGTAACATTGTGGTAATACATAATTGTAACTGTGAATGTTACATAACCGTATAGTAATTGTTACATTGTAGTAATACATAATTGTAACATTTTATGAATTGTTACATAATATTGTGGTAATGCATAATTGTGTTGACCTTATAATTGTAGTTACATTCTGTTAATGCAACTGTTACATAATTGTGTTGGCCTTATAATTGTAGTTAAAGTTACATAAAAGTTACATCTTGTTAATGCAACTGTTACATAATTGTTACATATTGTTTGTAGTTACATAATTGTAGCAAGTGTAACATAATGCAATCGTTTGTCGTTACATAATTGTTACATATCGTTTGTAGTTACATAATTGTAATAATTGCAGTCCTGACACCTCAACCTACCTACCCCTGCTTCACCCTGCCTCAACCTGCCTACCCCTGCCTCAGTCTCCCTACCGCTGCCTCAGCATGCCTACCCCTGCCTCACCCACCCTGTTTACCCTGTCTCCCTGTCTCACCCAACCTTCCCTACCTCACCCTGCCTTATTACCCCATCTTCATTTTCTCTCCACCTCCCCCACCACCGCCACTTCAAGTCACCCTCCCTCTTTTCCTCCATATACGTGTGTACTCTTTTAGTCTTTATTTTTTCTTTATGTTTAAGAATAGTGTTGTGGGGTTTTTATTTTTTTATTGAGGCAATATTGTCTGGCCTAATGATGCTTGTCTGATTGATTCGGTGATTGATTGGGAGTAACTTTTTTCTATACTAGTTGGCAACCAGTCTCTCTCTCTCTCTCTCTCTCTCTCTTGACGACCTCATCTCTCCTCCCTCGCCAGTAAATTTCGTTTCGACGCGTCTGTATGTCTGTTTGTCTGTTTTTCTCTCTATCCGTTTGTCTGTTTTCTGTCTCTGTTGTCTGCCTGTTTCTCTGCTGTCTGTCTCATACTGCAGTCTGCCTGTCGCTTTGTCTGTCTGTCTGTCTGTCTTTCTGCTAGTCTGCTTGTCTATATCACACTCGCCTCTCTATTTTACAATTCCTCTGGCTTTCTCTATCACGCTGTCTATCTGTTCTCTCTCTCTTCCACTCTCTGTCTCCTGTCTATCCTACCCTGCCTTTCCATCCTGTGACAGACCACCCTCCGTGCCTCACCCTGCCTATCCATCTTCTACTAACCCTGCCTCCCTGCCTGCCTCACCCATCTTACCTCTCTCTACCTATCATCCTGCCTTCCCGTTTTCCTCACTCTGTACCTCCTTCTGTCTTACCCATCCTGTGCTACTCTTTTCCAGCCTGAGTGCTTGCCTTACCTCCTTTCTGCCTCACCCTGCCTCACCTTAACCCTGCCTCACCCAAGCTCTGCCTCACTCCTCTCTCTCCCTCTCCATGCATTCTACTGCCATTCTGATTAACCTGCCTCATCCTGTCAGTCCATCACGAAGCTCTCCTTGCCTGCCTGTCTGCCTTACTCTGCCTTTCTTACCCTG
This sequence comes from Coenobita brevimanus, assembly GCF_032717465.1. Taxonomy (NCBI): domain Eukaryota; kingdom Metazoa; phylum Arthropoda; class Malacostraca; order Decapoda; family Coenobitidae; genus Coenobita; species Coenobita brevimanus. The sequence continues at coordinate 8,752,916 of NC_137069.1, read as the reverse complement.
TCTGCCTTACCCTGCCTGCCTGCCTTACCCTCCCTACCTTACTCTGCCTACCTTGTCCTGCCTACCATACCCTGCCTGCCTTATCCTGCGTACCATACCCTGCCTGCCTGCCTTACCCTGCTACCTTACCTGTCTCACTGCCTTACCCTGCTATCTTACTTGCCTCCCTGTTTTACATTGCTACCTTACATGCCTCCTTGCCTTATCTTTCCTACCTTATCCTGCCTCCCTTACTCTGCCTTCCTTACCCAGTCTTACCTTTCCTGCCTTACCCTACCTTCCTTACCCTGGCCACTTTACCCTGCCTCCCTTCCTTACCTTGCCTGCCTTGCCCTACCTACCTTACTCTTCCTGCCATACCCAGTCTTACCCTGCCTGCCTTACCCTACTTGCTATACCTTTCCTACCTTACCCTGCCTGCCTTACCCGGTCTGCCCTACCCTGTCTATCTTACCCTTTCTACCGTACCCTGCCTACATTACCCTGCCTACATTACCCTGCCTATCTTACTCTGCCTGCCTTACCTGGACTGCCTTACCCTATCTACCTTACCCTTCCTACCTTACCGTGCCTACCTTACCCTGCCTGTCTTACCCTGCCTGCCTTACCCTGCCTGCCTTACCCTACCTACCTTATCCTACCTACCTTACCCTGCCTGCCTTACCCTGCCTGCCTTACCCTACTTGTCTTACCTTACCTCATCCTACCTGCCCTTACCTGCCTCCCCATCACCCTACCTACCTCCTGCCTTATCCTGCCTCACTTCTGTCACAGGCAGTGGTCTCCTAGCCTCTTATATCCATCATCATCCTAACCCTGCCTTCCCTCTCACTGCTTTCCCATCTCCTTTTACTCTGCCTTCCTCTCTTCCTCATTTTGGTTCCTTTCTCTGCCTAAACCCTGCCTCACCCACCTTCTCACTTAACATGCCTCACGTCATACCATCCTTCACTTTCAACCTCTCCATGCCTTACCCCTTTCTTGTCTGCCTTCCTCCCTGAATGCTAACCTTCCCTGCCTCCCTCTCTGGCTACCTCACCCCTACTTTCCTCCCTGCCATACCTGATCAACCCTGCCTCACCTCTCCTTGCCTTCATTCCTTTCTCCCCACTACCTTACCCTGTCTTTCCCTGTCACTACCTCCCCCTGCCACACCCTGCCTCAGCCTCCCTCCCTGCTTAAGCCACCCTACTTGCCTACCTCCCCATCTCCCCATTAGAAGCCACCACAAACTGGAAAAAGATTCCGCCACTTGCCAGATTACTTAATGTAAAGTGCAAAAGTGGGGTCAACTTGAATTACCGTACTCTCTTTTGTACAATTTTTGTGTTACTGAACTGATAACAGAATATTTATTGATTTACCTACATTATAATACTGGAGAAAAAATGACTTCGTTTTCAAAATAGAAACGGAAGGTTGCGTCCATCTCAGTTTAGGGACAGCCTACATGCGAGTATTATGTTGCCTGAGTATTAATCACTGTCATGTTTTTAGGTGGTTAATGTACATCTGTAAGGAAAAGTGGTAGATGAATATAACGATATTGTATCTTACATAACAAATGAAGGAAATATGGTACTTAAATAATCGAAGGTAGTATGAACTCACTGGGCTCGTATGGAGGCGCGTAGTTTGTGTGCCCGCCGCCAGGGGCCCAAGGCGGCGCTGATGATGTGTATACTCCACTCCTGATGCCTGCGCCTTTTGAAATCGGCCGATAAATCCGGAAAATATAGTGCCATGGTCGACTTCACAGCTAAAATATATGTGGAAAAATAGACTGTAGCAGAACTGAGACGTTTTCTCAAAGCAAGAGGAATACCGTGCCTTTTAAAAGTCGAGTCTCTGATCTCGGCCGCGTAAGATTTCGGCCTTACAATTCTTACTATTATTAAGTATATAATGGGTAGAATCATGTCAGGATTTGCCAAATGAAAGATTACGATCTTTGGAAACTGTATGATAAATTTTTTCACAAATGAGATTCATAACACTTGGTAAAAATGTGCTGAATGCAAAAACACACAATAAGCTTTCATGGCTTTTAATATACTGTATAGAGAACTTTTCGGCGTAAATCTCATTTAGAGCATCAGTAAAATATCTAAGACGAATATAATACTGGTATAATGCTTTATGCATGAATAATAATCCCGCTAGGAATTTTTTTCAAGAAAGGTACGCCAGCTCTGAGCGGGTAGTGACCCCACATTATTTAGTGATCCGGCGAACACTGGCAACTTTCAGGAGTTTCTGACCTTACAGTACCTGTCTGCCTTCCAATCTTCCTCCCTACTCCACTTTTCCTCTCCCCTCCCATCTGCCTGCCTCCATTCCTGCCCCACCTTTTTTCTGCCTATCTCCTTGCATCCCCCTCCCTACCTCACTCTACCCTCCTTCCATCCTCTGTCAACCTTACCCTGTTCTGCCTAACTGCCTGCCTGCCTGTGTCCTCACACACTCTGCCTCACCCTGCCTTCCTTCTATTCTCCCTCTGCCTGTTAATCTCCTACCTTACCCTGTCGTCCTACCTGCCTGCCTACCTCCTCACCCACTCTTCCTATCCCTGGTACCCCTTCCTCTTCCTGCCTGACCCAGCCTCATCTTGCCTTCCTTCCGTCCTCTCTCTATCTACTTTACCCTGTTTTCTTACCTACCTGTCTGGCCTACCACCCTCTCACCAATCCTGCCTTACCCTACCTACCTGTGCCTCGCCATGCTTACCCCATGCCTCATCCTGTCTTTCCTGCCTCACCCTCCTTTCCTTCCATCCTCTTTCTGGCTACCTTACTTCATTTTCCCACCTGCCTGCCTGTCTTCCCACTTCGTCACCCACCCTGCCTCTCCCTGCCTACACGTGCTACCCCTCCCTGCCCCTTCCTTCCCCTGCCACCCCCTGCCTACCCCTCCATGCCCCATTCTCACCCTCCCTAACACTGCCTCACCTTGCCTACCCTTGCCCTTCTACACCTTCATATACCCTGCCTCCCACTCCCTGTCCCTGCCTCACGCTACCTTCCTAACCCCACCTCCACACCCACCCTGCCTCACCCTTCCTACCCCTCTCCCTTCCTACCCCTCTCCCGTACATCCCCTGCTTAACCCCTGCCTATCCTTGCCTCACCCTGCCTACCCCTGCCTCACGTTGCCTCACCCTGCCTGCCCACCTGCCTCACCTTACCTACCCCTGCCCCACCCTACCAACCTCTGCCTCACTCTCCTTACCTCTCCTGCCTACCCCTGCCCCACCCTAACAACTACTGCTTCACTTTCCCTACCTCCCTTGCCTACCCCTGCCTCACCCTACCAAGTGCTACCTCAGTCTTCCTTCCTCCCCTGCCTCACCCTGCCTTTCCTCTGTCGCCGGCCACTCTCTCTCAGCCTCTAGTGTCGCCACAACTGCATACCCATCTAGCTCAGTTTCCTTTGACTGTTTCAACCAGGTCCCTATTTTTTTATTTTTTTACTTTTATTTTTTTTTATTTTTTTATTTTTTTGGTTCGGGTTTTGGGGGCGACTTTTTCGTGTCATGGAAATTTTGGAAACGTGTTCATTTTATTTTATTTATATATTTATTTATTTCGATATATATTTTTTTTTTTTTTGAATACTCTTCAGAAAACAATGTATTTTATTTTGGCTTTTATTTCCTCTCTCTCTCTCTCTCTCTCTCTCTCTCTCTCTCTCTCTCACTGGCGTCGCATGTATCTCGTTATTTAAAAATATATATCTATATCTGTATCTATCTATCTATCCATCTATCTGTCTATTTATCTCTCTCTCTCTGTATATATATATATATATATATATATATATATATATATATATATATATATATATATATAAATAACTTGCTTTTCTTTTTGTCATTTTCGGCGCAATTTTGTTTTTTCTTATCTCTCTTACTTGCTCAAAAAAAGTGTCTCCTATTTTCCATTTCTTTTCGTTGTTTTTGGCTGCTGTTTTTCGAGAGAAATTTTAAAGAAGTTTTTCTTTTTTTCTCTCTCTTTTTAACGATTTATTTATTTATTTTTTGGGTGAGTTATTGTCTGTTCTTTTTCATTTTGGTAACATTCATTTCGGTGCCGCGTAAATCTTGAAAAAAAATTGTATTTTTTTCTTTGCGTGAAATTTCTTTGAAGGAATATCTATCTATCTATCCATCTGTCTGTCTATCTGTCAATCAGCCTATCTGTCTATCCATCCATCCATCCATCTGTATTTCTATTTATCTATCCATTTGTTTGTCTATCTATCCATCTACTTACCTATCCATCTATCTGTCCATCTATTTATCTATCTACCTATTTGTATTTTTTATTTCTTTGTTTTCGAGTAAACTATTTTCAGCATTACGCAGTTTTTTTTTAATGTGGTTATTTTCAGATTATTTCTTTGCAATATTATTGTCGAGGGACTCACTCTTGCCTCTTTATTCCTCATTTGTGACAAGTGACTTTTTTATGGGATATTTTCTTTCTCTTAGGTAACATTCTATTAGGTGTCGCACTCTTTAGAAATAATTTACTGTATTTTTTATTTTACATGCACTACCCGAGCGAGAGGAGTTGTTATGTTTTGTGTGTGTGTGTGTGTGTGTGTGTGTGTGTGTGTGTGTGTGTGTGTGTGTGTGTGTTTACAATATACTGTATCTCGAAGTGTTTTTGCGATTTGGAAGCTTATAATGAAACCATTTTTTTTTTTCAATAACTTAATAATCAAAGTCACAGGGCTGGGTCACGCGTTGACCTGGCAAAATTAGCTTATTTTTATTTGTTTTTTTTTTATTTATTATTATTTTTTTTTTTTTAGGCCAGAGGTGGGCAACCTGCGGCCCGCGGGCATGATCCAGCCAGTAAACCTACTCTGACCGGCACACCAGTACGCTCTACAAATTCACAAAATATTCCCGTTGTTCATTTACTCAGTAAGTGGAAAACCAGCAAGTCTTACTGGCTGTTAATCACACTGGCAACCACTGGTTCGAGTTAGTTTGTTGGATAAAATGTGTATTGGAGCTGATTTGAGTCAGATTACGAGGCTATGACGTGCTGCACCCAGCACTTAGTGATCCAGCACTGCCAGATGGGGAAAACGTATGGTCCAGTGCGATAATTTGGCCCCTGTGATAAACGATAACAGGCGTGTGATATATTTATTATTATTATTAATTATTATTATTATTATTATTATTATTATTAGGCTGTTTGACCCTTGGACCAGACGGTGGGCGCGGGTGTTGCACTTTCGACATGCTCCTTCTTGTTGCCTATATTCCCCCCCCCCTTTTTCTTTTTTTGTTTAGAGGGTGAAGGAATGCTGTGTTCATTTTTCTGTGTCGCCTGGTTTAGAAAAAAAAAAATCCATCCATTTTTAAAGTTCTTTTTCTGTTACTTTTTTTCGCTTCTGTGGAGTTTTGACAAATTTATTCCCATGTAATTATCTTTTTCTGTTCAGTTTTTGGCGACATTCTTGCTGGTGTTTTGCTCTTTGGGGAAATGTTATCTTTTTTTCTTCCCTGTGACATTCTTATCAATACCGTCTTACCATCAGCATTATCACTATCATCATCAACAACAACAGTGGTAGTAGCTGTAGCAGTAGCAATAACAGCAGCAGCAATGATAGTAGTAGTAGTAGTTGCAGTAGTAGCAGTAGTTCTAGTAGTAGTAGTAGCAGCAATAATAACAGTAGCAGCAGCAGCAGCAGCAGCAGCAGCAGCCTGAGTCAGTCAGTTGCAGGAAAAGGGCCTCTCCCGTTTTTTCTATTCTATAGTTCGTTCCATCCAATCCCAGCAAATAGCCTCATAGTTTTTTTTTTTTTTTTTTTTTTTTCTGGAACACATTTTCTTCTGCCATGTACTTTCTCGGAAAATATATGAAATTTCATTTTGTTTATTTTTTATTTATTTATTTATTTATTTTGGAGCAAGTAAATATAGGCGGAGGAGGACAGAATGATGGACAGGACAGAGGGGTGAAGGAGACGTGCATGTGTGTGTGTATGTGTGTGTGTGTGTGTGTGTGTGTGTGTGAGAGAGAGAGAGAGAGAGAGAGAGAGAGGGGTGGCAATAAAAGAGAGTAGGAGGAAGACAGACCGGCAGACAAAAGAGAGATGTGAAGGAAACATGTATGGTAGCGAGAGAGAGAGAGAGAGAGAGAGAGAGAGAGAGAGAGAGAGAGTTAAACTACACGGATGAATTTTATACATAGTCACATATAGTTTAAAAGAATACAATAGGCTATCCTTTTCTCTGCCATCACCCCTTCAGTATGATGATTTTCTCCTCTTGGTATCTCTGGACGATTTTTTCATACTTTTGGGACATCATCATCATCATCATCATCATCATCATTATCATCATCGTCATCATTATCGTCATCATCGTCATCATTATCATCATCATGATCATCATCACCATGATCGTCATCATCTTTTTCATCATCATCATCATCATCATCATCATCATCACCTTCATCATCATCATCATCATTATCACCATCATCATCATCATCTTCGTCATCATCATCACCATCATCATCATCATCATCATTAAACTCCTTCACTATCAAAGGTGTTCCGGGAGCTAATTAATGTCGTCAGTGGTGGAAAAGAAATCTATACTCTTTTACTTGGCCTAAAACTGCCATCTCTCCCTCCTTAATATTGAACTGTAAATTAACACTAGAATGTGATGCTAGTCACGAAGAAGTGCTTTAGAATGAATGTAAAGCCGTAGCATCGCCTTTTTTTTGCAAAAGGACGAAAATTTGGGCCAAGTTAAGGTGAAAGAACTACACTGCGTCCTCGGGTTGAAGTGGTTGGAAGTACATCTCTGTAGTGTGTAAAGAGGGACATGAGTGTGCATTATCAGGCATTTTCACACCCCTCACACATCTCACACTGCCACACTACACACTGCCACACCACACACTGCCACACCACACACTGCCACACTGCACACTGCTACACTGCACACCGCTACACTATAAAATTCATCATACTGCCATATCTCATTCTGCTACACCTCACACTGCCACACCACACACTGCCATTCATTATCACACTTCTTGCAACTAAACCACACACTGTCACACACCCATACTACCACAACACATCACACTACACACCTCATACAACCACATCACGATATTCAGTTCTAATTACACCTTCGTCATCCCACATAACATCAGCAGTTCCGTAGCGCTGAAAGTTCGCCGCCGTGATGTAAATCTTGGAAACGTGAGCGTGATTTAGGGCGCGAGTTTTTCCATTAGGGAGTTGTGAAGGCCTCTCGATAACTTCGGGTTGTGCAATCAAGACGCTGTGTTTGTGTCACCTGGGTCTGCAGTCACGAAAATTCTTAAATAAATTTTTTGTCGATAGTTCAGTAAAACAGAGAAGTGTTGTTAGAAATTGGAGTGTATTTTTTTCCGCTCAATTTTGCTCTTTAGTTCAGAAAAAATTTTAACCATTAATTTTTCGAAATCTCAATAGGGGAAAATTATTTGATTGAAATGGATCTGAATATCCTTTTTTTTTTTTTTTTTTTTTATTCTCTTTAGTTGGCGAGAAATCTTCACCACTTTTTCGATATCTTAATAAAAGTGATAATTATTACTAACATTGGTTTGTTTGTTCTTTATCTTTCTCACTTTAATATTCTCCAGTTTTCTCTGAGAGAGAGAGAGAGAGAGAGAGAGGGGGGGGGAGAAGAGAAAAGAGGAAAGGAAGAATGGGAAGAAAAAGGAGGGAGACAAGAAGAGAGAAATAAAAGGAAAGGGAAGAGAAAAACAGATAAGGAAAAGAGGGAAGAGAAGAGAGGGTGGAAAAAGAGAGCAGGAGACGAGAGGAAGAAAAGAATGAAGAGGAGTGAAAATAAATTCAGCTTACGTAATCCTGTCAATGGGTGGACCGTGATGGCATGGAAAATGTCTGTAAGGTTGAGTTTAGGCTGGAGGAGGAGGGAAGGAATAGGAAGGAAGGATTGGGAGGGGAGGGGAGGAAGGAAGAGGAGAGGAGAAGTGAGGAGGGAGGAGAGGAAGGAAGAGGAGAGGAGAGGTGAGGAGGGAGGGGAGGAGGGGAGGGATAGAAGAGATGAAAAGAAGAAAAAAGAGGGAAAAGGACGGAGGAGGATATGAAGACAATGAGAGAGAGAGAGAGAGAGAGAGAGAGAGAGAGAAAGAAAGTGAAGATACCCCGATCTTTCTCTAGAGGATTGTTACGCCTTATCGCGGTTTTCGTCTCTCTCTCCTCCTCCTCCTCCTCCTCCTCCTCCTCCTCCATCCCCTTTCCTACTCCATGCCCTCTCCTACTCTATTCCCCTCCTTCTTTCCCTCCCCACCCTCCTCTCCCTTCCCCTCACTCCCGCCTCTTTCTTCCTCTCTCATTCTTTCCCCTCACCTCAACCCCTCCTCCTCACTATCTTCATTTCTTCTCTGTAGATCTCCTCTCCTTCCTCCCTCTCCATCTTCCTCCTCCCTCACTCTTCTCCTGCCCTTTCTCATCCCCCCTTTCTTTCCCTTCTTCTTTCCCTCCTTCACATCCCCCTCCCGTCTCTCCTCTTCTTCCCTTCTTTCCCTCCCTTTCTCCCACCTTCCCATTCCCCCTCCCGTCTCTCACCTCTCCTTCCCTTCTAATATACTATAACGCTAGCCGTGTGTGTGTGTGTGTGTGTGTGTGTGTGTGTGTGTGTGTGTGTGTGTGTTTTGGGCAGCCGAAACTACACATTCAAATCGCACCAAAATTGGCCCAAAAATCGCAAAAAATTCGCTGATGTGAAAAAACTTGGTCCCATCACGATTGAAAAACTTTTACTATATTTAATGAGCGATTAAAGTTTGACCAAAAAACGCCGCTCCCGGCGTGAGTGCGTGAAATTAGGGTTGCGTTCACCGTAGAATTTTTGATGGCTTTATATCGATGTCGCCTTGACGGCCGATAGTAACAACGTTAGACTAGAACAGCACATAAACGTGACTGGGATTACCTGAAATGATCGTAACGCGCGCTCCAG
>NC_137069.1:8733897-8738897 GCF_032717465.1 Coenobita brevimanus | reverse complement strand
TACAGTAATTCCCACAAATATATGCAAATGATTTGCGCTAGCATTTTGCGACATTGCACAAGCTAAATATTAGATTGCGCACTTGCGCAAATTACAAATAATAGAAAAAAATAATAATAATAAATAAAAGTAAGTAGTTATGCTGTTTCATTTAAGTATCTCAATATTTTTCAGTACCGGTAATTCCCAAAATTATATGCAAATGGTTTGCGCTTGCGCTTTGCGACATTGCGCAAGCTAAATATTTGTCAGATTGCGCATTTGCGCTTGCGCAAGGTAGTGAACTGTGGATTGCACTTTGCGCTTGCGCAAGGTCCTTCTTCATTTGCGCTGCCCACCACTGATAATAATAATAATAATAATAATAATAATCCATCCGTCCATCCATCCATCATCCAATCCTACATTGCCCCATAAGGAGCGTAGGAGCCCGGGGCTATGCAAGTTGGTTCTGACTTTTATGAGAGTGACCAGCCTTATTCATCCCTGTGTAGCATTACTTGAACAATAAACCTTAACCATCCCTTGGATATAAACCTTCACCGGTTCAATCCGATTGGAGCTCTGTAATTACCCACTAAACCACCAGGCGCCAAAATTTGGTTATATGGTTACCACCCAGCGTAGTAAATGGTTTCCTGGTGTACAGGAAACAGTTTGGTTTGTCACTCAGTGTAGAGTCACCCACAGGCCGAAGGAAGAGGAGAGAATGAAGAAAAGAAAGAAGAGGGAGTGTAAAGTCACCCTTAGGCAGAAGGACGAGAAAGGAATGAAGGAAAGAAAGACAGAGGAGGATGGAAGGAAAGAAGGATGGAGGAGAGGAAAGGGCAGACACCCGAGAGCAACACTACATCGAAGGGTGGATGGTGCGCGCCCCCACCTACCACAAAATAATAATAATAATAATAATAATGTTTACTAGAAAGAGGCAAGGTCGACCCTTATGAGACACGTATTAGTAAAGACTGAATTAGTGTTGTGTTTTGCCAGGTGTAAATTTCCTTCGAATTACAAACGTGGAAAATAATTGTGTGTGTGTGTGTGTGTGTGTGTGTGTGTGTGTGTGTGTGTGTGTGTGTTTGTGTGTGTGTGTGTTTTGGCTGTACACTCCCATATTTAGTTTCCAAAGACGGTTAAACTAGCCAGAGTTACTTAACACCTGGCGCCGAAGCAGGTGTGACTTCCGCCATAGCTAATTGCTCCATCGCTGCCGGGAACTATTGGTCCCGATTAGAGGGAAGTTGTCACTGTGAATCAGGAGGGTTGAACGGTACTTGGCATTTCCGGCTCTTGCGGTTAATGCTAGGGGAACACCTTGGTCTAATATCTACCTGTGAACCTGCCTAGTATGGTCGCACCTGATTAGTATAGCTACACTGATCACCTGGATGCAAAAGATTCTTCGCCACGGCTATACTGCAAGGAGGACACTTTCGTCTATAGAACTTTCGTCTAATATCGGACAGTGAATCTACCTATACCCATTTTACTCTAACTTGGCCTAAAATTCCTGCCTCTTTACCTTGAATGCTGAGTTATCAAAATGGATTAACATTAAATTACGATGCTAGTCAGGAAGAAGTGCTGTGGAAAGGATTTAGGGCTATGAACACCCACTAATCAAGGAACACACCAAAATTACTAACACCTGTCCACCCACTAATCAAGGAACAAACCAAAATTACTAACACCTGTCCACCCACTAATCAAGGAACACAGGAACACACCAAGCTGCTCCCACCTCCTTCCAGAATATCTTAGTTTCAGAAGCAAGACACTGGAGGGAATACGTCCTTCGTTCTTTCGTCTTACACTGTTTCTTAATCCTTGACCTCATTTAACCACCAGTACTTCCTCGCTTCTCTCTCTCTCTCTCTCTCTCTCTCTCTCTCTCTCTCTCTCTCTCTCAAATCATTATTTCTGCAGTTCATTCTCTCTCCTTGAAGTTCCCAGATCATTTTGTCTCTTGTTAACTGCAATACTATACCATTTTCACCTTAACTTGGCTCAGATTTTCAGCCTTTCAGCTTAACCTGGCCGAGATTTTCAGTTTTTTTACAGCTTATTTTACGTAGCTCAGCGGCAGAATAAAATAATACTTCAGCACTACATCCTTTCCACAGCACTTCTTCGTGACTAGCATCATATTCTAGTGTCAATCAAATGCTACAACTCAGCATTCAAGATGGGTGGATGGGCATTTTAGAACAGGTGGTAGTAGTAGTAGCAATAGTACTAGTACTAGTATTGCAAGAGATATAATGCTTGGAGAAGTAGTAGTAGTGGTAGTAGTAGTATTGTTAGAGATAGAATGCTTGAAGTAGTAGTAGTAGTATTGCTAGAGATATAATGCTTGAAGAAGTAGTAGTAGTAGTAGTAGTATTGCTAGAGATATAATGCTTGAAGTAGTAGTATTGCTAGAGATATAATGCTTGGAGAAGTAGTAGTAGTAGTATTGTTAGAGATATAATCTTGGAGAAGTAGTAGTAGTAGTATTGCTAGAGATATAATGCTTGAAGTAGTAGTAGTAGTAGTATTGCTAGAGATATAATGCTTGAAGAGGTAGTAGTAGTAGTATTGCAAGAGGTATGATACTTGGAGAGACCTGGAAGCAAAGGAGTCAGAGTAAAATCAGAGTAAAGATAAGGTTGCTTTATTGATGTGAGGCTTTATATCCACGTTATTTATTGCATGGGTCAAGCTGTTCTGTCTGTCTACCTATAGCCAGACGCCTTAATTCCGTATGCGGTGGCCACCAACAAACCGCCTCCATGTCGCCCTGTCCCCTGCCATTTCGCAGCACTCCCCCCAGCTGTTCTACATTCTTAATTCCCCTGCCTCTTATCCTGTATCATCCGGACATTAAGACATCTGTAATTTCCTTCTCTTATCTCTGTTCCCCAGGCTGCTTCTGTCTCGTAAAGATTTGCAACTCTAAATTACTCTCTTTTATCAGTCTACCTGTGTCTGCCACCCTTCACCTTGCCTTCTTACTGTGTGTGTGTGTGTGTGTGTGTGTGTGTGTGTGTGTGTGTGTGTGTGTGTGTGTGTGTGTGTGTGTGTGTGTTCTGAAGATGTAAAGGCGTTTCACTTCGCTAATTTCATATATTTAATTACCTCCGCCAACGAAGGTAGAAGAGGTTGTGTATTCACCTACGTCTGTTTGTATATTTGTGTACAAGATATTTTAAACAGTAGTTATAGAATTTCAATGATATTTAGTCGGTAGGTGGGCAGTGAGTTAAATAGTCTATTAGATTTTAAGTTGGAACTGAATCCGAATGCAGGGAATCAATACATTTTACTGGCAATGGTGGAGGTATACACTCTCTGAGTGCTTTGTAGTTTTATTCTCGCTCACTTCAGATGATCTTAATTAGATTAGGGGGGAGATTATAAACTGTAAGGTCAGATACAGCCTTCATTAGCTCCATCACTACAAAAAATCATGCCTAGCCTACTTACCAAAGTCTCCTGGAAGTGATAACAGACTAGAACAACAACACTGTCTTGTACAGGGAAACAGTATTAATCGTTGCATCCCGAGGCTCATCTGAACGTGAACCCAGTGGACTGCAGACTTAACCTTCTGCAGTCCACCATCATCCATTTAGCGGATAGGGAAGTAGTGGAGAGACTTTGGTACTCCTGGACAGCTCCACCATCCAGTAATATCGGTGCCACTACGTGAAGGCGTCCCATCCACAGCACCATGAATGAGACAAAAAAAAAAAGGTCAATACACCGACACCCTGGTCTTGAACAGCGGCCTTAAGTCTCCGCCCTTTAATTTTTTTTTTTTTTTTTTTGTCTGATCGAAACTACATCACAAAATTTCTTGAAGTTTTAACTAAAGCTTCTCGTGGGTGTTGTTTTTTTTTCCCTGAAGCCTTAAGATGAGGTGGGGTTGTAATAGTGGGGAGGGGAGGGGAGAGGGAGAGGGGAGACGAGGGAAGGGGAGAGAGAGAGGGGAGACGAGGGAAGGGGATAGGAGGGAAAGGAAGAGAGAAGTGTAGGTGGATTCAGGAAGGGAGGGGAGGGAAGGGAGACGGGAAAGGGAAGAGAAGGTAAGGAAGGGGAGAGGAGAGTAAGGAGAAGAGAGGGGAGGGGAAGGTAGTATGATGAGAGGAGAGGAGAGGAAGAGAGAGGAGGGGAGCGAAAAGGAAGAAGAGGGGTAGACCTGGTTGAGATGAGGGGAGAAGGGGGGAGATGGAGAATTGACAGAGGGGAGTGGATGGAGAAAGGAAAATTGGAGAAGAGGGGAGAGAAGGGAGAGGGAGGTTAATAGGTGGGGGAGGGAGAAAGAGGTGGAGGAAAGTGATTGGAATGGAGAGAGAGAGAGAGAGAGAGAGAGAGAGAGAGAGAGAGAGAGAATTCATCGGAAAAGAGGGAGGGAGTAAAAAAGATGAGGCGGAGAGGGAGAGCAATGAGTGAAGGAAGAGGAGGAGAGGGAAAGACGAGAGAGAGAGAGAGAGAGAGAGGAGGAGGAGGTGGAGGAGGAGGAAAAAGGGTGGGAGGGAAAGGAGAATAGGAGAGGAGGGGGAGAAGCGGAAGAAGGAATGCGGGAGATGAGGAGTGGAGGTAAAGCAGAGGAAGAAGGAAGAGAGGGGGAGGAAGAGAGATAGGGAAGGAGAGAAAGGGGATAGGGAGAGAGGAAAGGGAATAGAGGGAAAGGAGGAGGAGGAGGAGGAGGAGAGCGAGAGGAGGGTAGAGGAGAAAGAGGAAAGAGAAAAGGAATGGGAAGGGGGAGCAAGAGGGAGGGAGGGTGTGAAGAAGGGGTGTAGAGGGAGAGGGATTGAAGGGAGGAGAAGTAAGGGAGAGGAGGGATGGGGAGATAGGGAGGGAGAGAAGGGAAGGAATGAGAGGAGGGTAGGAAAAGGGATGTAGGAGAGAAAAAAGGAGGGAGGAGAAAAGAGGACGAGCGACAGGGCGAGAGAATGGAGGGAGAGATGGAGAAGAGGAGGAAGAAAGGGGAGGGAGAGGAAGGAAGGAGAGGAACA